>NC_139325.1:42097500-42697500 GCF_056507025.1 Lutjanus erythropterus
GTGCATATGTTTATTGAGACTATGACGTCTACATGACTGTTAGTCAGTTGCATTGGAATGCAAAGTGAACTTCTTAAACCTTGACCCTGACAAATACCATCACATATTACGTCCTAATAAAAAACTAAAACTATTGCTGAATCTAAGAAAACTAAAACAAAGCATTATTAAACAATAAAAACTTAACTGAAAGGAGTAAACCAATTTAGGAAACTAACAAACAAAAAATACAAAACTTAAATAACTCTGATGCAGCGTTGCTGAACATTGGCAGGTAATGTAACACGCTGTCGTATACATCAGTCCAGAACCAAACAGACTCGATGGGAGACGTGTGGCGAGTATGAAGTCTGTACAAGAACTGTAATGTTTTCAGCTCTCAGGAATAATGTACAGATCCTTGCTGTTCATTATCACGCTGCGTTGAGAGGGGAGGATGGTGGATGAATGGCACGGCAAAGGGCCTCAGGACCTCGTCACAGTATTCAAACTGCCATCAATAACATGTACTCATGTTCGCTGCCCGTCGCTCATGTCTAATCATACCACAGAAGAGGTGGCCAAGGAGAGCGGATTTATGTAATGGACTGATTATTGATGGATTAGTATAGATTAGGGGTGAGTTTATGTTTCTCATTGAAAGTCTGTTCATTATTTATTGTTTGTTTGTGTTTTTTCTACATACAGATAACATGTTTTATGTGCTTCAGTGTTTTAATTTCCTGTTCCAACAAAATCAGGTAAACAGGATTTTATATAGGTTTGGCACACATGTCATGTAACTAAAGTCACGTGACTTCATGGGGTGATAACACAGAAGGGGGCAGGGCACTTGTCAATAATTGTTAGTTTCAGCCATGATTATTATTATTATATAAGTATTGTGTGTCAATAACAATCCACTAATGGTCTCATCATGAGAATTTAAAATTAATTTATAGATTGACAGATGATTGATTATAGTTTGTCTTTGGATCTGTAATCGCTACACTCGCTTATTTTGACATGTTACACTTTTAAAGACATTTGCAGCAGATTCAGAAAGTATAATTTGTTAATGAAGCAGGCTTGTTAAAGACTTCCTCAGTAACTGGACCACTTGGGAAAATCTGGGTTGGAAAAATCAATGCAGGAAACGATGAGAATAAGTAAGGTTTTTTTTCTCAACCTGCCATTTCTTTGACTTTTTAGATAATCTGTCAGATCTTGATCTGTGAATATTCATGTTCCCTCTTTCTACAGGCTGCTCTGCCTCTTTCTGTCCTGTAGGGGGAGTGAAAGGGCTGGCAGTGATGGCTGCCTGCCATCCTGTCCTCCTCCTCCTCCTCCTCCTCCTCCTCTTCGTCCTCTCATCTCACATTAATCTGAGGTGACAGAGTTTCATATTCCACCGCCACGCACCAGTGCCCTGTCCCCCAAGTCATGTGTCCTGGCTGCACTTCCCCAACTGTGCCAGCATTACGCAAGAAAAACGGACGGGGGGCACAAGCCTTGTTTAGCCTGCAAAATCTGGGAAATATCAACAGTGTAACACACCAAGAAGTAAATGTGGTAGTCTAGCAATTAAAAATAAATAGATTTGTTGAGTACATTTTCCTTTTCAGTAAGAGCATTAAATCAAATTCGGTGTCAAAGCTGCATGTTGGTCCCACATGCAGCTTTGACACTGAATTTGAGAGCATTAGAGCATGAGCCGATCTGCAAACAAGCCACAGCACCTCTGTGGCTTTAGCCCGTAGCTACTGTTGTCACAGTGCATGAAGAGGTGGATAGTGTGTTTGCTTATGACCCTGGAGAACACGTTCAGGTGGCTGTCGCGTGGGAGTCGGAGGGATTAATTATGTAATAAATGTAGGTGGGCAGTGAGTCTCAGAAAAGAAGAGAAAGGTTGATTGTTTTAGCAAGATGGCTGACCTGAACCTCCGAGGCGCTGCTAACAGAAGAGTCTTGGTATTTGAGTAACTATTACGTGCCATTTGAATATAAAATTGTCACTCACTCAGAAATAAAACATTTTTCAAAAGGTCAACTTGTACATACAAGGGTTTAAATGGCTTTTATCTCAGTGTTTTGATTAATTCGCCTATCCCTGTAGATAGTATACAGTTTTTTTTTTTCCTTCGGTACCTCGGAGGCACCTAGAGAAAGAGGAAAACTGGGCCTAATTTGTCTCCTGCCAACTTACCAAGAGCAACTGCCAGATCTCGATGACCTTAAAAGCAATCCCTTGCCATTTATCAGTTTTATTAAGAAGAATTGTACTTGGCCAGGTCTGTCTCTGTGGGATGTGGACGCTTATGGGTGGGTTGAACTTTTCCTGTGCACTCAGTGCCTTCAAGTACATATAATAAATGAACTCAACTAACATTTACATGGTAAATATTTATTTAATGCTATTATTCACAGCAGCTTACGTTTTGAACAACAGCAGAAAAGCCAGAATATCTTCTCTCACTCCTGACTATTCAGCCTCTTTTTAAACTGCAACAAAGTGACACTTAATCTTGCTCAGCGTGCATTTCACTTGCATAATTGTCGCAGGTAAACAAAGCACACTCAGGTGACAGTTTCAGCGTACTTTTCTGCTTATTTGCATCATATTATGGTGTATTTGCTGTATTACATCAGGATTTAGTGTTTTCACAGCAACAGACCTTTTTCACAGCAGCCATTCTGAGATAAATCAGGGTAAACACAGCTGTTAACAGTGATACTAATTAAGACTCTGTTCCAATCAGAACAAACAGAGTCAGGGTCAGAGATGTATTTCAATTATATTTAAAATATGTATTTGATTACTTTTGAGTATTTTGTGATTTGTATTTTGCTGGAGAGAAAAAAATAAAGTGTAATTTTTAAGAAAATCCTTTCAGACCTTTTATCTGTGTATTTAAAATACTTAAAATACATTTAATGCATACCTTCATTTAATGTGTTGTTTTATTCTCAAATAAGAGTTTTTTTAATTTTGTCACCCAGGTTTAAACTGTAGAAAAACATACTGTCAGCTCCAGCAAAGTGTTTATTAGAAATTCCTGTTTCATTTGTGTTCCTCGTGACCAGTAGCTTGAGGAAAGAAGCTGCTTTGATGTTTGGTGCATATTTCCCCTAAGATTGAGGTATATAATCAAAATATGATCAGATATTGCATACTAAGCTTACTGAATGACACTAAAATACAACAGAGGGAATGAGTAATTAGTGTGCTCCAGAAGTGGCAAATATACTGATTAGTGACTGATTAGTGTACGTTCTCAGATAGGAACGATGACACCAGGATCTCTTCATGGTTGACCTCCAATGCTTCTGTTTTGAGTCTTTGCACTTGTTAATTGGTTGCTTGTGAAGTCGGAGCTCTCAGAAATTTACCTACTCCATTGAGCTTATATTTAATCGCTCCTGAAAAAGGCATCTGCGAAACGCACAGTCTTATTGTTGTCTGAAAGAATTTATCACTGTGGTCTAACTGTCCAGTTACCCCAGTTGCATTTCAGCTGGTTGTTCACTCAGTCAACAGTCACTTTGACTACCCAGCATGCACCCCTGAATTGGATGTGGCCACCCACATCTAAGATCCTTACTGACCACTTCAAATCTATGATGCAGAAAATTAGCTTGTATTTTTTTAATTAAATACATTTTCTCATACCAGTACATTGAATTTTATGTAAGGGATAATGTACAGTGAACAGGTCATTATTGCAAAATAAACCCCGACAGGATGATGACCCTGATGCAAAGCTGAGGTGTACCAAAAGAAATCAACAATTTGCCACAAAATATAATTTTATATTGATTTTTTATGGATTTAATAATTATGTTATTGCTCCTCCAGTGTCTATGATCAGCACTGTGTCCATAGCAACGGTCTGTTCTTCATAGCAGCAGTCTGCGATACAGAAATAACAGATTTTATAATGACAGAATCGAGCATTTAACAAAATCAAGGAATAATTTGATGTATTTCATGAGCAGGTTTGTAAGATGTTTTCTGGTGTATTTGTGACCACCCTGGTCAGGGTGTGGCTATCCTGCATGTTGGCTCACTGGAAAGGCTCAGTGATAATTATTATCACTGTCACCCTACTATGTCATATCAGTATGGCTGCTCTGAAAAAGGTCTGTTGAGGATAATATTGTACTTTCTGTGTTGATTAATGACATGGTATTTTGGGTTTATGAAACATTTTCAACATCTACATTAATATAACAAAGACAAATACAAGGGACATAAAGTCAGATTTCACTGTACCATAGCCAATACAAAACTTTTTTCTCTATATATTTATATCTGAATCTGTATCTACTATAAATTACAACATACAGTACATTGAAATTTGTTGTCTCCAAAGTTCTTTTGGGCATGAAAATAAGAGCAAATAGTCATCCACTGCATTCTGCATGCAAAAAGGCCAAAAACGGCCTGTGTGTCAGCCTGTGACTGATATATTGGCTGACTGATATTACCAGCTCAGTATTGGCCACAGCTATATATTGCTCTGTATAGGTACCAGCATTATTATGCTTATTATTATCTGACATGCTCCAGCTGTCCTGCCTGCATTGTTTCTATTCTATATTCTGTAGAATATTATCTAATTTATCAATATCCGAATTTTTTCCTCCTACTCAATTTATGTGTGAAATTCTGTGAGTGGGATTATTGTGTGTTTTCTAAACACTGTAGCCAGTGCCTGAGGTCAGGAGGAGGAGGAACATCTGTCCGTGAAAGAACGTTACTGTCAGTCTGAAGGACAAATCATGCTTTTGGCGAGCTCAGCCGCCTATCATGATGCATTGGTGTGTGTGTGTGTGTGTGTGTGTGTGTCCAGACTGAGGTGAAATTTATTTCTGTATTTGCGCAGGTGCACAGCCAAATTCTTGTTATTGCCTGCCTGCATGTGTGTGTGTGTGTGTCCTAACGCAGGTTCATGTGTTTGTGAATGTGTGTATTTGAGCCAGAGTTAGACAGCCAGCAGTGTTTGATTACTGCCCCGTTAAGAAATAATGGATTGCACAGTTTTCTCACATTACACACTCTATTTCTTGCAGTTTTACACACACACACACACACACACATACACACACTCTCCTCACTTCTCTTTCCTCTTCACACAGACATGTACTTTCTCTCTATCTCACACACACACACACACACACACCCTGTACACAGTGTCCCACCATATTCCCCTGTTCCTCACAGCTGGGCCTGAGGAAGCAGTAGTGACATATGGGCAAGCCAGCCTGCAGCATCGCTCAACTCAACCTGCCAAGCTGAACAAAAACACCCTCCTCCCGCTTCAGATCAATGGCGCTCCCTTCCCTCCCTCTCTCTTCCTTCCTCTACCACCATCTCTTCCTCCCTGCCTCCCTCGTCCACGCCACCATCCCACTATCTGCTCTCCGTGCCAGGACTGGCTTCTGTCTCGTACAAGGTGGCACAGTTGTTTTGCTTCTGACTGAAAATTGACGAGCATGTTCATTTTTAATTTTCTGATTGTTAAAATTCGAATCAGAAATGGATCGATTTCAACTCTGCCCATTACAACAGTTGTCATGGATGCTTAAATCCATCAGGAATACAATTTCCATTTCAGATTGGATGAAATTGATTGCTGCACCACAAGTGTCAACAATCCCTAAAACATGGCCCAGAACCTTGAATGAAATGTCCAACAACAGATATTATGACAATCTCATTCGATTCATTCATAGAACGAATATGTGTCGTAATTTACTTTTGGGTGTAACCACTCATCTGCAGGTCATTTCAGTTAGAGAACTGAGAGAACGAGAACGTCTGTCAAATCTCAGATAAGAGGAAAAAACTGTTAACACAATGTGTGAGACACCATAGCCCCTTTTTTCATATGAGTTATGAAAGCTGCTCAGAAACAAAGTAAAAACTGGTCCTCTGAAAGATATTTCTACCAGCTGCCTCTGTGCAAAGCCAACTGAACCTCACCTTTTCTCAACGGTTGAGTCTCCCTCTCATCTGTCTCATCTTGTTACGTCTTGTTACGCCTTTTACATCGACTTTCGTCTTGTCACGTCTGTTGTGCGTGATCTGCCCTGATGTATACATTAACGGATGTTATTGTCCCATCCATTTAGATTGAAATCAGCCTTTATATTGGCAAGGCAGTGCACAATGATGCATTTTAAAAATAATCAATCATTTCCCTCTAGGGTTCCAAATTGTGAGCATTTTACTTAATTGGTCATGGCTAACATTAACAATCAATTAGTCCATTGATTGTTGTTAAAAAAATAACATACAAATTTTGCTTTAACCAAACAATACCAAATGTGCCCCCCCACCCTCAATCAAAGCTTGATTTCTACAGCAACATATTGCATATTCTTTGACATTACAAAGAGAGCTCATAAACATAATCTCTATCAAATAAATATTAATATTAATATTAATCAATCTGTCATCATCCCTGTTCCCCTCAAATGCATAAAAAGTAAAGAACCGAGCCTGTTTTGAGAATGTAAGGAGTAGAAAGTACAGACATTATTGAGAGTAAAAGTAAAAAGTTGTAAAATAAATTCTCAAGTAAAGTAACTACAGTAACAAAGTATTTGTACTTTGTTACCTACCACCTCTGGTAATAATATATACTGTATGACAGTCAAAATAAAAGTTCCTGTGTAATTTGAAACTTATATGACTATATATGACAGTCAGTCTCACACACAGTACCCTTGGTTGGTATGTTAATCTTACATGAGTGATGTATAAAATCCTTACAACACAGGGATGTACAATGAAATTACAGCTGTAGTTCCCTCATAATGAACACAAAATACAATACACACGATTAATTAAATTCAGAATGGTATTGGAGGAAAATGTAGCACAAAATAAAAACATATACATGCACATATATACAGGAAATAATTCTCTTGTGAGTTTTTTGACTTTGCATCAGGTTGAGTAGAGATAGCAGCAGCAGGATGGTGATGATACCGTCGACATCGTGACATTAAAATTTATCATCTGAAAAATAGTGCTCCTGTCATACATGAGACATACAAATGAGAAAAAACAAAACAAAACAAAGAGTTAAAAACTGCAGACATTGCACACACTGGTAGCTCACTTACTGCAGTGACCCGGGTTCGATTCCAGCTCAGATCATTAGCTGCATGTCATCACCTCTGTCCTCCACCTGCCTGTCCTGCCTCTCTCCAGCTCCAGGCACTACCATTATAATAAAGCAGAATTTCTTGTATGTTTTTTTTTTTCATGTGGCACACAACAGGAGGTTGTCTGAGTCAGATGTATTCTCACCTACTAGAAATACTTTGTTTGGTTTAGGCGAGGGGTGACACCTGGGCAGAGTGTGCAGGAGGCAGGACATGACGCACAAACTGCAGCACAGAAATCACAGTGCTTTGATATAAACATCATCAACACGCCCACTCACTCTCTGTGAATTCTCCAGACAATGACCTGCTCTATGAACACACGGGCTCAATCGGACATTTCACAGGCTGCACTGGGGAGCCGACAGGGAAACGTACACATACGGATCCTCAGGTGTTGTCTAATTAAGCTCAGGGTTGCAGTACATGTGTGAAAGGGAGTCATGTCAGCTACGTCAGTCGAGCTGCAACATCTGGTAATGATTTTGTGAGTTGAGTGAAATCCTTGTGAAACTCCACGGATTCACGATTAGGATCAACATTTTAAAAGACTGTAACAGCTTTTTTCGCCTTGCTTAAAGTCTGGTCCATCTGGTCTGTCTACCCATCCAATATTTGGTTGAGAACAAGATATCCTCGCAAGTATTAGCCACAGCTTGTATAGACGTTTATGGTTCCCAGAGAATTAGTCCTGACTTAATGACTCCTTCACCTTCTATCAAACATCAACAAACATATCAGTCCATTTTAACATATCTTGTGGCTCAGGAAATATCCAAATCTCTTAGGCAAATTGCCATGAAATTTGCTGATTAGATTCAAGTTTTTACAGGGAGCCCTTTAGATTTTTAATGACCCCTTGGCATTTTCCTCCCAACACCACTCTCAGGATGAACTTAAAATCTGAAATCTCACTAGTGGTAAGGCTCTACATGCGTCGGTACGCTCCAGACTTAAGTGCTTCTTGGATTGTTGAACAGCAACTGAAAAACCCTTCCAAGACACCTTTCCAAAATCGGAATTGGGGTGGGCTGCATCCGACAATTTTCCAAAACAAACCATCCGACAAGTTCTCCCAGAGATTGGCCAGGTGTGCGTACACATCTCTCTTTTTTCACTCTCCACACTACTTCCATCACTTTTACTGAGTACAAACAAGTGATACACTATGAATGTCTTTGAGGAGATACTGTCCAAAAGTGCTGTCACCCCAGTTGTACCAAAAACTGTATCTTGCTCTCGATTTATCACAGAGGGCTTTTTGCCTCACCTTTAAACACACTACAAGGAGTTTTTAACTGGCCATGAAATAGTCAGTTCAATACTGAAGCCTTTGTATGCTCAACATAAGCAAACAAGACCATCAGTGAGAAGATTGGCTGTTTCTATAAGCTTATTCTTAATGCTTAGCATCTGGTCAGATAGTCCTTAAAGTCAGACTGGAAGAGCCTGTGTTTACATTTTCCCAGGCAAAGGTATAATTTGTCATATATTTTTGGGGTTATGTCGACAGAAATGCTACCGCTTTTGTCCACAGGGGCCTCCAAAATCAACACAATATGAAAGTTCCTTGTAGTCACCATGTTTACATGACACTGATCTCGCTAAAAAACACAAAAGTTTTTCCCTTGCATTTTACAAAACTTCAGAGTTCAGATAACAACATTGTGAAGATGATCCCTGTGCAGCATGTAGTATGCATGCTAGGACAGTGGTTGGCGGTGTAACACAACACACCTGTGCACAAACGCTTTCTTCTACAGAGGGGTGAGTAGAAACAAACAAGAACATAATGGCACAAGCATGCTTGAAAACATGTCTGGATGGACGATGAAGTAGAGCGTTAATAAACTCAGAAGAGACAGCAGCACAAACATAGCTTGGTAGTCCACTATTGTTGTTCTCCTCCTTGTCCTTGGCTATTTAACTAGATATGACGTCACTGTTTTCACAGCGAGGGTAAGGGTGGCGCATCCAAAAGATTACACCCTGGAACCTTGTTTCAAAAATTCAAGCCCCCAAAACTCTGCTATCGTGTGAACGAACGTCCAAAATGCAACAAAAGTTCACCATTTTACATTTAAAAAACATCGCAGAGCAAACAGCGCCTAAGTTTAGCTGTTTGGAGCAGGAAAAAAAAACATTTCATTTCAAGCCTTGCCTTAACAATTGTGAGTGTGTGGTTTGTTCTGTTGAGTGGGGTATAATAGACATTGCAGCTACTAGGTGGCACCATATCGGGCCTTTCAACGGAGGTTTATTTTAGTAGCGGTATATTGTTTATATTAAATAATTCTTTTAATTTTGTGTGTGAGGTGTAAGTGCACCATCTGAAGTGGTTGAGAGTCAGTGTGCTGTTCTAATGCTGCCTCTCTGCAGACGATGAGTGGAGGCCTGCCAGCTCCCTGTGCCCACTCATGGCAACCTCAGAACTGGTGTTATGTCATGTCTCCAGCTGCAGAAACCGCGACATCTGACCAATCAAATCCTGCCACACACGGAGTAAAAATAGCCTCCAGGTGTTTTCCCCCTTGCTGGACGCAGAAGTGGGATGCTTCTTGGTGGGCTTGATGTGTCAGGGTGGGGTAGAACTGTGGTTCTGGGTGTTTCCATGAGTCAAGTTGTCAGTGATGAATTGCACTGGGCAGGGCAGCAGTAGGGGGGGAGAGTGAGTGGGCTTGTTCTTGTTCAAGTAGATGTGATTAAGGAAAATTACCATATTTAGCTCCTTGTAATTGAGCAGTGTTGACATCTTTGGCTTGTGAAAAATCCAACTTTTCAAATCTCATGGATTTAAAGGAGAAATCTGAAAAATATTTACTGTAATTACGATTAAATAACCATGATATGCCATCAGAGATTAAAGGTGCTATAAATGTCATTTATCCTAGAGTTCACTGTGCAGCATCAGCATCTCAGACCAAAACAAATTCATGCTTTTCAATTTCATGTTTGGGGAAAAAAAGTGTCTTCTGAACTCACATTTCTCGCAAAACTCAAATTGTCAAATATTCTATTACTGCATTGCCCAATTCTTGCTTAAAATGTTGTCAGAAACACATTTTAGTGACTATCTTGCCACCAGGTGGACCCCACTCTGGCTCTTGCGTGTAGAAGGGAGCCCCAGACCCATCAAAGATCTTGCAAGATCATTTTAAACCAAGCTATGATAACCATAGCCAGGTGTTTTCTGTTTTTAAACCTTCCCAGATCTTGAACAAAGTGTTGTTACATTCTAAAATATATTTAGTTTGTACAACGTGCACAGTGAAGAAACAACACATACAAATCTCACAAGAGTTTAACAAATGAAGGGTCTAACCCTCTAGACACGAACATCACAGTTACACTCAGAAAATACAGCGTATACTGTAAAGTACAGACCTATAAATCTTGACTGAACACCAAAGCTAGTAGTTTGTTGGAACTGGGCCCCAGAACACCAAGAAGTACACAGAGAAATAAAAAGTCCAACAGAGACTCCTGAAACTGAAGATCAGACTGTCAAACACACAGTGTTGATCAGAAATATCTAAACATTTTGATACTGCATCACTTATTTGTCACCTAAAATGTTTTCAGAAACATATTTTAGTGGATGGTTTTAGCTGTAAAATGAGAAAGTTATCAATGCTGAATGTTCCCTGAATGAGTAAATGTCTGTTTATGAGTCATAAGAAATCAGTAATAATCTTTTAACAGGAGGAGATGTTGCTGTGATGGAGTCTGGCAGGCAGTGAGGCAGGCAGTCACTGAACTCAAACTCCGGTGTGTATTTTCAAAGCAGTGGCCTTTTATTTTCAGGATAACGGGCTTAGCTTGACATTGGCAGACAATTAACATTTATAAGCAGCTGATCAGCTTAGAGTGTAGGATTTGTTGTTGCTCGTTATTGTCAGTTTACAATGTTGTGCTTGTCTTGCGCTCCTGCAGCGCTCCTGCAGCGCTCCTGCAGCCTGCCTGAGCGGCCTCAGGTCTGGGGAGGAGGGAACAGCTCACCTCAACCATAGATCTTATATTTCCAAGGGATTCAACAAATTTAATATACCGTCTGTGGCTCCAACTCACTATTTGGACTGCAGTACTCATTTTTGGATGCAGAATTGCTTCATATTGCTCCTTCAAGATGACTTTAGCTATTTATGAACAGCTCCTGTTATGAAACACGTTTGCACTTTCTTATTTAGATTCGAGTACTGAAAGACTTAAAGGTGTTGATCTGTATGGACACAAACCTCTGCCTCGGCTTACCAAACATGTATTTTGTAACCGTCTCACAACTCGTACTGTAGATAAAAGTAAACGCAGCCCATTTGTCTCCTCTGGATTCCATGGCAACAGCTGAAAATCTGGACAGAGAGAAGCATCACTTTAACCCTGCTGAAAATCACTACTATTCCTCCAATAACCGCAAAACCATTCAGTGAGATTACCTCTGGTCTGAGTTTGTTACTCCTCCATACTCTCACTCCTGGTTCCTTTCTCATGGAGTCAGAGAGCTGGCACGGTGCTCAGCGAGGCATTATGAAACCACTTTGCCTATTACGTATATTTAGAAACACCATAAAGCAACATGGAGGCTATAAAGCTGCAGTATGCAACTGTGGCTTTATTTGTGTTCCTGCTCAATGAAGAGCTGGCAGAATGTGAGGTTAATTCAGGTTTACTGTTACTCGTTGGCACTAAAGCATATTCAATTAGTCGAACAGAGTGCTCGGCCACTCTCCGCTGCTGTTTCCTACATTAATCTGGCAGAGAGAATTAAAAGAGGTTTAGAGAAAGGCTGTGCACACTGACGAGACTTGGATTTAAATGGAGGCAGGATGCACTAAGAAGGCTTGAATTTAGATTGAGACTGGCTGTCTTTTTCGTCTTTTTTTCTGGTCTAATAATGCCACACTGGTATGCGATATTAGGGTTATATTGATATAAATAATGTAAGATCTTTGCTGTACAGTTAATACCACAGCAGCTATCATTTTTATATCTCTGGGTGTATTAAGCAGCTGTAAATCAAATCAATGAACAGGACTGCTGTAATGTAAACTTTATATTGCATTCAACCTTTATTTGTTTATTAGTTAAAACAGACATTCCTGTTATTTTAGCCATCTCTCAATACATTTACCAGGAAATGTGCAGTATCATATAATACAGTATACTTTTTCAAGTTATAGAGCATTATCACTCAGAGTGAAAACTCTGTACAGAGTAAACAAGATATAGCCTAGAACAGGAGGTGTCAAGTTCTGAGACTGTTTGTCTCCCCTCAGACAAAGCTTGTTTTAGTTTTTTAATATTGTTGGGGGCTTATATGCCTTTATTTTAGATAAGGCAGCTGAATTGTGGACAGGAAAGTAGGGGAGAGAGTGGGGGGAATAACATGCAGCAAAGGGCTGCAGGCGGCGATCGAACACACGGCCGCTGCAGAGGATTCACAGCCTCTGCACATGGGGTAAACGTTCTACTAACTGAGCTACCAGGCTACCACTGTCTGGTTCTGTTACGCTGCAGGCAGAACAATAAAGATTCAACTGAGGTTTTGACTGAGCACTTAGATCTTTTTTTATAGCTTCGGTACTTTTGACACTGGCCAATGTTAGTGTTGTATCATTTAAACATGGACAGCTTTACTCTGGATACAATGAATGTCTGAAGCTAAATTTAATTGGAAATCCATTCAGTAGTTAATATTTCATTCTGGATCAAAGGAGAGGACCAACAGACGCAGTGACAGGTCACCAGCAAGATAAAAACTTGATAAATGGCACCACCGCTCATTGCATAATCGCCCCAACAAAGGGGAAAGTCAGTAGATTAACGTACACGCGCTGTGCGTTCTTACGCTGGACTCATAAAGAATGGATGCTGCTTAATGTATTTTTCATCACGGAGGTTGTGCTGTAATTTCATCACAACAAGCAATATGTTCCAAGAAATCACTGTATTACAATATAGTTTAGTGCACTTTGGTTGCACAAGCAGCAAAGTAGGGCGTAATCATATAGGCAGTTGATTTATGATGCTTGTCCCTGATTAAGTTGGATATAAAGACTCATATAAACGGGATCCTGATGCTGTGATGTGAAGCATCTTCTGCTTGGCTGGTTTAACTAGATTATTGCAGTAGAGATGTGCATCTGTGTGTGTTCATGTGTCCGATGTGATACAACTGTAGCATGGCAGTAGAGAATATTAGTAGCTTGAAGTGGAGCAGTGTCTGCATTAAATTTTTATGTGCCCTGAGCCCTCGCTTTGATGGACACACATCTGCACATACAAAATAGTTGTACGATGCAGGCAATGCACACACACACACACACACACACACACACACACACACACACACACACACACACACACACACACGCACAAAAACACACCCGTGCTGGCATTTTTTCATCTTTTAGAGTGAGTGGCACTCAGCTGTCTTGAGGGACATATGGCTCAGTGTGACCTGCCAGTGTCCTTCACTGTTGTTGGCTTCGCCCCAAAGCCCCCCAGGCTGCACTATCCTGTGCTGCTCTGCAGTTAGTCCCACCTTCTGACACTGTTCTCTGTGTTCACACCAGCTCTTTTATGTCCCGATGTTGCATGTCTGTTAGTCGCTAGTCTCAGTAGGACACACTCAAAGGCACAGCGGTCTTGTAGCGGAGCACAGACGAGGCGGCAATCATTTCCACAGACTGCTTGACGTCACGTAAAGATTCATAGAAGACTGTGACTGCAGTTCACTTTCAGAGGACCGCACCTACATCCATGTTTGATACAGTCACTTTTAGCTGTGCTGCAATTTCAATATTAAACCAAAAATTAATTGAAATAAGCAAAATCAAAGGTAGAATCTTCCAGCATTGAGCATTTTTTTCTCTCCACCCTCACCCACTTGTGGCATCCGCTGCATGTCCACAGAAAAAACAGCACAGTGTAGCTTATCACAGTTGATACCAGACTTTTTAAAGAAGAATTTAAAAATGTAAATGACAGTTAGGATATAAAACCAATCATCTGTTGATGGTGAAAATCATAAAAGTGGCCAAGTGGTAGGTATGATGAACTCTTAAGGAGGAATTAATGACAGTTATCATCTGTTGTAGAGTAAATTTAAACTATAACCTTCAGGAAGACGTTATAGATTACCAAAGGCAAACAGAAATATCTACAAGAAATCCTTTTACCAAGTACTATTAATGTAAATTATTGAAATTAGGATTAATATGACATATGTATAGTGTAGATGCAGGTATTCTGAGTTGTATTATTATGAATATGTAGCTGAGATAATGTGTGTATTGTTATTTTATACCTGTTTTTTTGATTGTATGTGTGGACAGGCTGTATTTTTATGACATGTTTTATGGTGAACCCAAATTATGCACTTACTGAGTGATATTTATATTAAGGTCAATGGTTGCATCTGTATGAAGTATTGAAGTTTTCTAAGTGATATGTGTAAATAGACCATCTCTATTTAGGTTATTATTAAGAAAGGGGCAGGTAATATAAGATTCATCCTCCTCCTGCTCTGTTTTCGATCATGGAACATGTATAAGTTGTTTGCATTCGTGTACCATCTGTTTTGTGAAATTAGTATTGGACTGAAATGAGCTAAATAAACGAAATGAAATGAACTCCAGAGAAAAATATTTGCATCTTTAAATCTTTGGACGGGGTACAAATGGTTTATCTGGGCTTTTTTTTCTGTAAAAAGCTGCCCGTTGCTGCTGAATAATTGCTAATAATTTGCTGCTAATTTGCTGGACATAAAACCAGTCAGCTAAAAGAGGCTAAAATGCTGCCTGCAATCAGTTGCCAGTTTATTAGGTACACCTAGCAAAAAATAATGCAGTCTAATACAACAACTCAGCTGTCATCTATTGTTGCATAACAGTGTGTTACTTATAAAGAAAGTCATCATGAGTTTGCAGTCTTTTTTTTTTTTCTTTGTGTGCTTCTTGGTGTTCTGGGGCCCAGTTCCAACAAACTACTAGCTTTGGTGTTCAGTCAAGATTTATAGGTCTGTACTTTACAGTGTACGCTGTATTTTCTGAGTGTAACTATGATGTTTCAAAAGGACCAGTGTTTCTGATTAGTGTGGCACATTCTTCCATTTATTTTCCCTCAAGTCTCACTTTTATGAATTCAGGGACTGTGGGGCCGACTGAGCCGGAGCTGTGAAATGTGGTTTATTTTTTCTGTATACATTTTTTTCCCTCTTCTTTTTGTTTTCAGATTTCAGTTCCTCCAGATCAGACATAATGTATCATACAGTGAAGTACTGTGAAGGACGATATCTTGGAATGCTTTTAAAGTCAAGATTTTCTCTCACCAGATAAACCATTTTTGCTTCTACTTTTGTTGAATGATGTGTTGAGACCTTAAAGAATATGGTGTAACTGGTAGTGTGTGGGTTGCATGTGACCCCACATTAACCTAAAATATATTTCTTGGATGGATTTGATTTACTTGGTTGCTCTCTGTAGTTGCTTTAATCAAAGGTTTTTCACTTCATTTATAATTTTAGGAACCCTACTGGCACCCATTATACATAATCATTTCAATCTATTCCCAAATAACAGTTAGATAAACTGACTCAAAGATAAATTTAGCCGCAGCTGTTTTCTAAAACTATTAGTCTAACAGTATTGTGGGTATTTATAAAACATTTTGATCAAAAAGGTTCCTTGAATGCAACAAAGAGAAAGAGAAAGAGTCCGCTGTTGCACTTGTGTGTTCATATTCTGTACAGAACGTCAGTATGCAGTACGTCAGGAGTGTGCACTTGTGTACTGACCTTGTGCTCTCTCTGTGTGCAGGTACACCCTTTGCTGATGCGCGAGAGGCGCTCAGAGTCTCACAGGAACAAGCTACTGCGGCGGACAGTCAGCGTTCCTGTTGAGGGAAGGCACCATCCCGAGATGGGTGAGCAGACAAAACAGCTTTGATTATAAAATATTACAATCAAGGTCCAACCAGCAGGTATTTTGTATTTTCACTTTTAAAAATGAAATCAAATGATATACAGTTCATTTAAATACCTCAAAGGCGTACGGGCCTGACTTATGGAAGAATTTTTGGTGGTTGTGTCTGAAGAGACATAGATGTATGAGGTACTTATTGATTGTCAGTGTGTTATATTGTACAGTAGATGGTGCTTGACACACTCCCAGTTTGGAGAAGCAGCAGGAGCACCGGTTTAGGAAGCTAAGCAATGTACTGATGTGGAAAAGGTCAGCAACAAAACTTATTTTAGGCTCACCAAAAAATAGATAAATATCATTTTAAATGTACGCTACAGTTAAAATATTTTCACCGCTTTTCCTTGACCTCAGACAGCCTTTTCTGACTGAAAACTGCTGTTACATAAGGCAAATACTGCTCTCTCTCACTCAACTAGACTCCTTTAGCCAAACAGTGAGTTCACCTTGCAGAATACAGAAGATGCTGATCTACCGCTGGCTTGATTAGTTTGTTTGTTTGCGTTATTGTGTAACTTAATTCAGGGTTAATTCAGATTCATCAAAGTAAAACAGTAACACAAACAAACAGTTTGTTTGTGTTATTGTAAAGGAAGCTGTTTGCTTTGATGAGAATAATATTTGGCTTATGTAACTGTAGTTTCCTGTCGGCAAAGGCTGTCCAGCAGCACGGTAAAGCCTTGAAAATATCCTAAATACAGCGTACACTCAAATTTCTATTGATCTTTTCAGGTGGGCCTGTTGGTAGGTGGCTAAAATACGATTTTGTTGCTGATCCTATCCACAGCGGTACATTGCTTAGCCTTCTATATCGATACTCCCGCTGCTTGTCCAAACTGAGAACTTGCTGATCCCCATCTACTGTAGGTAAGACACTGACCAGGATAAATACTTCATAACCCCACCTCAAACAACTTGAACCTTCCCTTAAACTTTATCCAACTTCTTGTCCTTCTCGCCCCTTTTTGATTCTCAGAAACATCATCACCTATATTACTTTAGGTTAGCTTGCTTGAATAATAGAATAGTTGCATAGCAACCACAGTGATGTAAAGCTCTTTGCATCCTTTGAGCCATTACTCTCTCTGTTACTAGCAACGCTCACAGCAGCACATTGCATCTCAGCAGAGATAAAAGCATGCCATCTGATCAGAGCTTAAGGCAGCTGTTTTCTTTCTACCAGATTTTGCCGAGCTATTCTTTTGTCAGTTTTGATGATTTACCAGTTATCTTGCTCTGAACTGAAATTCGTTTAATGGTACCTTGATAATCATGAATATCTTCCAAGTTCTCTCTTTATTTCTTTGTCAAGCTTTCTCTGTGTTTTATTTTTGCAGTCGTCTTTTCATCTCAGTGCTTTTAAACTTTTCTTACTCTTCATTCTCTTTCTCCACCCTGCATTTATATTGCTGTATTGTCCTCTCAAAGTCTCCTTGGGCTCTGTGAAACTGACCCTCTGATAGCTGGCTTCCTCTGTTTGTTTTGCCTGACTCAGTCTCTCTGGGCTCTCTACAAATGTCCCGCTCAGTTTCTCCCTCTTCCTTCACCCTCCACCTCTCCGTCTCACTCAGCTATTTTAAGGGCCTCCCTCGCGACGTCCTCAGTCTATGATTCTGCCGTCGCTGCCACCTCAACAGTTGTGCTGATTCATCTGGATAAATATTTGCCTCAGTTTTCACATGAGTGGCTCTGTGACCTCGAAGCGGTCAAGCACTGACACATCAGTTGACGTGGTCCCGCCACAATTTGACATATGCTGACATAGCGATGCCAGTTCACATTGCCCATGTGTAAACGCATTGTAAACACGTTCACATATGTTAGTATGCCACGCTACAGGCTATACTGCACTGACACCATTATGGGCCATCTGTGGTGACTACGCCCAAAGAGCCAAAAGAGATTAATGGGCCCCGGGCAATTAGTAATTATCAGATCAACAAAAAAGCAAATGGAGGTTGTCATAAGGCCACAGTGAGGGATGAAGTCTGCAGGGAGCCACATGACCTATTTTATAAAATCCCTGACATATAACACTGAGCTGATGAAGGTTCAGTGATGATACTAATTCAGTGGTTAGTGTGCACAAAGATTGTTTAATGAGTCTTTGTATGAAAATAATATCTATTCACATTCGATTTACATCATCTGTTTATAGGTATTTTGAACTGGAATGGTGCAAATTGTGGTGTTCTGTCACACATTAAAGGTATGACGTGTTGGAGGTGTGTGCGCTGCAGTGGACAACAGACTGCACTGTGCTTGTACTGAGCAGCTTCTTGTTTTGGATATTATAGTAACTGTATTAGTTGGAGCATGCCTGGAAAAGATTATACATTATCAAAAAAGTAAATTAATTAACTAATAAAGCCCATAATCTTTTTGGCTTGTACGAGTGTACAGCTTGAGCTCAGTGGAAATTGTTCCCAAAATCTAAAGGAATTGTTTGACAGTTTGGGAAATAATTTGCTTTATCGCCAAGAAATGGACGAGGAGATTGATAGCACTCAAAAAAGCTACCTCTAGCAGCTGGTTAGCTTAGCTGGAAACTGCTAGCCTGGTTCAACAGTATAATAACCTGCAGGTTTTATGTCAAACCTCTAGTTACTGCATCTTCTTACAGATAATATAACTGCACCAGATCTTATCTTTCTGGATCCTGTAATAAAATCTGTCCATCAGCACCTCTAAAGCTCCCTCATTAACACTTTATGTCTCATTTGTTTGATTGTAGAAAAACAAAGTGTACAAATGTAACCACTGGAAGTCCACTGATTATGGCTGGTCAGCTTTTTCCATCAGAGCCACAACCTTTTGAACACAATACCCACCATAATTAGACAGTTCTCCACCCTCTCTAGTTTTAAATCACAATTGAAATCATGGCTAAAAAATAACCAGTAATGTGATCATTAACCATAAAACACCAAGCGCAGAATATTGCATTTCAATTTTTGTGTGATTTAATGTTTTAATCTCTGTAACCTTGTCTGAATCGTTACTTTTACAGCCAGGGGACTGATGAGGAAATTTAGTCACATAGCTAAGTCTGTTAAAGGATCAAATTAAAAATATATCAATGCAGTCAACATTTAGCGTTTAGCTTTTTTTTATGAGAGGCCATGTGCTGGCCATTCTCTGGTTAGCAGAGTCACCATGACAGTTAGCATTTCAGTGCTACGCTAAGCTAGCTGCCTCCTGACTGTAGCTTCATGTTTACCTTGCAGACATGAGACAGGTATTGATCTTCTCATGTAATGCCAATAAAGCAGATAAGTGTATTTCCTCAAATGTCTACATATTCCTTTAATTAATAAATATCTCTATTGTTTGTTCCAGTTTGAAATTTGCATTCAGTGCTGTGTCAACACTGGCACACGCAGCCAAAGTTGAGTTGGGTTGAACTTTTAATGAGTGTGACCAAACCTCAGCACATCTAATAGTGTGTGTGTGTGTGGGGGGGGTGCATTATCACTCACAATCAGCAGCAGAATATTTTATTATCATTCTGTGAGAACAACATTTAGGGTGCCACCTCTGCAGTAGTGTGACAAACAGGATTGTCTCGTACGAAGCATCTTAAAATAACACGATTCCATACATCCCCGTCATTGATGGTCTTATTTTGAAATAAACCTTAAATAATGTAGGTGTCTGTGTTTGCACTTAGCAGAAGAGCCATGTTCTGGTATGCGATATTGATTCCCAGGCTGCTGTATCTTTTCTGTCTTTATTTCCCTCTTGCTTTGGGCTTCCATTGAGCAACATTTAGGACCATTCATTCCTCTCCAAAATGATGAATGAATTGTGTCTTTCACAAAATTGAGAGACATGACCTCGCTATCATCAATAGAATCAAATGGTGACAGTTCAAAATATTTCCATGTGCTGAGAGGAGATTAAACTGCAGATGCTGCAGCTGCTGCAGCTGCCAAACACCCATCCATGTGTTTGTGACAACACTAATATGTCGTCAGCCACGATTCATTATTCATCAGTGGGGTAAAAGCCTGCATTTTTCACCAGATATTGATGAATGGAGACATTTGACAACAGTCCCAGCTGGATGCCTGATGTAGTGACACACTCAGATGGAAGATATTGGGCCTTACAGTCGATCTGCGATTACTCAAACACACAATGCCTCGATAGGTTTTCACCCCTCTGTTGCTGTCACAACACATCAAGCAATGCAGATCATTTTCCTTTTTTCATCCACTCTTGTGTGCCTTAAATGTTCCAGGAAACATTTTAAAGTTGAGGAGGTAATTAACTTATAATGAACACATTAATTTTGCTGGTTAATTACAGTGCAGCCTAAGCATTTTATGCAAATACGAGGCTTAATTAACATTTCATGACTGTGACAGGGGAAAATGACTTTTCTTAACTTGACAAAAAAATCTGTCTTCCTATTGTGTTTGGTTTATGTTTGGTTGCAAACAGTTTTTTTCTATTAGTAAAGGACAGCATTAATATGTGTCATAGAGGATTATTATAAAATTGTAATATATGTCATGTGCTGGGTTGTGTGTGCATGTGTGTGTGAGACAGCTGATCTCACGTACTACTGGAACTGTCAGTCTAATATTTTTGGTGCACATTTATGTCTGTATGGTCAAGGACCTCTTCTGGTGGCAGTGATTCACAATTTTTGAAAAACCTTGTAAAACCCATTTTACCGACTGCTTTATACGACTGCTGACTCCTCACTCCTCTTAACCGACCGCTGTGAGCCCTGACTGACATTCATAGAAAAGTTTGGTCTCTTCTTGAACCTGAGTAGCTGGAGATTAATTCCATGCAAGATTTGTTATGACCCACTAAACTTTGCCGCCATGCATCTGCACGGTCGCCATATTGGAACGCTGAAGGTCTGCCAGTAAACACATGAGACATGTAGACTTCAATACAAAACTCACTGTAACTCACTTAACTCTGGACCAGTTTTCATTCAGTTTAGTTTGTTCTGAACCTGAAAAGTTAAACATGACACTGGTTACTGGGAGCGATTCAATCACCTCTCTGCCAAAACATTAACCTTCTGAACAGCCAAAGCTTCCACTGTCACATCCAAGCTCTTGACCCATGACCCATTTGACAGGCTGGAAGGATGAGTAGGGCGTTCTGTGGGTCAACTTTATATCATGAGAAACAGGGCTTTTAACTTGAGTGATTTTGTTTTAGAAAATAGTTTTTAAGGATGACTTTGTATGTTTGCTAATTAGATTTTGGTGTTTACTACTACAGATAGCCAATAATATAAAGGTGTGAAATATTGATAACTCTTAATTTTACTCTTAAATATGTATTATTGATTAATTCACCCTTCGACTCATATTTTCACATTGTCAGTGGTCAAGATGCTCGCAGTGTTTCCTGTTTCCTCAGCTATCATTTTAGTTTTAGTGTAGTGGAACCTCAGGGCATTTGGTAGTCTGAAAACAGGGAAAAATGTTTTGTTTATAAATGTTAATAGCTTGTAATTCATTCAAAGGTAAAAATCTGTTTCTAGCATTCAAAACATAAGCAAATAACTGTTGGTCTTTTATTTTAAACTTTTCAAAGTTTTTAGGCAAAACTTGTAAGAAAGAAAGTGTTTCTAAAATGATTTATATATGATTTATAAGTATAGCGCAACTATTTGATAAAAATGGGAAAATGTTTAAGTTGTTGTATCTCAGGAGATACAGTGGAAATCATAAAAGTCATATTTTGGAAAAAAAAAAATCAGGAAACTTTATTTCAGCTTATACACATTAGAAAATAGAAATTAATTAATTTCCCAAAATATTTATATGTGCTTTCCTGTTTAAGGGTTAAAAACCTTGCAAATCTGCCAGTTGTGGTGGAAGTTTTTGATTTTTCTTTTAGTTAATTTACACAATTAATCGAGATTACAACACAGATGATACTGGATTTTTGAGGCTGATAGCAAATTTAACGTTACCCTAACAATGATGAATTGGCTGAAATTTACGTATATTTTAGCATAAACAAAGCTTTTGCCTTATTAAAGAGATGACACTAATAAGCTCTCCTTTAAATTCTAATATGGCCAACAGTATTGTAATGTCAGGATCAGGACAGCTGGATGTTGGTTGAGGACACTCCAGTTAATTCCCATAACATTATGGGACGAGCCTCCTCCTTAATCCTCCATTAATATATGTCGTTGTGGGCAAACAAAAATAAAACATTCACATCCTGCCTCTCTCTCCCTCATTAACCTCTCCAGAATGCGATGTGATAATCCCCATTAATGAATTTGGCCTTTAATGTTTTGTGTTCAAATTGTAAATTGACTTCATCTAAGTCTACTCTGTTATTGAGAGAAACCTTATTATCTGAATGACTTAGCCGCAGGGAGACAAAAAAAATCGCAGCACTCCAAAGCTGATTGGTTGTTAACTTCGGCTGAACAGTTTTTCAGCAATAGCAGTTCAAACATACGGCGACTTCTCCTCAGTTTGTCCTTGTAGGTCTCACTTATTCCTTCAGCCATCTCAGCTTAGCAGACAATTGTGATGAAACAGACTCGCTTGAGATAATGTTCTAGTGCCCTTTACAATGTTTGACCTTCATGCAACATTTTAACTGTGTATTTCAACTCCGATGCTGCATTCCAGGCATACTGCACCTTTTTTTTCAATGTCTGCTCATATACGTTTTCAAGATCTTGATATAAATAATGCACCATCCTAGGTTTTCAACCTCCTGCCAACCTTCCCGTCCTGTTCTGTCTCACCACACCGCCTTTACCCTGTTCCCTCTCTGACACCATCCCACCATCCACTCTCCCACTCAACCCACAGGCTACATGTTCCCTTCTAAAAAGAGGAAGATAAAACACACTGACACCATAAATTAAAGACAATAAAGACAAATCACTTAAGAAAAAAAGGTGTTAGACTTGGACTGTGGTTTGGTGTTGAGACAAACACAGTGAGTCATTCCAATCTGTCATGTCAGGAAGACTAAAACAAAAGGAGAAATGATCTATCTGCATTATTTTAGTGTCTGTGTTTTAAGGCAAATGTTTTTCCTCATCTTTCAACATAACATCTGCATTTCAACCACCTTGAGATAACAAGTAAAAAGCACAAGAAAGCAATCTCGGTTTATACACAGTTTGAATTTTCTGATTCCCAGAATACATGTAGAGATGGGTCTGACCAAGGTTTTTCAGAAACTTGATGTGCCACTGAAGATGAACTTGCTTCGTTTGCCTTGCAGGATAATTGAAATGGTCGCTTGCACTCACAAAATATGTCTTTCCCTAGCGCCATTTTTGCACGCATTTCACAGAAGCAAGATGGCTCACCCCTCTGCTACCAAAAGAAAACAAAAAACAAAACAAAAAAACAGTTGCTAGGTTCACCCACCCAACGTAGCATATTACTTGCACCGGACAATCAGGCAATCCTTGTTGTTGAGCCCTGAATCTGTGCCGATGTGTACCTTTATCCTAGATCTGTTTTGCGTTTCCACTGCAGGCATTACTCTTTGATATAGGCAGGCTTGTTGCAGGGCTTCAGGGCTAAACACTTTCACTTTTCCAGTCGGGAAACAACAGATCCAGACAATCTCGCTACGCACACGTTTTTTATTACAACCTGGAAACAGACAATGTCTCACAGATGATAATAGCATCAGCTCAGCTGGCTTGGAATTGCAATAGAGGGGTAATGACAGAAGTGGTTCTCTTGGTACCATGCACATATTTTGCCAAAGGGAACGTGAAATAACCGTTCTAATCAGTGGTGTAACGTGTCATCACCGGGCCCCAATGCAAGATTATCAAACCGGGCCCTGCCCATCAAAATCAGATGTAATTTGAGGTAATGTCATTAATGAATGAGGAAGTGAAAACATGCAGCTTTAAAATGACCAACAGCACCTGAATGCACCACTGTGACATAGAGGAGGAGTCAAAATAGCAAGGCCAAGATGGTGATAACCTCGCCTCCCTGATAAAATCTGTGAGCACACCTTCTCACATGTGGCAGTGCACCTTTACATGGATGAAAAATATATAGGTCAACAGGTGACAGCACACCTGCACACACACCTTAGAACAAATGAAAATACAGTAAGCTCTGTGATGGCGCACCTTCACATTGACAACATTATTCATGTCTTCATGTAGGTATTAGCAAATAAACAAAAAGCATAAGTGTGTAGGTTGATCATTAGTCAAATAAAATAATAAATCTACTCACATGATAGGTGCACTCTCCTTAATATATCCATGGAAACAACTTGAGCTTGCTCATCTTTCTGAAACGTAATGTTTGGAAGCTGCTTTTTCTTTCAATTCTGGTTCCTCAAACTTCTTTGTGTTTGTATGTATGTTTTGAATATGTGTACTGTTGGCAGCCTTGCAGATGTTACAATCATAACATTTCAACCATGCCATAGTTACTTGTCTCCAAGTTTAAAAGAGAAATCTAGATTTAATTTTTTCTTTCTTTTTTTCTGACTTTTTCTTTTTTTCACAATATGTGAACAGCACATTGTACAATGTTGTATTTGCAAAGATATTGCATGCAGAGGTGGAGTTACAATGTCATGTGATGTGACTTTCATCTCTCATCTTGTCATTACTTTGTCAAAACATACTTAAAATACGCAACACAAAAATGTTGTTATATTAGCAGCACTTTGCAGCATTGTCAACCAAAAATGCAGAGGCATGGATGGATGTCCAGCAGCTGAATGGATTTTTCTGGTTTGAGAATTTTGCAGAGCTGAATCTGTGGGTGTTTTGATGTGCATTTTTCCTCTGTGCACTCGTGTTCAATGCAAATACTAACTTTACAAATATGCAAGTCGAAAAAGTGAGAATGTGTATCACTTTAAAGGAATGCATTTATGTTTCATCTTCATATGCATTGCCTCTTCTGTGGTATTACTTACTGGAAAAGTAGCCTAAAAATATGAAAATGACAACCTTGGTACCTACAGAATGAAGCCAATGAAATATCAAAGCGTAGGCATGAAACTCAAAATGCCACTGATCCTGTATTCCATCTGTCAGTGCACCAACTCGAGGCTGGTAGCCCGACAGAAGTCACAGTGCCGTATTCTGACTTTAAATTTACTAATATTTCTGTTTTCATATGATTACTTAAGTGAGCCTTACTTATATACATGTAGACTCAGCTTTGATTTGGAGCGCTTTGTAGCAGCTGACCTTTAAATCTGTGACGTTAATGTGCAGTAAAATTACCCAAGCAGTAACCGGCATAATTCTTGTCTTGCTCCAGCGACACTAAAAAGTCCTGCCAACTTGAACTGAACCTTCTGCCGTGGATTTAAAGGGTCTTAGTGAAGGCTGGCAAGCTCTGAGGGTGTAAGTGTAGTTATTACATTTTTATTCTGGTTTTGAACGTCCTGAAAAACCTGATTGATTTATTAAGTAGGTCTAGGGAAAAAAATCACAAAGGGACGTTTTGAAAGACGTTTTACTGTCTTTTAAGTGTTGAACTGTATGATGAATAAAAACAGAGAATTTACAGTCTATTGCAGTCTGATGTAGACCAGCATAATTAACTTCTTCAGTGTTTCGAGCTCGGTGATAAGAGTTCATTTAGGGTGTTGTGACAGTAGAAGCATTTTGCGTCAGTGTGAGCTGGAGTAGCAGTGTTACTGTGCAGGGTGACAGTTTATAAACCTTGTGATTCAGTCTCTGGGAGAAGTGAAAATCTGCCCCCTAAGAAGCCCGGGCTTGTGTTTAGAGAGATTTGCTGAATCATCTGGCTGTCTTGCTTTTGGAACAGCGGATGAATACAAATGGTTCGCCACAGCGTTGTGGTTGGCTTTTGATGGACGTGGACATGGAGGCCTCCCGGAAACGAGTGCAGCACTTTATGAAGCTTCATGTCCTCTGGGTTGGATCTGTAGACTGTCTGAGTTTTGTTGCACTTTGCTAAACTGTTTCATATCTATTGAATATTCTACTGAGTTGCATATTTTAGCATATGCAAACACTGACTCATTATCATACTGGAAATCATAGAGTTCGTTCTTGGAAGTTGCTGAAACTTACCCACAAAACGGAAGCATTTTACTGGGGTTAAATCGAGTCAAAGCCTTGGTGTCACTTGGAGCTCTTTAAGAGACATTTGACTACCTTTGGTAGTAAACAGTTTGTATTGTACACGGTGCAAAATTCCAAAACAGATCTGGAAAGCGCCTTAAGGTTTCCTTTTGACACTTTGACCATCTAAACAGAAAATACTCTTTTGCTTGTGGATTTCAACCTCCTAGCTTTTCCAAGTGGTATCACTGTTGTGCAGCTGTGGCAAAGAGAGCAGGTGTTGTGTCAAAATCTGTTTCCTCCATTGATGTGTGTTCCCCCTGACCTGACTCTGTGTAGTGACTGCTCAAACTTTCTTCAGTCACTTTAGCAGGTGGTGTGTGTGTTAGTCAAGCATATCCAGCTGAGACAAAGAACAATTAAATCAGATATCCAAATTTTCCTTTTGGGTCATGTTGAGTTGCACAGTTGTTGCTCATATGCTGCTGATGATCTTGGTTGGTTTTGGTTTTATTTCTTGTATATTTTATTTTTTTGTTTTGTGTTTTTTGGCTAATATTCAATTAAAAACAGTGATTGATTGACCTCTTGGGGACTGCCTATTAAAGCCCATTATTCTGAAACCAGAAGGAGTCCCACTGGACCATAAACCAATTTGTCAAACGAAGTCCCAAAAACAAACGTCCATCGCTTCTAAAATACACACTAAGTTGGTTTAGGCTTAGTTTAAGGTTAACCCTAATGACTTTGGTGACAGGGGCACCGACTAACTGAGGTAAAGGTCCCATGAATTTATTCCGACATTGGGAATTTGTCTGCAACAATAAAAGCACTTGAAATGTTGTTTGGTGTAAGGCCAGTGCATCCAGTTGTTATCCATCCTGTTTACCACTTGGGGGTTGTACTGTGAAACAACAACAAACAAAACTGTAAACTTCAGTCAGAGGTAATGGGTACGATTAAGATTCACAGTGGTGGTTTTCAACTTTCTTTGTTAACCCTGAATTTCTTCTTCAGACTCTGCACGCGTTCCCATCAAAAAGGGGTTTTAGTGCATCATTTGACTCTTGTTCCATACAAAATGAACTGATTGTGTGCTGCTCACTTCAGTCAAGAGGAACAGCCTGTTATAATGGAGAGGTTTGAAGAATATAACAAAATTATTAAAGCAAAAAGCAACACTGCTGTTGTAAATAAGGTGAGAGAAAATGACTAATTGACTTAATGCACTCTCAATGTCTCCAGTTTATTTCTTCTGTGAAAACTGCAGAACTACACAAAAAGTGACTTCAAGTCTGACACTACATGGAAATCAATTTATTTAATTTTTTATTCAATGTATTTTTTTTTATTGAATATTATCCTTGATAAATAGGATAGATCATTCACTTTTCTGATTGGTGTTTTGAGCTGCAATACCATCAGTGGCAAACCAACTTGGAAGCAAATCAAGATCGAGCATAAAAAGATCATTCAAAGTGTCTATAGTTGCTTTGTTGGTATTTTTTTATTGTATGGAATGAAATGCTGTGTGTAAAACTGAAAATATTAATATGACCTGAAGCAAAAGGGGCAAAGAAAAAGATTTTCTGCATCACCACCCGGATGCAGTTTGACCTGCTGTAATTACACTGACTTGCTAACATTGGTTTTCATAATAACATATTTCCTCAACTGAGAGCATCATCAGGAAAAGAATTAGTGAAAGACTGGTGCTTTTTATAGCATATTAAATCTGAATATAACCTTCTGCAGACCAGGTTATGTGTTTAGCATAAATTACCATGATGATTTAACCAGGTTAAAAGAAAGCCACCTTCATGACACTGAAAATTCTGGCTTTCGGCTCAACATACTTGCTAATCCATTAATCTTTTTCATAGTACACCCTTCTGATTAGCCAAACATCTTACCCTGAAAGTTAACCACAAATATGTCGTTGCCTTTCTGGTATTTTTGTGTGACTGTAAGGACTCCATCGGCTGCTAGATAAACTGACGAGATCCCCCAATCAATGTGGAAAAGTATTGCGATAGTGGATGATGACCAGAGTTGTCACGATGCCAGAATTCTTAGCTTCAATACAGTACTAGGGTAAAAAAACACAATACTCAACACCATAACAAAAAGAGGCACACCACAGAGTTTAATTCAACCTGCACACAATGCTGGTTCAGAAAAAGTCACTTAACATTGTCTGGTTTTGCTGCTGCAGGCCAAAGGTTAAGGCAGGAAAATAAAGATTAAACTGGACTGAGGTCATGGACAAGTACTTAGATCTTGTGTTTCTGTACTTTCAGTACTATTGGATGTTAGTATTGCATTGCTTTAAACAATGTGGTATTGAAAAGCATTGAAGTATTAATACTTTTGACGACCTTGAGCGCTACCATAAGGTTGACATAAAATTTGGTTCAGACCCTCATGGTGTACCTCAGCATGAATTGTAAAAGCTTTGGTGATTCTCTTTTTTCTCTCTCTTAGGTCAGAATATAAACATACTGATGCCTTGACTCCACTGGGCACGGCTCTATGATGTTGCACGTCATGTGACATTTTTTTTCCGTCCCTCACACAGCTTCATACCCCACCAGGAGCGTTTCAGAAGAGTGTTTTGCCTGCCCGGTTTTGTTGACTTGCTCAGATTTTTTCATTTTTCTTAATTGACCAGAAGCTCAGTGCCACTCCTGTGTTTGACTTTCTGCCGAGCTCGATCAGTTCTGTGCAGTTGATGCGGCTTCTGTCTAAAATAGATTAGACGTGTATTTGAAGTGGAGCAGAGCAGAGCCGCTTCTTGCATGCTTCTGAAATGCACTGTAGTGCTTTTAGTGGAATTAAAAGTATTGTCTAGAATGATTGCGATAAGCTCCAGTGGCTGGGAATGGGACGAAGCTGTGCCCGGTGGAATCAACATGCAACACGCTAAACTAAGATGGTGAACATGGAAAATATTATACCTGCTTGTCAGCATGTTAGCATTCTCAAAGCACCTCTGTGCCAAGGTACTCTTAGGCTCAATCCCAAACCAGCCCCTACACACTCCCACTCGATGACGAGAGTGACTCGGTGTAGAGTCACACTCGTTGCTGTGGAGGGTGTAAATACACCAACAAGCTTTGGGAAGCCCTTGACTTTCTCTGGCGGAAACAGAAACATGTTGGATATTGTAATTTAATAAATATACAATAATCTTATAAACAGACAAGTGGCACTGACATGATACAGTCATTATATTCATGGCATAAATAATAAATAAATAATAAATAAAAACTACTCCCATGCTTCTTTGGCCACATCTCTGTTTTGTAACCTTTTTTTTTTTTTATCACATCATTCTGTGATGTGTGCATGAAGAATATCTATTAGATGTCTGTTAGAGGTAAAGTAACTTATTACTGATCCTTGGAAATAACTTCGAAGAACTAACTTTTGTGGCATTTCCTCCATCCTGGAGGCAACAGAGGTGCTGCACCTGAGAGGAGAGTGGTCTGTGAGCTTGCACTGATGCAGATACAGGATGCTGTTGTGGGGTCTTATAACCCACTCACCCTTAAGGCTGACTGGACACTTAATGTGGCAGCCCAACCATGCAAACGTGCAAACAGAGTGAGAGTGGGTAGGGGGAGTGTGTAGGGGCTGGTTTAGAATTGAGCCTTAGTCGTATTTTCACTATATGCACAAATGAAAATAAGAGCTGAAGCTATCTACAGACACACACAGGTTTTTTTGAGTATCTAACTAAATGTAACCAGGAGTGACTTGTTGACTGATACCACAGTTGCTGTAGGGGAGTTGTAGTCTTTTCAAGTGCAAATAAAGCCATGGATAACCTTTTCCAGGTATCCAGGGGATTAAAAAAATGCTTTACTGCAGATATATTTCTTACTTGTGGAAAAAATTACTAACGAACTTTATTCAACGCAGCATCAAAGCCTAAAACTCAGAATGGAACACAGTTTAACAAGCTTGCGAGGGCAGAGCTTTACATTCGAACATTCAAGGTCTTTCTGAGATGAAACGAGTGAGTCGGGCAGACCAGAGATATGAGTCCTCCTCCGGTGTTTGGGTGGGTGGTTACAGTCAGTCAGATGGAGCGATATCAACTTGGTCTGACATTATTAGAAAACTGCTAAAGAAAACCACTGATATTTTAGACTGAACCCTCTCACCACCTGGCTGACAATCAGATCTCCTTCACTTTTTTCTTGAATGTGTTTGCTCACAGCTGGCATTCTGAGATAATATGGCAGGGCAGTCTTAACAACACCATGCATTAAGACTTTTATGCAAAACGATATGTAAATGGGATGATTATATAACATGAAATGTCTCTCTGAGTGATATACCCCGTGGGCTGGTGTGATATAACGGACAGCTATATTATCATGCCTTAACAACATGCATAAAGTGAAAAATAGCGAGAGAAAGCAAGCGAGCCCGGCCTCGGTTTGAGTGACAGCTGGCCACCAGCTCAGCTCACACGAGGGTCTCAGCTCTCCAACACTGCAGTTCTTAGTCAGCTTCAGGTGTGGTAGTCAGCTTACACACACACACACACACACACACACACACACACTGCTCTCTAGTCCTTGGGGACGCCTTCTATCTGCCATGCAATGATGAGAGGATTTAAAACCCCTGTGAAAGGTTCACTTAACAACTGCTACTTCTCTTCAAGGTGTTTGAAACAGATGATTTCAGACCACTCAACTTGTCGTCCCTAAGTGTTTGAAATGTTTAGGCTGCATGCACCATCAATGTAACGTATCTATATATCTATATAGTATCATATATAGTATCTGCATTCATTAGTTTTCTCTGTATGTTCCAGGAATGTCTTGATGCTGACAGTTTCATTGCAAGAGTTTGCTCATTGATCTTCACAATATATCACTGATCTCAAAGCTCAGTGAAAAACTAATGATCCATACCAGTGATTCTCAACCAGGGTTTCTGTAGTTCAGCCAAAGAGATTGAGGAAAGATTGTGCGTAGCTCATCTAATTTGATAAAATACAAATTAACGTGAAGCTGATCTTAAAGCCTGTGAAAATTTGGCTTGAAATAGTAAAAATGCATGTATGATTTTAAAGTTTAGTGTCTCATTAAGCATCCACAGAAATCTGACTAACAACATAACTGTTAGAAAACCTAGTTAAAGTGCTAATGTTGCTGTTTATACCATTTTTCAAGACTGTGTAGGAATGGCTGATCACATTCATAAGCAGTGTACTGCTGTGGGCAGGGTCAGCAGCAAAACCTGTTAGCCACCAAAAAAAAAATCAGTAACAGTTTAAGTCTACGCTATATTTAGAATATTTTGGCCACTTTACTCTGCTGTCAGACAGCCTTTTCTGAAGGGGAGAACTGAAGCCGCAATCTGTGCTGTCTTCAAAGCCAGCAGCATTCTTTGACAAAAACAGTAATTTTACCTCATAGGACAGTAGGAGTTAATTGTTATTTTGTGACTTTTGTGTTTGATAATATGCGAGTTGCTGCAGATTGAAGCAACGGTAGACCAGCAGCTCAAGTGTTCTTCCAGGTAAAATTGCTGTTTTTGTCAGAGGAGTCTGGAGTCTAGAATAACTTCACTTCCCTGTTGTTGAGTTGCCTCAGACTCAAAGAAGAAGCAGATTAAAGGAAGCAGAGAGGGTTTTTTTTGCGCTGATGTAAATTTTTGTTAATGATTGGTTCGCAGAATTGACCTGACATGGCAAATCATTTGTTACGCAGAACCATCTGAGAAGTTCTCCTGAGAGAACTGTTTGGAAAAGGGCAGGTACTTTCAAAAAACACCATCTGTTTATCAGGTCTAACTTCAACCAACCAGATTAGAGCTAGTCAGGAGAACAGTGCTGTTCTTCGCTCTTCTTTCAATGAAGAAATACTGTCCAGTTCTGATATAACTGATGCTGTTGCAGAATCTATGCTAACCTCTTCAGGAGGTCATTGTTTGTTCAAGACGAGTCACTTCCATGGACGCTTCTGTCTGTCCTCACACTTAAAACCACGCCCATAGCTGCTAGTAGCCCCTCTTAAAGCTGATTGGTTGCAACATATTTGGTGCGGACACAAACAAATAACTTGAGCCTGGCAAGATTCTCACATGATCTTTTGATCTCCAGCAGCCTCGATAAGATAAAATAATCGTGGAATAATCCCAGTATAATCCCCTGAGAATAAGAGTCATTGTGTTTACTTTACTTAAGAATGAGCTGTTTATTTATACAGGGGTGCTCTTGCATGGAGTCCGCCATGTTGAACCATTGTGTTTCTACAGTTTTGCATTTTGCGTGAGTTTCGTAGCCACGGTTTTGAAAGGACAGAGAGTGACATGTGTTTGCAGTCTGTAGGTTCACAGCTTGTACCACTAAATCCTACTAACACCATGATCTGTGATTGAGAGTTTGTGAAAACTAATTACCAAGTGAGGAGAAAGTAATGCAAGCAATAAAGCAATAACATAACAAAGCAATAAAAGCGAAGGATAAAAGAAAAAGAAACCTCTAGCTTCTGGCACTGTAAGTGCTGTAACAACGTTCACTTTTATATAATTAACAGCGTTAATAATATACTCAGGATGTTGTAGTGCTTCAGACAGTAAGGCAGAGAACACAACACTGAGTTACACTGATAACTGAAAATGACCCTCTTGCAGTCTCAGCTAGCTGCAGATCATCTTTCCATAAAAAAACAAAGAAAAAGTATTTTCTATTTATTTTCTGCAGCACCACATACTTGTATTGGGTTCAGTAATGCAGCAGTCACTTAAAGGTTTGCACTGTCACCATTTATCTATGTGCTTTTTCCTCCTCTGCTGTTATGCGCCCCAACAGTACACTGGCACTCCTACCATTTACCCATATTTTCTGGCAGCAGCCGTCTCTGCAGTACATGTATATACAAATACATCAACAAGAAACTCAGGTACAGTGGAAAGAAACTCTGGTGATAAATAGTGCATAAACTCATGTTCTCCAAATTAAATATTCAGTTTCATTCAAGTCAGCAGTGCAGTGAGGCAAACATATTTAGCGTGTGTGTAGCATGTGCTATAATACCTTTAAAGGGTCTTGAACCTTTGCTTAAGGATGACGTGAGGTCTGTGGACAGGGCAGCTTGAGTTTCAAGCTGACCCTGAAAAAACAATTTTCTCAGTAAGCTTTTTTATTATCATTCCTGGTGTTTTATGGGATTAAACAGTTTTCTGCCAAAGTTGGAGCAATTTTGTCCGTTTCACTTGAGAGATTGTCTATCATTTCCGTTACATTTTTTCTGCAGACTTCTTGCTGATTTGCAGTGGGCAGGGCTCAGTTGGAAAGGCACTTGTTATTACAAATGACATTTATTTGTTACGTTAAAGCATCATGAAATAGATATGTGTGTCACAAGGCCTCAGCAATAATAATTACACTTTGTCACATGCTCGTTTAGACACTATCACGGTGTTAAAACATAAAATCATATGTTTGCTATTATAAATGATCAAACTGTACCAGTGTACCAGTTTATTACAATCTTTAATCTTATTTCGATATTAAAGGTTCATTTATTTGTCATTCGACATCGTACTATCGCAGAACAAAATGTCATAGCCCCTTTTTGTGTTATTGTTGTTATTTGCGTGAGTTTTATTGCCAGATCATTTTGGAACATTTTTAGTTATTCGTGTTACTCATGCAAGTGTGTTTATTTACCCACCAGCACTCACTAGTTCTGTTGTGTCCCTCTCTTGTTTCCCCTCTCTTCTCTGTATGTTCATGAAGTAAAATACATTTCTTCTTTGGAGACTAATTAGCTTACAGTGTGTGACACAGCCGAGCGAGGTTGGCTTCTCCGTGGGTCGCTGCTGCAGACAAGTTTAGAAGCGAGAGTGACTATTAATCCACTTTTTAATCCCAAAAGTTACAAAAACAAACTATGAGCTCTCCTATTGCTGCGAAATGGATCCGCGACTCCTCAGTGGGTCATTGCTGCAGGTTGAGAAGCAAGATTGAAGACTTTTTGATCCTAAAAGTTTGAACATAAACTCTGAGCTCTCCACCTGTCAGGAAAGGCGTCCGCATCAGAGCAAAATCAGCGTCATCAGCGTGACTCCAAAGCTCCCAGGCTCTCAGCAGCTGCCTGACAGCTGTGGGTCTCCACACAACAGCAAAAGCCACATTAGATGTGAATTTTTCGCTCAATTTTGAAATTTTCAGCTCGCATGAATGAGGTGAATTTCACGTAAAATTGTATTTGCTTTCTATTTGAATACATCATTACAGCCTCAGGAAAGAAGCTGCACTGTTGTCTGGTGGTGCAGCAGAAGATACTTCTGTATTGCTTGCCAGACAGCGGGTTGAACAGGCTGTTTGGGTTTTCTAGTTTAGTGTCCTTTGGGCTCTGCAGAGACATGTCTCCTCATCGATATCACTAATGCTCAGTGGTGATGCACCTGAGTCCAAATACATTATTATACGTGATGGAAACAGATATTTCTTATACCCAAAGTTGCTTGTTATTATTTGGGAAAAAATAATTTCCAAAAAGTAATGTTAAGAGTGCTGCTTTGGACGTTTATCTGTGTACATTTTTATGTAAGTACTTAACATTAATTTGATAATATTGTAATATATTTCAGTTTCTTTCTTTTCATAATTAGTTGTGGTAAAGGACACACCCACTTTTGGCATTCTATCCAAATACAGACAGAGACAGATGATTTTGTTGGTTTAACAGATACAGATAATGATGTCTCTGTGCACCTCTAATTCTCAGTACTGTAGATCGGTACCAGTGATATTCTGGGCACTTTTTAATAATCTGCTGTAGAGTCTTCCTGTCCTCGGTCGTGCACAAACACTGCCAATTTGTAGTGTTTCCAGTCAGGAAACTTTCTGTTGCTCCTCTGTAAAAACTGTCAAGTACTTGGCCTCTTCCCTGATTTCATTCCCACTGGTAATGATAACATAGTACTCAAGGTTAAGGTTAATTAAATTCAGAATAGAAAAGAATAAAAATATAAAATAAAACAATATATACAGTTTTTTGCAAACATCCAGGAACTAATTTTGTAGTGTTTTTTTTAGTTTTGGAATTTGTGTCAGGTTGAACGTAAACAGCAGCACCAAGATGGTGATAATAATATGGTCAACATCTTCACATTAAAAGTTCAACATCTGGGAAACTTTGTCCATCAACTTTGCCCGTTTTGTCTGCTGCGCTTCAATCCAAACCCCAGACTTGATTTTCCAGTGCCTAAAAGTGCCTTTCTGACATATATGATACGCATTTCAGCTGTATTTCCAGATCTCAGCAGTCATTTTGGGGGAATAATTTTATCATAAATGATAGAAACGAAGGCCAAAACTACAAAAATTACATCAAAGTTGTAATAAACCAGAATTAGCCTTAAAATTCAGATGAAGACAGACCAAGTACCGCATTCTGACAATTCATATTTTCACTTTCAGTTGGTCCACAAATATTTTCCAGTTGGCTTCAAACTGTCTTAATGTCTTCATGACACTTACAGTCACGTTGGTGTAGATGTAGATCAGATCAGACAGAGACAGACAGACGGTCAGGCCTGCACATATGCCACATCAAACCACATCAACTCATCTGACAGTTTCCCCTGAGGTGACATTATGGAGATGTGGCACATCAGCATATATCCCTTTGGGAAATAAACGGCTTCATACAGCTGTTTAATACGTTTAAACTCCCTCAGGACTCAAACTAGTTAGCATCAAACACTCACCAGCATCACCTCCGGACAAGATGGCAGTCATTTTCTCGCTGTAGTTTTCTTCTTTTTCAGTTATAGCTGAGTGCATGTGCTCAGTGACACCCTGCCTCACACTGAGTTACACACATTCACACCTGGCAGATGCCCAGAACAGCCAGTCTTTTACTATTGTGCACTTCACAGCTCTTCAGGCAGAGTTTTTGGGGTGAAGTGTTATGTTCAGGCTCATCTCAACAGTAGCTGCAGGTGGGAGTGTGTCTCATTCACTATCTTACATTTAACCCACGGTTTCTGGCTTTTCCACACATTCAAAGCCTCAGATCGAGTGTTATCTTATTACAGGTAAGAGATCTAAGTGCATTGCATAAAAAGTATGTGAACAGGTCTAAAATGTGTGCATGCAATATCGTAGAGCCTCTTGACTGATGCTGGATATCACTCCAGTCTGCATATTACCAACATTTTTTGTCACATAGTAATTTTTTGCATTGTAACTATTGCCAACGTGCTCCATTTTTAATCAGACCTCATCAAAAGCTCAAACAGAAAGTTCACCCCAAAATCAAAAATACATATTTTCCTCTGGTCTGTGGTGCTATTTATCGATCTAGATACCTGTGTGATGTCTGCCCTCTCTCCAATATAACCAGAAAAACATTTGAAAAATTCAACACCAGTGTCTTTCTCCATAAATCATCACCCAGTTACTCAAGATAATCCACAGACCTTGTTATTAACAGTTTCATGTAGCAACTATTTTCTTTCTAGCAGATAAAAAAAAAGTAGTTGCAGAAGATTCTTCAGCAGAAAGAAAGTAGTTCCCACTTCACTACTAAAACTAAACAAACAATATCTTACATATTGCATATTTTCTCAACATTAAGGGAAGTTGTTACCTGGTTTCTTCACATAAATTATTAAAGGGAAAATTCTGTATTTTTCATGTTAATGTTTAATCTGTGTTAATGGTAAATGTAGTCAGTCGAAGCAATAAATTCCTCAGTTCATGCTATATTGACCAAAAAACTGAGTTTTCCTCCTCACAGAGCCATGCAGCAGTGCCTGCATATACCAGGATGCATTGCAGTTGAGCTTGTGACTTCCACGCCCATGTTGCCCCTAGCATATAGGTTTTACTTTGTTCACCAGAACAATGCATTAGGTGACAAAAATGCTCATCCAGCACACTGCTGGCTACCCAGATTCAGTGACTAGAAATCCAAGCAGAACTATCCCATAGTTCTTCTTTTAACACCAACTAGATCATTGTGATGTCACTGGATGCAGGTAGAACAACACATTTTGCAGCAGGAGAACTACATTTACCATCAACACTGACTGGACATCCACATGAAAAATGCTGAATTTTCCCTTTAAATGTGTGCACCAAATTAAAATGTGAGTGAAGCCAGCAGAAAACTACCATCAAGGGTGCAAAATTTTGTTTCACCACAATTTTTCAAATGAGCAGGTATTTATTATCACAAGAGATGTAAATTAGCCCAGCAACAATCTCACTGATTCGGATCAAGTGCCACTGAATAAGATCTGATGCCGGGCTGTTTTGATTCTTGTTGTATGTCTGGAAAGAAATGCAGTGCAAAGCAAAGTGTTTTCTGCCAATGAACCCTAGATATTGATTGAAGAGAAGACACTGCAGGAACTGCAAGCATGTTTTCATACCACAAGAGGGAGGCTATAAATTTGCCAAATAGCCTAATGTCATCAGCTCAGTAAAAAGACTGGATGAGTTGTGAAAATCAGTGTGGGAGATTTTTGTTAAATCTCTGAAGAGAAAAATCTGAAGAGATTATTTACATGAACAAAGAAAACTCAATATTATGGCCAATCTAATAGCCTGTGGAGCTGGACGAGAACTGAGCAGATGTTGAGGTATTTCACTGGATAACTGAAACCTTTAGCCTGCCGGTGACACTAAACCAAGGTTTTGATGACTTAGTGCCAATTTAGGGAGCCAGCTTATGATTGAGGACCACACAGGAAAACCGATTAACCTGTAGAATTTGTGATTGGTCCCATGGTGTTTAGCATTACTTTGTCTCCCCTGAGGTCCAACAAAATAAGAATTGATCAATTTTCCTGAAACCTCTTTTTATCCACTAGCACTTTTTTTTTTCCTGGTGGCTTTTCCATCTCACTTCCACATTAAATTGCAAAGTTGTGCAATGAAATTGCCAACTTTACCCAACAGCACAAGCTTTTAGAACTGCAGAACTTAATTTCTGCAGTACTCAAAAGGTACAAGTTGTCATTTCTAACCCGATACACACTTGTTAGGGATCACAATTTGACACAGTAGCTGAGTAGTGTATTAGAAGTGACCTACTGAAAGTGAAAATATTTAATAAGGAAAGGCTAAAATAGAATACATACATTTCATGTCAGTTCAGGGACTACATTGGCATCATTCTACTGTTGGCACTTTGAGAACCTGTGCACTAGATTAAAAGTCCAGGGTTCACCAAGGTCATGTTCTATCGTCTGGGTGCCATAGATGTTTGTGTCAAATTTCATGTAAATATATCCAATAGCTGTTGAGATACATTACTATGCATGAAAGTAATGGATGAACCGACAGACCAACATTGCTATGCATAGAGCCACAACCGTAGCGTGGCTAAAAATGAGGGAAGTTGTGCATCAAAAAATCCATTTCTGTTGATCAGTGTGATTCTGCATGAAAAAAGTTCAAACAGAGAGGCTCTGGAGACTCTGAATGTGTGTTCTGAATTTGTCACACCACAGAAACATGTGTTATTAACCACCCAGCAAAATTTGAATGATTAAAAAATTGCTTAGTGTATAAAATATGGTCTCAAAATCATTGAAAAAGCAGTTTTCTCAAGTCTGAAACACCAGGAGTGTGACCTAAAAACGACCTGAAACATGGACGCTCTATCTAGCAGCTTTGTTGGACATGTCCAGATATGTCTGAGCCACCAGACCCAGAGGACGGTGACAGGATGGTCCTTTTTCTTCTTCTGTGATGAGTTGTTTGGACTAAAGTGAGCTGAAGTGAACTGCTGGGCTGATTTGGACCGAGAGAGCCACTGAAGTCAGTATAACATAGATCCCAGTGTTTTTACATGTCTAATGTGTGCAAAAGCTCCATTTTTCCTTTATACAATCTTTAATTTATGCTTTTCTGTCCTCTTGCCTCTCCAAGGCTCCAAACACACCAGCAGCCCCCCACATACACGCCCAAAGCACTATTCCTAACCTTTAGCTTCCTGCCAGCTCTCAGCGATGCATCAGCCACCCAGGTGTGAATCATGAATAGTTTGCTAACAGCTGCAGTATTATCACTGCAGTGATACAAAGAAGTAGATGCAGAGAAGCACAAGAAAACCAAGGTGCAACAACCTTGACAGAGCTGCTGGCGAGTTGGCAATACATCCGCCTTGACAAAAGAGTAAAAATAGACTTCAGGAAGTGGTGGAAAATATGTCCAGGACAAGGTCGTCGGCATGACGACAGTGGTTACAGTACAACACTTATTAAAGAGTTTGTGAATGGAGACGTCAGTGCCAGCTCTGTAGCAGAAAAGATATCACTTGGACTGGTGTTGCTGCCAAGCAAGTCAGAAGTTTGGGGATAAACTGAGAGCAGAACATGTCTGCCAAGTTTAAGATTATGTCTCGCCCCAAATAGTCATCTCTTTCTCCGACTCGTTACTTTAAGAGTACAGTACTGTGAAATTCACGGTACCATTTTCAAGTCACCTTTCAGTTTAGAAGAACAATTACTTAAATGTTATAATTAATCTCAAAAGTAGATTATTTGCTAATATATCTAAGTGATTATATCTAATAGTGTACAAAAACTTCAACATTTCGGTATGATGAAAGACAGGTCCGACTTTATTTATTAATTTATTTTTAATTGATATTGAAAACTGTTGTCTGTCTGTCACCAAAGGAAACTTTGTTGTTTTAATTACAATGCAATAAAGTGATGTAGATGAAATAATTACACGGCTCAAAGCTTCACCAAGGGATTCTGATGAGGGAGTGTTTTAAATTTAGTAAGCTGTTGTTCAAAAGACAGACAATGACGGGGGTGGTTATTGGAATTCAAAGTAAAAAGCACACGCACGTACACACACACACACACACACACACACACACACACACACACACACACACACACACACACACACACACACACACATACAATCTGCAGGTTTGCTGTATTTTAATATTTAAGCTGGTTCAACTGAATAAACTCAAGTTTCCATGCTGCCTTAGAAATACGAGTCAAGTTAGATTACACACACATTAGATTTGCTTCCATTTACATTTTTTTTTTTACACAGTTGCCTTCCAGCTGAAGTTGCTGTCAGTATTGTGATGTGGCAGGAACTGAATTCAACGCTAACCGTCTTCATGGTCAGTTTTTATTATGATCAGAAACAACAATTACACATGAATTAAACACATCAGTGTTCATTTTTATTTAGTTTTGGTCATAGTCTTTTGACTAAAATGTCATTTAGTGTTATGCATGTTTTAGTCATCTAAGTTGTTTTAGTTTTAGTCAGATATCTTAGTCATTAAGTTAAATATCATCTTAGATCTTAGTCGACTACATCTACAGTAGAGTTAGTGACTGACAGCTAACAGCTTTAGTTAAGTGTAATGCATTATTTAAATGTTACTTGAGAATTTACAAACTCGTACTTCTATCAACCTGTTATTAACATTAAGGCCGGAGCTTCTGGAGGAATAAACACCCTGAGTCATATCGGATTCTGCTCTGATCTCATGTACTTTACTTCATGAACACACAGATACAGAGAGGAGAGGAAAAAGCAGAAAGTACCAGATTTTCTTGAGTGCGCAGTTCAGTCAGAGGCTGAAGTGAACACAAACATGTACCTTGGAGATTGGATTTCTTCCCCATTCGTCCCTCCCAAATATTTTTGTCTTGTTTTTATTCATTGACAAAAGTGTCAGTAGATTTCTTCATAGTTTATGCCATCATAATTTACTTTTTATTTATTCATCGTCCCTTTTTGTCAAAAATGTTGACAGAAACTATGGTGAAAATTGTTAGTCGACAAAATTAACACAAAACACTGAAACACAAAAAGCAAGTTTCCATCATACATGTTTTCTTCAAATTACAAACACAGATGCTTATGGAGAGTGTTAACTCTCAGACAATGAGAAATTTAATGAGTTGGACTCTTAAGGCCAAAACGCACTAAAAGCGTCTGACGCCTTGACACCCATTGTTTTAAATAGCAGAACTCGTACTGAGAGCACTAAAAGCGATTATGGAGCGTCAAATGAGGACCAGGGCTTTTTTTTTTTCTGCAGCCAAAGTACATGTTTGGGGAGAGCTGAATGGAATAAAAAAAGGCATGGACAGGAGGAGAGAGTGATTGAGCTGCAGCACCACCTGAATCCTGGTAAAGGCAAAAAAAAAGAAAAAAAGAAAAGCAGACCTACAGCAGAGAAGGAGGGAGTGATGGAGATGGAGAAAATGTGTGAATATGGACAGATATGATGACATGATATAAAAACTTCATGATCATGAATCATAATGTTATTTTACAGTTCTGTGGTGTGATTTTTTTTTACTCCAAGTCTGATTTGTGTACTTGTAAATACTTAATTACACCATGCTGATTAATCATAATTGCAAGGGAGGAGAGAGAGACATCGGAGAGGAGGGAGGGCGAGAGAGAGGAGTGTGTGTGTGAAGTTCTGTGATTTATACAGACTGGAGTAGTGACAGACAGACAGACAGACAGACAGACAGACAGACAGACAGACAGACACTCACTCGTCTCCTTTATGAAACATCTGTCACTGCGCTGCATTATTGTAAATCAAGATGAACTGAACTGTCCAGGTACAGTCTCTCCTCTTCATCTGCTCGGTGTGTGTCGGTGTTCAGTTTGCTGTCTGCTGTTGTCTAAAACATCCTCACTGATCTGAACCGTCTGAGTGACACTGACACTGTGAATTATCCTGCTGCCTTAATACAAAAGCAAGAATATCGTCCACCATTCAGTCATTATATGGATCAATCTGAAAAAAGGTGGGGATTTTTTTCCTTCAGAGGACAATATTTTATGAAAGAAATAAACTAATATCAATAATAATAGTACTAAAGAAATTAACATATACACAGAAGTAGCGACCTGGCTCTGTGGTGTGGCAGTTTCAGATCTGAAGACTGCAGTGCGCCATCCTTGACTAAATTGGCGCGCATCAATTATCGCTTTTAGTGCGTTTTGGCCTTCAGCAGCACATTTGTTAAACTCATCAGTCAGAATAACTCACATTTATAAGTTCTGCAGTGTTCCAGTCAAATGAAAAGGAGAAATTTTAAGTTGATTTAACTTGAATTAAAACAAACTTACATATTTACATTAATCAAAATATTACTAAATTCCTGTGTGAAGTTTTACAGTGTGAAGTAGCTAAAGTTTCTGGTTTATATGGAAATATATTCATTTCCATATTAAAATGTCAAGAATTTAACAAATAACTGGTGTTAATTTATGTCTTCTCTCTCTGCCCTTTGTTGTTTGGTCAGGTCTGACTCTCATACCAGTTTCACACTGAGGCGTATTATAAATTGTTATAAGACACTAATCAGTCGCATCACAAATCATGCCCTACGGTGGTAGTAAATTTAGAAGTCATAATTTATGAATGAAAAAAGCAAATGGGACAAAAGAGGGAAATTAAAAAAGCTGTATCATGTATTAGCTCAACTAGAATTTTTTATGTTCCTCGCAGGCAAATCTACTTCTCAGATGAATTATTCTGTATCAAAACAGATGTTTGCAGCCTGCAGGGACGGAGACGAACAGCTGGACATAGTAAAGGAAAGTTTACTTCTTTCCAAAAAATAGTTTTCTCCTGATGATTAGCCATGTATGACTACAAATACATAAAGACGATTTGAGCTATTCTGGTGGCTCGGTACACTCTTAGAAATAAGGTTCCAAAAGGGTTCTTAAAGGTCTGAGGTTCTACCCAGAACAATCAGCATATAAAAAGAGTTCTGCCTAGAATGGTTTCTGGATGAGGTGGTTTCTAGATGAAGCAGTTGGGATATAAAGGGGTTGTTGGTAGAACACACTGGGTGGGTTCTAGATGAAAACCTTGGATTATAAAAGGGTCCATGGTAGAGTGTCCTGTTTGGGTTCTTGTTAGCACCCTTAGAAGGTGGAACAGTTCTAAATAGAACTGACAGAGAGGGCTCTGGGTGGAAACATTATGCTATAGAAAGGTTTTCTCTAGAACCTCTCATAGGGGGGTTCTGGGCAGAACCTATCACAGATTGGTCTAGTTTTAACCCTTTATGTTGGGTTTTTAGGTAGAATCCCCTGGAATGGTTTCAAGTGGACCCAAATGGAAGAACTCTGTATGGTTCTAGTTAGCACTTTTCTGTCTAAGAGCGCAGACTGTCATACAGACTGTGTTGCAGAACGTTATGCTTTTCTCTCATATTCCCAAATGCACCAGAAAACATTTTGAGGAATGCAAACATCCATAAGAGGGAATATTCTGGCGTCCTGATTTTCATTTATTTTAACGGACTCACATTGCTTTCATGTGTCTTGCTGCCAGTGTGACCATTTGAAGTCACGACATATTGAGTTATCATATCAAACTCCTCCACATTAATCACGATCATTCTGGGTCAGAAAGACGGCATTTTTCATCTTTAGGAAACACAGAATGCTGCTAGGAGAACCTTTAAACAAATCACATTGGGCTTTTGTGAGCTAAAACATCCCTGTGAAATATTTTACCGAAGTCCCTGAGATCAAAAAGAAGTCGGCTGCTAGGTAACACCTGGCTTTTTGCTGCCCTGTAGACAGTTGTCTAACTCTGCATACTGAAAGGATCAGCTGTAGGTCAATATCAGGGCAGTCTGCCAGAGAAATAAGTCAGCTGCTAATTTAAGAGCAGAGAACAGCATCTCCAGTACTGCAGTGAAAGTCTGTGCACAAGAGTTTTTTCTTCTAAACACATTATACATGTTAGAAAATAGTTGCTGAAAGCATGTGAGAATTGTGGAGTTAGACTGTTAAAGTGTTTTTCACCATTTCTGTGTTCAGGAAATTTTGTGCGGACCTGAAATTTGGCTGGGTGACATCACCACCTCACCCTCCCTAATGGCCGTGTACGAACATACCTGAAGCGAACATACCATCCTGTCACCGTCCTCTGGCTCTGGTGGCTCAAACATGTCAGGACACGTTCAATAAAGCTGCTCGATGGAGCGTCCATGTTTCAGGTCATTTTCAGGTCATAGCGGTGTTGACACTGAGACAGCAGAGCGGACACACCGTTAGCATTTCAGAGCAGAGAAAACTGCTCATGTTTTCGTGATTTTCAGACCTAATTTTAAATACTTAGTGATTTTTTAACAATTTAAATTGGCTGGATGGTTAATAACACATTTCTGTGGTGTGACAAACTCAGAACACACATTTATTGTTGCTTTACACGATCGTCAAAGCTATACTTTGCAACCATCTTTGCTTGATTTGTCTCCAGAGCCTGGTGGCTGTGTGACGAAAGGTGTCTTAAGACTTCTGAGTTTGTCTCTGCAAGCTTGTTAAGAAGAGAAGGCACCACAGGAGATGGATCTGCCCCTTCTGATTTTCCTCAAATTGTTGGGGGGGGGGGGGGGGGGGGCATGCGTCATAACAGGAGAGAGTGTTAGTAGGCTTTGCAAGATTACAGTAAATTAACGAGGGATAAATATGATCTCAAGCTTGCATCCAGATTTTCAAAGAAGACAGATGTTCTCTGAATTCGTCCCTGATTCCCGTGCAAATTATATAACAACATCAAGTTTCAGCAGCAGTATGTCAATGCCATTTATTGTTTGCTTGGTTTAAAAATATATTCATCACATCACAGAGAATTCATCTACCAGAAAAATAGAAGAGTCTCTTTGCAAGTGGCGTTATTTGTGTTTGTTGTTGAAGAAATTAAGAATAAGAAAAGTCTGTGGAATGAGTTTGATAAAATCTGCAGCCGTTTCCAGTTCTAGCATTAATCCAATTGTATCTCAATGACGAATATCTCACAATCTCCCCGTCCCTTTGCACCTACTGGTGTGTGATATTAGTCTGCATCTTCCTTTCACTCTCCCTCTCCTCCCTGGTGATCTGTGTGTAAGTGTGTGTGTGTGTGTGTGTGTGTGTATACTGTACGTGTGGCACCATTAGGCTTTGCAGTTTGTACTCAACAGCCTTTTAATTGAATATCTGCACACAGCAGTGTAATGCAGCTTGGGAGGAGAGAGACAGGGTGCAGAGTGAGGGAGGGAGGGAGGAGCCAGAGGAAGAAGAAGAAAAGGAGGAATTAAAAGAGAGAGACACAGAAGGAGTGACGACAGTGAGGCTGGAAGCAAGAGAGGGAGAGAGGAGGCTGGTGTTGTCAGGCCAACACCAGCTCTGTGTCTCGCTGTCACCTCAAGGCTCTGTGCTGTTCTATGCTGATGCACACAGTCTTCTCCACCCTGGAGTAAGATGTGGCGCTGTGTGTGTGTGTGTGTGTGTGTGTGTGTGTGTGTGTGTGTGTGTGTGTGTGTGTGTGTGTGTGTGTGTATTTAGTTCAGTGCTCATTTCTGGAAGTACCACGCATGTCATCCTCATGCACCTGCCTGATAGGAAATATTTCTATCTGATCCGTCACCTGTGTATATGTTCATCTTCTGCGGCATCAGTACGTCTGGTACAGTGCATCCAGCGCAGTATCCCAACAAGTGGTTATTTTCCGATATGTATACGTGTGTAGGTGGATGTGACAAAGCCACCAATATGTTCATGTTGTCAGGTTTAACATATGTCAGCACTCAGAAACTGTGTGTGCGCATTTCTGGAAATATCAAATCCAAGAGTGTTTTGTTTGCGCTTCACACCTCGTGATGAACGTTCTTTGCAACTTCTCTTGGAGAGAAAAAAAACTTCATAAGGATCTCGGTGTCCTTACACTTTGAATTTGATTGTGTCATGTGATCGTTTAAGATTCACGGGTCCTGATTTTGCCATCTGCTTGCCTACGGAACAGCAGAGGAGAGGGAAATTTTTTATGTGGATGTCTAATCAGTGTCGATGCTAAATGTAGTCATTTGAAGCAATGCATTCGTTAGTACGTTTTGTATTGACGAAGAAAGCTGAGTTGTGCTGCTGCAAAATCTTCCTGCATCCAGTGACGTCACTGGATGCAGGAATCACTTTGGCTGATTGGAATACTGAGAACAATCAACCATCAAGGTAAGTCACATGCAACTCTGTCAATTAGAGTGCATTGTGTAGGTAGCTAAACATATACAAAAATAAAAAGGTTCCAGATTTGGGCATTGTTGTTGACCTTGATATCATACACAACATGTCTACCATGCGTTGAAGAGCTACAGACTGGAGGCAAATCCCACGTTCACCGAGTTGTTTATATTTGCCTTTTTAGGCTCAATGGCTGCAGTGTTTCAGTGCCCCCCACTGTCGCTGTTGTGGTGTTGAAAGACACAGTCGACCGACGTCTCTGTTCATCTTTTCTCTCCATGCCCTTATAAATACATGATCTGTAAGTTTGTGTAAATACCGTAGCGAAGCATTACCTGACTTCAATACCAGTTCCTGAATGATTCTTTTTTCAAGACCATTTTTGTGAGATCACATTACTCATCATGGTACAAAATCTTTTGTTTCATTTTTCAGCTCCTTTTTGCAGATTGAAACCAGGTTCATAACATAAAAATATGAATATATGTACTGCAAAGTTGTCCATTTCAGCATTTTAGTTTTATGTGTTATCATTTTGGCATTTTTCACTCGAAACAGTTTCACAATATGAAAAATAAACCACAGCTTGGAGATATACACCTAAGGTATTAAAATTTGGCAAGGCACTGATATTCAGTAGTATTGAAGCAATTTGTTCGGTGCCGTGAAACTTCTGAAATTTTGTATCGGCCCTAATAATCTCTGCATGTAGGCACTGCCCTCACAGTTCTGCTTGCAGGAGAACTGAGCTTTCTTGGTTAATATACCACACGCTGAGTAATTTATTGCTTCAACTGACTAGATTTGGCATTAACAGTGATCTGACATCCACATAAAAAGTCGGGAATTAAAATTCTTTAAATGAAATTTTGAAATGAGGTATTGAAAAAACATTCAATCTTGAGTCTTCCTGTTAATTGTCAGCTTGACTCAGAGGCCATAAGTAGGAGTTTGGTTTCTCAAAATTCATCCTTGTGTCCTCCATGAATCCTTTGATTTGATGTCTAACTATGCACTTTCTGTAAATGTAGTGCATAGCACTACATTTACAGAAATAAAGGACGATAGGTAACAGTCAAGTCAAGGATGCATCAAGGATGACTTGTTTTCAGGTCTATTGTTAAAGCAGCTCACAACATCCACACTGCAGAGCTGTGTATCTGAACTACCACACCATGTCAGAGTAGAGAATTACATCACTTATTTCAGGAGATCGTTCTCTCCATGACAACTTGAGGAGATTGCTTCCCACAAAGACGTACCTGAGGATCGAGTTGGCATCGTTGGATCTGATAGTCACCTCCTCAAATCCTTCCACATCCCCTGGCGCAGCAGAAGTTGGCGAGGCACAGATGATTCACAAATGACTTTGCAATAACTGGATAGCTGCAAACAAGAGCTGCAGAGATGTGATTGTGTGGGTGGCTTGTGCACCATTGGCAGGTGGCAGTATTTTAAAGGTTAAAAATGTGGGCTTTTATTTGGAAATGCTCTGATTTGAATCTGCAGAATGGCAGTGGAAAAATATGAAATTCAGGGCTAAATAATGAAAAACAGCGACTATTGTTGACGTGATCCTGCGGATGGCTAAAGCTGGTCCAGCACTGCTGACATTTGAAGCGGTGTGTTGCTGGAAATGGCATGAGACTTGATCATACCAGTCTTTTTATAAACATTTTTACAGAATCATCTCATGTTAAAGCCATAGCATTTAAAAAACACCACTTCTCTTACCCATTTAATAAGCCAATAAATGGAAACAGCAATTCATTACATCTTACATTCCATTTTTCTCTTAAAAGTCAGCAAAGGCATCATTTTAAACACCAATAATCTGTCCCTTGCACTTGATATTATGATATGATGATTATTCTATTTAAAACAGTAATTTAAGATAAACTGAAAAAGAGGCGATGCAATTGCAGTAACTCAGCACGACACTTGTAGAATCTTGAATCTCACTATAGTCTGTTGTTTTTGCAGCTTCAAACCCGGATGAGAAGCTGAAACAAAAATGGGAGCCCTCTGTCAGTCACAAGCCATCATCAATCTATTGTACCATTTAGAAATAAGGTTATTAGGACACACTGACCGGGAATCAGTCTTTAGTGCCAATCCACATCCTCATTAACAGCTATCTTGAATACGATTTTGAGGATTTCCCCCAGAATCACCCACAAATATTTGGGGGACAACAAGCATATCTTCCTCAAACATGATCATTATTTACTGACATATATTGATATTATTCTACTGCTGTTATTGCTATTATAGTATCATAAATAGTGTAATGAGAGATGAGGACAGGAGGGAAGACATCAGCTACTGTCTGTATCATCCCTACCTGCAAAGTCTCAAAAAGTCAACTTGGTGAGTGAACAAGTGTTGAGGACTCGCAAGCACATAGGGAAGGTCGAGCTTCTGTGCAAGGATGACTTTCAGTCTGTGGATACTTTTCTGTGTGCTTGTGGAGCAGAAATGTTCCCTTGTGATGATGGTTTTTCTGCTTGTGGATACTGTGTTATGCGCTCATGTCACGTGCAAGCACCTGTTTCTTTTTATGTACGCAGGTTTTGAGACTAATTAAATGCTATGATGGAGCTCCAGTTGATGCTGTTAATCATCTTTTGCCTCTTTTTTAGTCTTTGTCAGCAACATCTCCTTCCTTTCTTAAAAAACAACAAAACAGCATTTGAATACTAATTTGGACATTGATTACAATTGCAAGGGTAGAAGCTTTAAAACATTCTGGTCAGTCCTAGATATTTCAGAGTATAAGTGAAAAGTTTGATCTGCTGGTGAAGAAGTAAAGTCAGGGGATCACTAATTAAACCTAGTATTGATCCTCTGGACACCATGGATATCTGTAGCAGATTTCAGATTTCAGACCCTGCTGGTGGCACTCGAGGTACAGTCAACAGGCTTCACCCTTAAAGAAACATGATTGTCTGGACCAAATTTCTTTGCTACCTATCCAGTTCTCACTAGAGTGGTGGATCAACAAGCCCAAGATTCTTAGATGTATCCTGATGCAGACATGGAAGATTCTGAATTGATTCATAAATGTCAAAGATCAATTTTTGAACATGATGTTGATGGAGCGAAAAAAGGTGGAACTCAGCTGTGAGGGCAACGCAGCATCCAGTCTGTCTATCATGGCACCCGCTAGAGTTATCCCCTAATGAGGAGATGCACTTCATTTTCTCAAAAGGCATCAGTTGCAAGCATGATTTGTTTTAGTGATAGTTTCATTCAACGTATTGTGAATAATTTTTACCATCACCCAGACTAATGTTAAGATGGGAACACTTAATTGCCAGTTATGTTTCATAATGTATTTTAGGGAAATTGGAGCAAGAAACTGATAATTGCAACCCGCTTTCTATTCAGTCAATCAAGAATAGATTCTCAATCGAATCGGACAAAAAGATTCCCACCCTAAATATAACATGCACATCATGTTTGCTTCTAAACTAGGCTACTTCTTGAGTTTTGGTTAGGTTAGCTGAGTGTGAGCAGCTGCAGATGGATAAAATCTGACCACCATCCCCTGACTTAGAAGCTTAAAACATTGATGCATCAAGATGCATCGATAATCGTTTCATCGTTGCGTCATATTTCTCTGAATCAGAATCAAATTGAAGTAGCATGCACAACTCCCCAGTATTTTCATGGAATTAAAATCTAAAAATATTACTTGCCTCACTTCATCCCGGGTCCCACTGCAGCCAGCAGCTCCATCTTTAGTCCCTGTAGGGTAGCAACAAGAAGTGCCCTTGACACCAGGGTGGCGGAATTTGGGCAGCCATGATAGATTGCGTAGTGAAAACACTGTCCGAATGACATTTGTTTATTTGCCCTAGGCTGTTTTATGATCTTTTTTTTCCTTCTGATCAGCAAATTTTTAAAAGCAAGTCATTTGTAATAAATACTGTCCAACTCTGATTGCTGCCCAATCGATCAGAGTGTCCCTACTGGCCTGATAAAGGTTAAAAAGAAAAGAAATATACACCCATGTTCACCAGCCCATCCACACCAGCATCCTCTACATCTCATTGTCATCCTGCCTTGGCATTAGGCCCAGCCAGGTGGCAGTGTGCACATGTCTAGTCCTGTCCTCCTTGTTCAACCATCCATCATCCCGTCACAAAATACAAGACTTTCTCTGTGGTACTCCTTACAATGCCCCCTCCCAAGTTTCCATTTTCTCCTCCAGCTCTTCAGGGGTCTGGCTGTCACAGTGTGTTTCCTGTTACAACTCTTCTGGTTCCTTCCTCTGCTGTCAGCCCGAACCTGCCGTTATCTATCCGTCCGAAACATGGAGGCTGACACAAGCTGGTGTCTGCTCTGCAGTGGTTCCACTGAAGCTGGAACTGATGGCACTTGGTCAAGTTTGGGCTGACTGGGAGGAGGTTGGGGAGGTCTGATAGACATGACAGTGTGTGATCATTTCAGTCACAACTCATATGAACTGTGATGAAAGCACCAGCTCCCTGAGACTGTGGCTCTGGGTTGTTAGCTCACTCTTAGAAATAAGGATGCTAAAAAGAATCATAAAGAGCTTTTTGGCTTGTCCCCATAGGAGAACCCTCTTTGGTTCCTGGTGAAACCTTCACTTATCTGCCATGAACCCATCATGAAGGGTTATACCAAGAACCATCTGTGCGAGGTTTCACCAAGAGCCCACTATTGGAGCTTCTACAGAGAACCCTTCTATGGTGTTATGGTTCCACCCAGAACCCTCCCTGAGGGTTCTATGCAGAACTTTTCCACCCTCAAAGGGTGCTGACAACAACCCACACTGGAGGTTCTACCGTGAGGATTTTTATATTCCAAGAGTTTTATCCAGAACCCACCCAAGGGGTTCCACTGGGGACCCTTTTATATTATGATACGAAGAACTCTTGATGAACACGAAAGAGTTCTGTGAGGATTTCAACAATCCTTGAAGAACTCTTTGAAAAAGGTTTCTTTGGATCTTTGGATTACTTGTCAAACCCTTTAGTCAGAAAATGGTTTTTCAGAAGCAAATGGATCAGGATGGGTTCAATAAGAACATTTTGGAGCTCTTATATCTAAGAGTGTAGATGGCTAATAGGGGTTGAGAGAATATGTCTAAAACACATTACAGTATTTATTATGATAAATGCCTTTTTCTTGTGAGTATTTGCAGCCCTGTTATTTCTTCCAGTAATCATCTAACGAGGGAAAATGAAAATCAGCTTCTGGCATCACAGCAGTCATTACCGTGTGTATTAACCTTGCACCGGGGACTCAGGGACATCAGGAGGCATGACTTTGCTCTTCAGGAGTCAAAGGGGTTACAAAAGAGTGTTAGACCTCAGGAATTTCTCACCAAGACAAAATCTCAGTCGATGCAACTGTTTTCTGATATTTCAGCTTAAATACACAAATAAGCACACAGTTATGAAAACAGCAGGATTTACACTCATCTAAATGGTGTGAAATTTTAATGTGAGAGAAGCAAGCATCCTCCAGCCCTGATTCTACAAGGAGAATGAACTCAAATCCATACAAGAAGAGTCATGTTAGCAGGCGGCTAAAACTTTGAATATAGCCATAATGCAATAATTAATTAAATTTCAGGTTTGCAGGGTCAGGTTCAGCAGACTTCATATAGTTTCAGTAGCTTTGCAAAGCAGGTGAAACTGCAGGTTCCATTAATTCTCTTTTGAAAGTTTCTTTCAATGATGTTCTTAGTGGTCGTTCACATAGAAACACTAAAGTCTCCTGTATAATTAAACTATACTCTGGGTTCATGGTCAGTAGGTTGTCATGTTCAGTTCACTGCTTATTCTAATACTACATGCACTTCATGAGCCTCAGCCATTGTTAAGTGGAAGAAATCAGTCAGTGGTGCAAATCAGAGCTGTAGAAACTTAAGAACCTTGTTTCTTTGTATTTGAGAACAAAATATATATAAAAATATTTAGAATATATGTCACCTGATAATGCCTAAAACTCAGTAGTTGGATTTTTTTTAACTGAAATACTCCTCGGGAGTCTTCTGACTTCTGGTCTTTAAGGAATACATTAACATTTTTTTCTTGCCTAGTTAGGTGAGAGGACTCAGTGTTCACCCGGCCACTGCCTTGGGGGAGTCGCCCACAGCCCAAAGCTGTCTGCCGCGCTAGTTTTTCTACTGTCGTCTGCTCTCTCACAGAGGGCGGGGCTCCACTAACACAGAACGGAGCAGAGGAGGGAGACTTGAAGGCAGCTTGTTATGTTACTGTAAGCACAGGATTCATTTATTAAAGTACTCCATCTCAAACTAAAGATGGACAGACGTCAACCCCAAACCAGTCCAGCCAAAGCTCACAAACCAGTGAGCTAGTACTCAAATATGTCTCATTAAGACTGTTACCACTCTTAAGTCTATATGGTAAAGAAGTGAAGGTACAGCTAGAAGTCAGTCAGCTTGGATAACTACAAGAAACAGGGTGAACCATTTGCATGGATCTGTCCACAGGTACCTGGCGTCATAAAGTGAGAGGTAGCATGCTACGTTCCAGTGGAACTTGGGAACTTGTAATTACACCATGGAAGTTGTGAACACAGCGTTCAGAGCTAAGAGCTAACTTCCAGTTCATGATGATGTGAACACGACATGAGGGCGGGGCATTCAAATAGCCTCATCTCGTAAACATGGAAAAAACCCAACCCTATTTGAACGCACCAGGAGTTCTATGGGGGCAAGCGTGCTGGTCTGTTCCTCTCTGGGGGCCGTAAGTTCCTGGGGTCTTGTCACTTTAATGTTGCCAGGCAACCAGCAGAGACCTTCACAGTCACAGCTCCCACACATAACTCCATGTAAAACCACAGGATGTTGTTTATGGTTTGAATTAAACAAACAAGATATAATTTATTAATTAATTAGCTTTAGAGATGACGGTAGGCAGATCTGGTTAACTTTTGGACAGAGTCAGGCTAGCTTGTTTCTTCCTGTTTCCTGTGCTCTCTGTGCTAAGCTAAGCTAATCGGCTGCTGGCTGCATCTTCATATTTACCAAGCAGACATTAGAGTAACATCAATGTTCTTATGTAACTCTTGTCAAGAAACCAAATAAGCAGATTTCCAAGAAAGTGTTGTGCCTTTGACTTTTTATCTAAGAACCAGATATTTTCCACCACAGTTGCTCATCATTTTTACTGATGATTCATGCTCATCTAAGCATGAGAAGGGCTCTAACTGGCAGTCACCTCACATTGTCTGTGTGCAAAAAAAATCTAATTTAATCTATTTCCTTCCACTTCTCTACCCTGTGTCTTGCTCAAGGACACTTCAGCAGAGTGGGTGTTTTTCATGCACCTTTTGCTGCTGATGTACAAGCCTCTCGCAGCGTCTTACCATGCACACCGAGAACTAACAGCAGTAAAACATGATTAGATTAATGCTTATGGGACAGGTTGACTGCATGCTTGACTTGCTTACATATGGATTACATGGGTATGAATGTGTGCATGTACTGGAGCTGCATAAGCTTCCACATAAAATGTTGGTTTTAAGCAGATTGCACATGTAGCAACTGAAAAGTGCTAGAAAGAAAGAGTATGTGAGAGGAGGCTGCAGACACTCACATAGCAACACAGTGCAAGAAGAAGAAGAAGAGGAAGGAGCGACAGATGAGAGGAGAGAGGACAGAGGGAACAGGCGGAGGAGAGGAAAAGATTACTACCATAGTGCATCAGGCTTAGCTTCACATCCTTAATGGTAACCATGGAAATAATTATAGAGCAGACAGACAGGCTGTGTTAGAGACAGAGTGAGAGCTACAGAGGAAGAGAAAGAGGGAGGAAGGCAGAGGAAAAGACAACAGGGAGAGGAGGAGAGAAAGAAAACCGTGGGGGGTAAAGTAGCTGAAATGTTTGTTGGAATCCCTAAACCCCGTCTCTGCAGTCTCAGGCAATTGGGAACTATTTGAAAATGGCATGAGCAGGAATGTGGTGGAACTTAAACCCACGTAAAAGTCAGTTTAGTGGCTGCAGAATAGAGTTTATCTTCCTCTTTAGCCTGATATTAACCTTTTCTTTGATATGAAACGACACAGAGATAGAAGATGTTAAGGGCATGAATGAAGATGTGTGAGGGTCATATTATTTTTTTATCCACCTCTATATCTCAGCAGCGATAAGGGACTGTGAGAACAGCAAGAGTACAGTGTCATAATACATCGATGGTTTAAAAAAGTTGCTTCAAACCCACAGTTGTCATGGAAACAGATCTAAGATACCCTTTACCCCTCTGGAAGTGCTGATTGCTTATCATAGCTGAAAGCCCAATCAATGGCAATGTCCTTAAGACTTAAATTAAAAAGTACTTGATGTCTCTTGAATCCTTTATAAAATACATGCAGCCTGCACTTAAAGGTAGAATTAATGTAAGGATTGATTTACATAATTGGATGTATTGGCTGGCTGGTTATTATATGGATTTCTGAGCTGTATTTATACATTTCCATGGAGAAGACCATCAACTCGTGGGAAATTAGCATGGGTCATGCGAGGCTTTGGGTAGAGAAATTAGCAGCCTAATTTTTAATTTTGATCAGTTATGATTTGCCGGTGGGTGTGTGACAGCGTGCACGAGCAGGTGGTGGTGGGCTCCACGCTGGGCTTTGTGTATGTATATTGTGTGAGTAATAACATGCTTGCATGCTTCCCACACACTTGCCCCTGGCTCTGAACTTCACACTGCGCCATGTGTGCGTGTCAGGAGAAGGTGAAAGGGAAAAGGAAGAGATGAAGAAAGAGAGAGGGGATAGAGGCAAGAGTGGATATTTCATTTCACTGTTGGTCGGGGAGGGGGGGCAATAACATACTTGCCAACCCTCCTGATTTTCCCAGGAGACTCCTGTTTTTCATTGCCCTCTCCATATTTCCTCCAGGGATCACAGTTCTCTTGTATTTCTGACAGTTTCACACCTTTTTTTCCTTTTTAGTATTGCAACCTGTTTCTGGCACTGTACAGCGTGTATAAGCCCTGCAACTCTGACAGTCTATTGTTTCCACCACAATACAGCTACCAAAACAGACAAAGAATAATTCCCTCTTCTTAAGTATAGTTTTAAAGGAAAATAGCATGCATTTTGTAAAATCGGCTGCATCAATTTTCTTTTCGGCACAGGCCAAAAAATTGAAAAAATGATTGAAAGAAAATTAAAGTATATTAGTTCGTGTCAGAGGGGCAATTTATTCTGTATTCTTTTCTGAGAACTAAAAGCAAAGTTTTATTCTTTAAAAGTCACCAAAATGCAGGAAACAAAGTATCTGAAACTCAAGTTTTTTGGTTTCAAAATCCTTCCTATTTTTGAAATCTCAAAGTTGGCAAGTATGGGCAGTAAACAAACACTTCTCAAGACCAATTCCTAAAGGGGACACCAAAAGTGCCGCCCAAAGTACTGCTGTATGTGTAAAAATCACTCTCGCTATGAAGCCTGTTTATTTCCAATATTATATACAAAATTACATCATAACAGCCATTTTAGATGCAGAGAAAAGTAAGAATATACTACGAACCTAATTACATGGATAAGTTAATCTTAATATTATATTATAGAAATATTATTGGTAATATTAATACAAAGCAAAATATTTAGTATGAAAGTATTTGATATCATAAATACACATCTGACATTTTTAACAAAGTAAACTGCTTCAAAATTTCTCAAAAAGTCATGGAGTTATGATGCTTTTAATTTCAGATAGTCCTCCTGCCTTCATAGGCGTACATGCATTAGAAGCTGCCCTGTGACAATATGGCAGACAGTATTGACGCAAAAGATTTAGCTGTGAGGTAATGGAGCAAACAAAATGCAGTCTGTGAATTAGTTTTGTTCTATTTGCGTGGTAGGAGTAAAGAACACATCCTTTGTTTTAAGCTAATCTTTGCAAAGTAGCTACTTACTGGAGACCAGCCAACACACACTCCCAGAGTTTGCTCCACAGACGCTTGTCTCGTACAGAGGACTAATGGTGCCTTCCATTTCAACTGGAATGCCCCCTAAATTCGGATTTCTGACTTGGAATGTTTGAAGGATTTCACCAAAACCAGCCTCCAGGTGGGGATGGCAGGCAGTGGACCAAACCATTTTGCAGCATATGGAGGGGGGGGCAATCTGTCTAAACTTAAAAATGCACAGTGCAAATCGTAAACAGGTCTGGGCTTGCAAATCCGCCCCCACAAAGCTGAGAAACAGAACCAAATCATTATCTTGAGTCAAATCCACACCAGCCCAGAACCATGAATATAAGCCCCACGACCCAACCTGCACCCATGATTAAACACACAGGTTGTCATTCTCAACTGGTGCAACACCTGTCCTCCTGCATCTGTCCATGTCTTTCCATAGTGACGATGAGCCTAGCTTGCAGCTATCAAAAGCTAATACTTTTAGAAACTTTACACTAGCAGCAAAGCCAACAACTGCTAACAGTGTTGTCACAGTCTTTAAGTGCACCAAAATCCTCCCAAACATCTGACTTGGCCTTCGATGATCTGTTGTCCACAAGTTGGTTTCCTCTGCTGGCTATTTTTGACTTTACATCATCTATTTTAGCATCCTTTTGCAGGATGTGGGGTCAAAGGTTGTGCCGTAGGCTTTAACAATAAATTCCTGCTGGCTGATTTAGCATGATATTACTGTATTAGCTCAATGTAAATGTAAATAACACTGCATAATAATTGGCACGTTACAAGTTTTTTTGCAGATCACCCTTCAGGCACCCAAAGTTTGCAGGACTAGTTTACAATGACATATTGAGGGAGACAACTGTCTGTATCTCAAAAGGGGGGGGGGGGTTGGATTTCCTAACCCCCCCCACCCCCCACCCCCAATTTCCGCCCTTGGGTAGAGGCTAAAAAGTGATGAGGGCTTCTTGCAGGGCTTTAAATCACTCCAAGCCCCAGTAGGGATCCAGCCAGCAGCCCCACCCCTTCTAAACATCTCTCTCTCTCGCTTTTCTTACACACTACTGGAAATAGAGAGAAGGAAGAAGAGAGGGAGGGAGTGAGAGAGAGATTGAAGCGCAGGGCATCAGTGTGCTGCTGCTCCCTCCCTAAACTGTACTGCTGTCCACCTGTGCAGGATTATCTCCGTCCAGGCAGCAGACAGGAGACACTACAGCATCCATCGCTTGCCAGGCGGATTACTTGAGGATGAACCGCCGTTTGGTGGGAAGGAAGACGAGGGACTAAGTTGCCATTATCGCCTCGTTTTTTTTGTGCTGCCTGTCAGCTCCTGGCACACGTTCAGTTTTCAGGCATTGCAGTTTTTAGACTACTTTATTCTGTGGCGTTTTGCTTGTTTGTTGGCCACTCACTCCACCGGCTCACTTCGGTTTTCTCTCTCTCTCTCTCTTCCCACAACGCTCTGTGGTTTTTGGTGCCTGTCCACATTTCTCCGCCTGCATTGGAAATTAAGCTTCCGTTTTCATTTTTCCTGCCTGCTCGCCGGCTGCCCCGTCGGAGGGGTCCGATCAGGATAAAAAGGCGCAGTAGCGGAGCGCGTCTTCTGTACCTTGGCGCACATGCAGAGAGGCGGACCTATTGCGCAGCGCACCGCTCCTTCACGCACACATGGGCACGGATACGCACGCTCACATGCACGTGCACACACACGCATTCACGCAGCTCTTTTCCCTGCGTGCACACCTAGCTTCTGATTGCAATTAAAACACCGGTTTTCTCCAGAGTCCAAAGCAGAAACGCGCTTCCCTTTAACCCATCCATCCTTGGCAAGTTCATTTTTTGACATGCACAAGGCGGACACCCACTAAAAGGAGACCAGCGCAGAAACATTCCCATCTAAAAGATGAGAGAAATTGGCCACAGCGGATCTTCCGTCGGTCACCGGAATTGCGAGTGCAGGGTCGGGGCGGAGGGCACCGGGGAGAGAGGACAGGGAGAGGCCGGGGAGGAGGAGCTCTCAGCCGGACTGCCCGCCGCGGAACAGCCGCTGCTGCTGGTGCTCAAGAAGCAGGCTGCTGCTGCCGGGGGGAGGCGGGGGAAGGATGAACAGTGCCTCAGTGTGAAATTATAACACTCAGCTGGCTTTGGGAGTGTTTGTTTTTCTGTCGTTTTACCTCTCACTAATTAGTCTGAAGATGCGAGATAACGAACAGTGGCCTACTTAATAACTGTCATCCTGTACTCTTATCAACGTGGCACTTTTGGGTCACCTTAAAGGTAAATTCAGCACTTTGGAGAAGTAAAAGGCCTGCAGTTGCGAATTTACCTGTGCAGTTTGGAAGGACATCCTCCCACGTACAGGCTCACAGGCCACTTGCACCAGTTTAACTTTGTGTAATGAATACTTTTTTCTTGTTAGCTTGAGGTGTTTGTAGTTGATAAGTCAGATGTACCAGGAGAAAAATCCTAATAGTATTCCTGTAATCTCTATATAGGAACTTATAGTGTGTCTGTGGTGCTCAGTAGTGAGTTTATGGTCACCATATTGCACTTGATGGTATTTTTATGGTAGTCTTTATATTTATTGGTACTCTTAAATATTCTAGGCTATAATATTTCTTTATAATATATATAAATAAATAGTTTATAGATTTCTGTGATATTTGTACAGATTGTACCACTAGACTTCTTTTTCTATTATACCTTGAGAATTCACTTGCTCTAAGATATATTCAGATAGCTTGAAGGAGCCCTGTTTCCAGGTGCCTTGATAGTGGAGGCTGGTGATTTATGATTTATTCATATACCTATTTGTCCATGAAATATTTAAAGGTCAAGGATTGATTTAAGGGCCAGCATCCAACCATTTGCAACATGGAAGTGTTTGGCTGTATTGGGCTTTTGTAATGGCATCAATTTCTCTGGCTTTGCTTTAGTTAAAGTCCTCTTGATTCCTTTTTTTTTCTAGGCTAATTTGAGCGCTGACTATCTGAGCAATACTTCTTTGTGTGGAACTTGATCACGGCCTTATAAACCCCCTCCAGAGGATGGTCACCTGCTAATCAGACAGTCAGACAAACACACATGTGTGTCATGACACTTGTTGGCAGGTGCCATTTGCAGATACACCAACACGCTCAGTTATTTATAGACGTTAATATCACTGTGTGCTTTTGGAGTATCGATTCAGAACAAGTGTCGATGCTCGGTGGAATGTAACACAAACTACGGAGCTGCTGCAGTTTCAAACAGACAAAGAGACTCAGTGGAATACAGGCTGAAGTCAGTGAAGGCATCTCCACTCTTAGCTGGCATCAACTTACAGTGGGGGTCACAGAGACTGGAAACCCAGAGACACTGTCTCTAGGAGTCTGGACACAAAGCACAACAAGCCCCACCTGATCTAGGTAGGACATATTTGTCTTCTTATCTGACTTGTGTTCCCTTAAATCCATATATGAATCCACCTCATATCGTCCGATGCAGGCATACGTTTTATTCCAAAAAAACCTAGCCGAAAAATTGCACATTGCACAGATTGTGCTTCTGAGGCTGAGACTGAGTGTGCCTTTCATACCAGCAGTCAGCACAGTCAGTCAGCCAGTTTTCTGAGTGGGCGAATCAATTCCACCAATGTCCAGCATCTAATTTTGCAGTGTCCAAGTACATGTGTACTGTAAATGTACTGCTCATCTTCACCTAATTTGCACCCATCTCTTGTACGATGACATCACTTTTCTCTGTGTGTTTCTGTGGGTTTGTCGACAAGCTCAAGAGCACAAATAGTCCACTGCATCCCCATCTGCTGTTTCCTCACTTGCAGTGTGATAATCAAGCAAAAACGCTGCCTAAAACAGTATTTATGTGGCTCCTTTAATGCTGGATAGTTCAGCCGATTTTGTCTGAGTGTTAAAGGGATAGTTTGGATTATTTTAAATGGGGCTGTGTGAGTCAGTATATTACACACAGTGGATGGTAGTCGACACACCCCCAGTTAGGAGAAGCAGAGAGGGACACCAGCACTGAAATTAATTAATGTACTATTGTGGACAGGGTCTGCAACAAAGCATATTTTAGTCACTTAACAAAGGTCCACCTAATAAAGTTAATATTAGTTAAATTGTGCGTATATTTAGAATACTTTCACTGCTTTAGTTTGCTGTCAGATTGCCTTCTCTGACAGGAAACTGCCATTTATGAGCCAAGTATCAATCTCTCCAAACTAACCCAACTCCATAGGTGAAATAAATAATTTTGCCTCACAGAAAAAGTGTGTCACTGGTCTACCGCTGCCTTGATCTGTTAGTTTGTTTGTGCTATTGTGTGATTGAGTGTTTTAAAGATTAGTTTGGATTCACAGGAGTCAAACAATAACACAAATAAACTAACAGATCGATGCAGCGGCAGACCAACAACTCCCGTGTTCTGGGGAGTAAAATGACTGATTTCGTTCATGGACTTTGGTTGGTTTGGAGAGAGCAGTATATGGCTTTTATAGCTGTAGTTTCTCACCAGAAAAGGCTGTCTGACAGTAAGGAAATGCTGCGAAAATATTCTAAATATAACATACACTTCTCTCTGCTTCTCCAAACTGTGGGCATGTTGACCACCATCTGTAGGTAAACCATGGACTGTGTAAGTACCTCATACAACCCCACATCAAAAGTCTGAGCTACCCCTTTAAACAATCTTTCCCAGAACTCAATAAAACACTTCATGTACAGTAAATAATGTACTATGACAAGCATTTGCCCGGTAAATCAGAGCAGACTGTACTTTTTCCTCTTTGCTCTGAAAATCAAATGATTCCCAACGTGAAAGAGAAGCTTGATTCAAAATTAGACCTTTCTTTTCTTTGCATTAAAGCTACAGTAGGTGCATTTTCAGAGAAGCAAAAAAAAAGACACCCTCCCTCCCCTTCCTTCCACTTCCCACTGAGGCGAAAACAATCGGCAGGCAGCTGATTGACAGCTCAGAATGAAGCTCTCCTAGTTTACCTCGGATGCCCAAGACACAACATTAACGTTGACAGCAAATAGCAGGGAAATGGCACTGTCAATATTACCAAGATTCTGACATTATCTTACTCGTTTCTCTTAACCCAGCATGAGAATTACTTCTGACTGATTCAAACAAAATGTCAACTTATAAAAAACTACCTATGACAGATTTAGCATCGTTCAAATACTAACCAGAAACTACAAAGGCAGAAAAAAATAACTTGTTTTCCACTCGTGGAGCTTGTGGATTCTAAAATTCAAAAGCCATTTTCCCAGGCAAATCGGCTTTGAGAATACAAAGGATTGTCCAGAATTTTGGTTTTCTGCCAACTTGGCTCCAACTGTTCATGTCGAGTAGGGAAACTTGTGATCAGCAGTCAAACTGCATCATGATTGGACTGTTGGCTGCTGCTTCTTTCTCACTGTGAATAATTTTTTATTTTTCATTTACTTTTTTCATTTAAGTGGTATTTAACTGTACATTTGAGTATTATTGCAGTATGTGCTGGACTTTCAGCTGTTGTGTAACATTCACACTAGAGATGATTTGACTTATGTTAATTTGCAGGGTGGTTTGTATATTTACTGTATGTGTAGTGCTGAAATGGTAGTTGATAGATGGAAAGTCAGTTATCAGCAACACTTGATGAGTCATTGAAAAGGGCCTCCATGAGGCAGACCTTCATAAAGAATGGTCAAAACTGAAGCAGCAGATGCAGAGATATTCTGACATTTATCTCTAGTATAGAGCAGTTTTCCTTAAAATGGGGGTCTGTGTGAAAAGTTTTCAGGTTCTTTCATTTAAAGCTACTGCAAGGAGTTTAAAACTTGTCTCAAACAGTCTCAGTTTAATACTTATGTCCCTCTGTGTGACCTGGATAAAATATTTTGAGATTATCCAACTAGCCACGATCACGCCACCAACTGGCGATTGGTCCACCTCCACCCATCCTCCCAAGTCTCAGCTGGGAGATGTGTGAGTGGCAAGTTGACTGTATTACGTACGCCACATACGCTCACTACAACCAATACACAAACTAAACTCCCAAAGTGTCAAGAAATGAAACCTTCTCGTGCTTTTTTTCCTTATAAAAGAGAAAAATACATCTGTACTTCTTCTGAATTCATGTTCATTCACTCAGACTTGACAGAAACCATCTAAAACTCACCACAACTGTCTTTGTTAGTCTCTGCACTGTTCCAACAATCACCAGTTCTGGTTTGGTCAAAATAACCCCTTTATTCACCGCATTAGATGTTTAAAGATTCTGGCTCTACAGACTGTTTCCCTCTCCAGCTGAGTGGGCGTGCACTGTGCCACTGGATGAGAGTGCGTCATGGAGCAGCAGCTCTCACGTTGCAGACCATTACATTAGCAAAATAAAATGATAAATATCGCTCCAAAAAAGCGCCCCCAAAAGTCCGTAGATTCATCCAATCGCCCAACACTAATGGCTGCCACTGGGTCGAATTCTCTGTGAAATCAAAGTAGTACATTAGTCAGTGCAAGTAAATCATCATAACTTAGTTTCTGTCCATGACCAAAAAATTCATCAACACTCTCCTGTAATGGAATTTTTTTTCAACTTTTTAGCTGTAATCTCTGTAAAGAGCTGTTAACGTCTGCACTGTTCAGTCCTGTCGGCCCTGCTGTCATTAAAGACATGTCGGAAGAGCTGTGGCCCCACAGCTTGACCCTCTTCCATCGAGCTGTTGTGTGAAACAGCTGTGAAACGGGATCAGTTTGCGTAGGTTTAGGCACCAAAACTACTTTGTTAGGTTTAGGAAAAGATCGTGCTTTGGGCTAAAATAAGTGTGTGACATTACGTACGTAATGTGACATCGTCGAAAGTCACATGAGGTACATGAGTCATATGACTAAAGTCACATGAGGTACTTGAAAACTTTCTGTTTTGATTTCAAATGGGACACAAACCCAGGGTTCCTGGGTGAAAGTCCTGTGTTTGTTTGACCCTTCCATCCAACCCACCTCCTCCAGATGTGGACTTTCTTACTCTTTATACTAAGTAGAAGGGTGCATCTCATACAGCCAGTAACACTTTGTGTGTCTGTATGACTTGCAGAAGGGGCATTAAAAAAAACATCTGTACTTGGCAACTTTGGAAGAAGAACAGGCTGGAGGGCTATACAAAAAAACTCATCAACTTCACTGAATTGTTGATTGGTCTCATGACGGTGTTTAACATTAAATTCTTTGACCTCAGAATTAACCTTTTCACAGATAAGTCAGATCACTTTATCTGTCCCCTGAGGGCAGATGAGGTAAGAGTGGATCTTTTTTTTTCTCCTCAGCCATAGAGCATTTTTCCCGGGGTGGCTTTTCCATCTCACTTTGCTGTCTTCATGTGGACAACTGCAGACTTTTCCACACAAATGCAGCACTTACATTGATGTTAGAACTAATTTCTACAGCAGACATGGGGTGCCACTAGTTGCCATGCAACCAGTAGCTTTCTTCAAGTTGTCATTCCTAACCTGACAGATGCTTGTTAGCGCAGTAGCCAAGTAGTGAAGGCTATTGAAAGTGAAAGTACTGAAATTGAATGATTAAAATACAATGCATGCATTTCAAGTCGTGTTCGGGGGCTGCACAAAATGTTTCTGAGGGCGGCCATTGGGGTGTGGGCCGCATTTTGACAACCTCAGATCGAGTACCTATGAGAAATTATGTTTGATAAATGCAGCTAAAAACAGAAATATTGAATAAACCACCATAGTTGACTGTTTCTTTTAATTAGAGCCTTTAACCACGCACACAGAATACACAACTTTTGAGAACGGTTGTTTCAGGGCTGGATTTTTAGTTAGTTTAGTTTTAGGTTTTCATATGTCTGAAACAATTACATTTTGGCTCACTATGAGTCATGGCCAAAAAACTTGGGATTCTACATTTCCCATAATGCAGCTTGATGGCGTATTTCTTTAGACACCCACATCTTTTCAAACTCCACACTTCCAGTTTGTAACACTGGCTCTCAGTTAAAGATCCACAGAAGACGTTACACAGCCGAGTAGTAGTGCTCTTCATGACAAGTAAACTGAACTTCAGTAGTGTGCACAGGTCAAATGTCGAGTGAAAATGCCAAATATTTGCTGTTTCAAGCTTCTCAAAAGTGAGGATTTTGTGTTTATCTCTGTTTTTCTAAATTGAATATCTCTTGGTTTTGGAGTGCTGATCGGACAAATCAAGAAAAACACAAAACATAACTGTCAGATCATTCTAAATAATGAGAATATTTTTTAGCTGCAGCTGCATTTTTATATATATATCACCTGAAAGTCTCTTCATATTAAGTAATACATCTGCTCAGCTAATGGATGCAGACATAGTTAACTCATAGCCTCTACAAATCACATGTATCCTTCATGGAAACATACTGCAGCTGTTTGGACACTGTCCATCAGTAATTGGTCAGACTGCAGAATGGACTTCGACTGAGAGGTCAAGCTTTGCAGATAAATGCTGCTGCCGCTGCCGTATGACGGATTGAAACGCCGCACAGTATATATCAGCTCTGTACCAGCATTTCTCAGCAACCACACACGTTTAGCTCTTTTAGAGCAGCTTGAACAGCCACTGCAGAGCTTTATCAGCCCAGGGAGTGACCAGTATTAGTCTAGATAAATGTTTCCAAAAAATGTTATCCCTGAAAAATGTAGCAGCGTGCGGCTTCTGTCGGGGATGAAACCCCAAACCCCTCACGGCACCAGTGCCTCGCTTCACCTGCTGGGCTCTAGATGACAGCATTTATACATTAAATTATGTAATGAGAGGGCCTGATGTAGTCGCTGCATTGTGCTTTAAACACAGGAGAGACCGCCTTACATTTGTAGTCACAGTTCATGGATCAAAAGCAAACAGGGAGCTAACCAGCGCTCTATCATAACAAAGGCAAACATACAAAAAGCCCTGAGCGTTTCAGCGCTATTAAGACACCCACTCCCTCTCCAGCCTCCATCTCTGGCTCTTGTGCTCCCTCCCTCTCTCCATCCAACTCCCCCTTCTTCAGTGCAACTCCCCCCTCTCCCTCCCTCAGATGCATTTCCTCCATTTCTCTCTTCCTTTTTTCATTTTTTCTCCATCTAGCTCTCTCTTTCCGTCACCCAGTCTTCACTCCATACAGTCTTGCTCTTGCGCTGTCCCTCCTACTCCTACACGAACACTTACCCACCACCCTCCCTCCACACACACTGTTCCTTTTCTGTTTTTTTAACCAACCTCTTACTCATGTGTGTCTACATCCCTCCCTCCCACTCTTTTAACTCTGTCTCTCTCTCAGTTCTCTCAGAGGGTCTAAGCTGGAAGCGTTTGCCACCCACACATTCCCTCTTCAGCTTTCAGCTTGACATCAGATTTACATTCACAATGAGCAAGCGCAGCATTTCACATGTTGCCTAGCACATGGCTATACACACAAACATGTGAACACGCAAATTGGTTGTTGGCACACGTGAACACATGTGTACATACAGTACTATGCTGTACTTTATGTGAAATGTAAGGTTTTGTTCTCTGTGTGTCCATGCTGATCAAATGCTGGAATAATTCACCAGAAAACCAATTAGTCGACTGACAGGAAAACAATTTTGATGATCAGTCAATCATTTATCAAACAAAAATTAAAAACGTGCTGTTACAACTTCTTAGTTGAGGATTTGCGGGCTCTCTCTCTCTTTTGTATCATTCGAAATTGGTTATTTTTGGTTTTTGGGCTGTTGTTTGGAAAAATACAACAAGCGTGGCAGCACCTGCCTTCATTTAGTAATGTTAATGCTCTGTGTGGCCTGTTGAGAACAGCAAAAGCATCTCTCCAGTGAGGTCATTCCCAAAAGCAAGTGTTAACCACATTAGGATGATTTTGAAGTAACTCGCTGTAAAACCCACCAGCAATCATTTTTACTTTTCTTTTAGTTAAAGTGTGTTAATTAGTGAGCTTTACAGGTGTTTGTAGGTGTATTTTTGAACTTTGGATAGAGCCTGGCAAGCAGTTTCCCCCTGCTATTGTCTTAACGCTAAGCTAAGCTAATTGTGACTGGCTCCAGCTTTGAATTTAGCAGTATACCAACATCCTTACCATACTGACAGTATGGTAAGGATGTTTTCATCTAGATCTCGACAAGAGAGCAAATTCCATATCCAAAATCCAAATCTCAAATAAAATGTCAAACTATATGTAACTGTAAGCATGTTAATGTCGGTAGGCTAAAGTATCAATCAGACCACATCTGCAGGGTCAGGCTAACATTATGATTGGATTATAAACCAGATGTAAGTCTGCAATCCAGACAGTTGGGCCACATTATTTATCGGTAATTTAACCCCAGGCTAAAAAGCAGCACTTGACTGCCCTTTCTGATTAAAGGTTTCACCCCACCAAGACTTCTTACTGCTGGATGTGGTAAAAAGTGGACCTTTAACCACACCCTGCAAGGAAAAACTTCAACCTCTTGAAGCTTTTTTACACCTGGTATTAACGTGCATCTTCACTGATTCAATCACAAGTGGTTAGCTCTGAGTACGTCAGTTGGACCGTGTGTCCACATGCACATGCTGCTACTTGTGATGAGATCTCACTTCTCTGTTCTATACACAAATAAACACATAGCTACATCATGTCCTGAAGTCTGCAAGACCAGAATTTTCATAGAGTTAGTCTTTGGCACAAAAATCAACCCAGTAAGTTGGAAAGTAATCTAACTGCGCCTCTTTCTGCTATCTCAAGTAAGCCCAACAAAACATTACAAACTACAACCCTTCCCTCGACCAGGGAGGCACCGTGTGTTGACCAGTTCCAGATTCAAGATGACAAGAACCTACAGTAATACCAAGTGTAAATGTAAAAATGACGATCAGATACCATTAGGGCTGAGTATCGTACAATATCAGTACCAATACCGCAACCCTTAAAGTAAAAAGGTACCAGTAGAATACTTCATTTGATACCTTTTCGATATTTAGAATAGAAGCATTCCTGGAATAATCCTTCTGCTTTTAATGCATTTATTTTTATCAGATGCCACAGGCTTGTAATATAGCATTATTATTGAACATTTTGGTGTTTTCTGAAGGTGTTCTGAAGTCAGTTGTAGCTGCTGCAGTAATGGGCCAATCACATGTTGCATTAAATTGAAGAATGCTTGTGGTGATTGGCTGTGAGCAAAACCATACAAATAGCTCCCCCCCCCCTTAGATCTATGTAATGCTGCGACTAAAAACCACAGTATAGGGAGGTAATAGAGAAAAGAGGGGGGGCTTTATCTTCAGTGGATACGTTTGCTCTGCTGCTGGTCGCCTTTGGGTTCATTTCAGGTTAAAGCAGAACACTGGTGTCATTTAGCGTTTCAGCCCATTTGCTACTGTCCACATTTAGAGTCTGTGTATAATAAGATATTAATTTTTAAAACACTAATTGTCAAACATGGAATGAAATGAACTGCTGTCTGGACTTAATTCTGGGTGATCAACACCAGTGGTATTCAGGTACTTGTACTTTACTTTGAGTATTTATACTTCTATAACCTCTTCTACAGTTATTTGACAGCTTTAGTTACAGATTAAGAGCTGCGACTAAAGATTATTTTCATTGTCAATTAATCTGTCATTTTTGCAAGTAAGTGTTTGGTCTATAAAATGTCGGTCAGCGCTTCCCATAACCCAAGATGACATCCTCAAATGTCTTGTTCTGCCTACAACCCAAAGATATTTAGTTTACTATAAAAAAAAAAACATAGTAAAGAAACTGGAAAATATTTATATTTAAGAATCTGGATACAGAGAAATTTGACTTTTTCCTAAAAAATTGCTTTAATAATTGATGCCAGGGTTTTCAAAATTTGAGACTGTAAGTCTCTCTTAAGGCAAAGCATGGGCAAACACCCACTGACACTCAACAGTTGACCCAAGGTAGCCTAATATTGCTGTTTGACATAACTAAAGACTACAGCAAATACATAAAAAAGGTCTGTCCAAAGGCATTTATTAGTTACTAAAATCCTCCATCAATTCTCCACTACCAAATCACACAACCAATGCCGTAACTATTGTATGACACTGAGCCTCCCACCTCAATCAGTAAATAGAAGAACGATTCATGAATCATCAGCTTTTTGCATCATTACTGACAGCTGCAGTGTCATAAGACTGTTTTCATCTATACACATCACATGTTAATACCAGGTGCAAATCGAGCCTCAGTAGTGATGAAAGTGATCTGACCCGTGTGCTTTATTCTGCATGATTTAACACCTTTTTTTTTTCTTTGTCATCATGGATTAAATTCTTAATTGGCATGCATCTGGCCGTCTTTCTGGAAGTCAGCGTAATATTTCGACAGCGAAAGTAAAAATGAGCAACTTGAACAATGTTATTTCTGCACACGGATGATTTATTAAACAGCTAAATTAAAGAGACAGGCTCGTCTACCTGCTGCGTGACCCCAGCCAGACTGAATCACAACCTCCCATGACAAGAAGACGCCTCAGCCCGGCTGCAGCTTCAGATCCGCTTTTCAAGCCTTTACATCATCTCTAAACAATCGTTACATAATTGCATTTTAAAACAGGTAGAGCGAGCGAAGCAAAACAAACGTCTTCACACTTTCTGTTAGCACATCGTGTCAGTCATCAGCAGTGGTCCCAGGACTAATGAAGCTTTTAAATGATTTACTGCGATCTGTCAGGTCTTTGTGGCGTCTCAACACATTCCTTTGCTGGGCGTTTGTGTGCTTACATGGATGCGTGGTTACAGTCCATACAGTGCAATACCCTAACTTGAGCACAAATACCCGAGCTCCCTCTCTATTCAGAGCTTTGTTGTATAGCATGTTTGAAACTAAAATGTAAGGTACTTCAGAAAAAAAATGTTGCTATGGCAACGAAACACAGAGCATGGGTTGGTATCAAAAAGAGAGTGAGTGAGAAATAGATTTAAATGGAGACTTTTTTTCCTTTCCAGACTGATGCTTTTGTTAACACTTTAATAAAAGCAGTGCTTAATGGCTTTGGTTAATTTAGACAATCATTAAAGGGAGAATGTAGGTGTCCAAAAAAAAAGACAAAAAAGACATACCATTTCTTTCGGTCTCACCGTGTCTCTGCTCAGTAGCCCTCGCTAACTCCACCCATCTCACATCCTTCCATAAAGACTGTGGATCAGATGATTTATACACTGATTCTGAATGAGTCTTTGCACACGCTGCCCGCCCACACTTCTCCACTCTGTGCATGTTAAGTGTAAAAAGGAGCAGCAGGTACGGTGTATTATGTTTGAGAAGTGAAATTTGGTCTGTATTCAAGTTGAAGAGCACCATTTTCCAAAATGAGGAATCTGCTCTCGGCGCCTACTCTCACCAAATAATAGATAATGCAGCATGTGGACTAAATCCAGGTGCATGTTCAAAATATAGGAGCTATCCAAACCCGTGTAACTGCCTTACTCTGGGTTCAAATCTTGTCCAAAGGCTTTTTGCAAGTCACCGTGTCATCTACTTACAACTGTCTTATAAAGGCAAAAAGTGACTATTCTTTAAAAGGAACAGGAGGCGATTTAAAGGGAACATTTTTGCACTTTTCATGTGAATTTCCTGACAGTTTTGATGGTAAATGTAGTCAGTTGAAGCAATGAATTTCTCAATGCATGCTACAGTGACTAAAAAAGCTGGATAATATTATAAGGAACTTGATAGTGTACGCAAAGATGGCTCTCATTCCCACAGAGTTAACATTGTGATGATGTCACTGGTTTTTAAATGGCTTCTTTTGGCTTGAGAAAAGTTTTACAAAAATAAAAACTTTTACAGACATCTCTTATAATGGCGGACTATGGGAGAAAATGCTTGTGGGCCTGTGGAGAGGTTTTTGCTGCAGTATCACAAACACACCAGTCAGTTTACAGTCAGTCTCGGTTCCCTCATCTCCCCTCGTCCTCCCCCTGTCCTGTGCACGAGCACCTGTTACTGATTGTCTGAAATAGCGTTGTGTGGCTCGGTCCAAGACACTTTGTTTATATCCCATTTACAGATTAAGGGCTACATAGGAACATTGGAGGGTTTTTTTTTAGTGGACACAGATCATGGAGCTAGAGGACTATATGGAGACTTTAGCTGCATTTTTTAAAAAGTGTATTGGATTAGAATAGCACACCCCAACTTTAAGGAAGAACTACAGACTGTTTCATTTTGGATTTTGGCTGTCCCAAAGAGCTTTTTTTGAGCTTTGAAGCTAATAATCCGATGTTTTTCAGAGCTTCGCTAGGATAGTGGTGAGGGTGGGGGCCAACAGAAAATGGAGGCAGCACCTGCCTCCTCCTTCTTCCAAACCTGCTGGCCGATGGAGGCAGCTGTGACTCTGTGACGTAGTGTGTCCAGCTCGCACTGAAGCTGCAGATTTTCAGGCCACATTCACATAATATAGTAAACAAGCCAGGTAAACCTTCCATCTGAATTTGTGCTAACTATGTTAACCTCTGATCAGAAATGTGTTTTACCAACACTAGATATCAAACAGAAGACTGTGTGGAAATAAGTTGCTTTGAGCTGCAAATGCGCTGATTCTGAGCAGAAACAAGTAGATAATGTTAGCTTGGCAAGGCCTCTCTTTCTCCGGGCAGCTGGTGTCTCCATCTCAGAACCGTTTACGCGTCCGTGTTGTCCACAGCTGCCCGTGTATGCATTGCAAACGGGACAAGTTGACACACTGGAATGATTTTACCCTGAAAAGTGAAAGGGAGGAGCTACTTCTGTGGACTGTCCCCCGAAGTGCACTGCTCAACTTTTGGCTAATTATGGCACATTTCAGCAAGCCAGCACATAAATCAGTCATTGATATACTATAACAGATTGTTTGTTGCACAGTTATAGGTTGTGTTACTGCCGCTGCATGTGATGTACATATTTTGATATATGTTTTTATTGCATGTTTGCACTACATGCAAATAATTGCCAGCTGTATTAGTGCAGGAAGGTGAAAAACACAACGTATCTATACTGGTTTCGATGCCACTGTAGGTCCTCCACACTTAGAAGGGGAAGGTGAGATGAGATGTTTGCAATCTGCAAGCTTTCCTCTAGGTGCCACTAAATCCTATTAAGCCTTATACACTGGCTTCCACTGCAGTTGTGAATGACACAGAAGAGCATCTTGTGCTCTCAGTAAGACATTGTGTTGCAGATCTATGTTTCTTTAAATGAGGTCCATGATTTATGTACTGGCACCTGTGGTCAATCCTATAAATTACAAGAGAAGGGATTAGTATGCCCCAGTCAAATCTCTACCCAATGTATTGGTGAATACAGAGGAAACTGAACAGAAGCAGACAGGGTGTTCTCACTGGGAAAGTCTGGAAATACAATGTTTTGGAGGTCAAACTGCATTTAAATCCCAACACTGCTTCAGAGTCTCTTTGGAGATTAAGAAAGTAAATGCTTACACGGTGCAGGGGATTCTTGCTCAGCAATTTCTGAATGAAATATAATGTGAGCACAAACTGCTGCAAGTGGCTCTGTAAAATAATGCTTAGTCAGACAGTTTATCACCTGTGAACAATAATCATCGTACAATGTTGTTCTGCTGTTAACAGGTCACTTGATAATTTAACAGCGTACTGTGCTTTCCATAAAACCATCTAATTAATTTATCCAGCTGTTTATCACAGTATTACAGCTGTATATCTTCTATACAACTTCATGTCTCATGTAAATTATTTCATTTCTGTCTTGTGACTCTGACTTTTCTTTGTTTTTGTGAATACTCAACATTATCACCATTGTGTTTTTCTATGATTATGTGAATTACATTTTCCCCGGCTGCTCCGAAACGCCACAGTCCAGCGCACCTGCAGAGCAGCCACTTCACACTAAACTGCTAAAACAACTTACATGTAAGGCTTTGCATACAAGACTCATGTTTCAGAATCATAGTCCATAATGCTAAAACATTAAATCTCCAGTTTGGCAAAGGAATAAAAAGTAGCACCCTGGTCATAGTTCATTTATAAAATCCTTGTGCACCACAAGGTGTTGATGTTGACAAGCTGTCAGCCAAAGATTCAGTCACAATGCACAGCACTAGAGGAAGTGGAGTTAGCACCTGGTTTTTAGGTAGTTTGGCTGACATTTTGAGCACTTAGCATTGAGGCAACAAAAACAAATGAGTCTTGCTGCCCTCCCTAGCAACTAGATTTGCTCACTTACTAGCTGATAACCTCCCCAATATGGCGACCACACAGAAGCATAGCAGCAATATTCAGCAGCGGAAAATGAGCTACAGCCAAGATGACAGCAAAGATAAGAAAAGTTTTACTGGATCATAACATATTGGGTATGGATTTAATCTGCAGATGCTCCAGTTCAAGATGAAATCAAACTTTTCTATGGATGTCAGTTTTACTTGCAGTCCCTAACAACTGGTTAAGAGGAGGGAGGAGTCTGCAGGTCTGTAATTCAAATCGTCAGCGTTTAGACGGTGGTTTAAGTGAGTTGTCATATCACAACACGTAAACTTTCAAGCATAGAAAACTAGGTCTTTTCATTATACAGTCCGTACTTTTGGGGAAAAGAAGACAAAGACTTGGTCGATTTCCAGCAAAAATCAAGACCCGAGCCCCAGTGAAACCCTCCATTGGAGGATGTAATAAAACGTGCTCTCTGAATCTTATGACTCCAAATTGGCACCATTTTTTAACCCTAAGGGTTTGGAAAGTACACAAACTTAACGGACTGCTTGTTTTTTTTTTAATTTTATCATCCACAGCTTAACTCACATAAATGCCCCAAACTTTTGTTCTTTTTAATCATAAGACTGATGTCAGTTGAGTCCTAAATCACCATTCTCTCCTTGGCACAATCTGCTCCTCCAGGAGAAACTAATTAGTTCGGGAAACAATATATTCTGAAGTGGATCATGATATCACTGTTCTGAGGCCTTTTAATTGAGATGGCTGCAGTTATGATGCATACATAATGATGGCATAACCTCCAGCCGTACGGGGCATCACCCATGACAGTTATTGTTAATTAACACTTCCTGCAGAGTAACAAACACCTAAGAAACTTTGGGTACTACTGTGTGCAAGTCATGGCAGCCACGCAAGTTGAATGAGGAATTTTTGAAGAAAGCTTTTAAGATTCATGAACCGAAACGTCAGTCAATATCTACATTATTCCTGGGACAATATGGCTAATCAGTAACTTCAAATTCTTGAAATCATTTGCTTTAATTTTCTGTCAATCTTCCTGTAAGGGTAGGTTTTAATTCCTTCAAATGAAAACGTTAGCCATTGTCTAACCCTGTTACAAGATGCAATTTCCAGGAGACCAAAATTAACTTTTTATACAAGAACACTCAACTGTCAAACACAGCCTTGGCACCTTTTAATGGAGCTAGATGTTGAGTTACATCAGTAAACTTTTCATGCTCTAATATTTAATTTTGAAGACTTCTCCACCAGTCACTCATCCAGCCTACAGAAGTTTGATTTGGTGGTTTTGAAGCTGTTGATTTGGGCAGGGAGGCACTGGCATGGTTTGATGTCTTGTTTCAGCGACAAACACCTTTGTGGTCATCTTTTTTCCCTCCTTGCGTGGGTTGAAGAAAATGTTAGTGTTGCAGACAGAAAGACGGGCAGGTTTGTGTTGAAAAGACTGCCATTTGGACAGGTAAATGAAAGAAAGTGAAAGGACAGGGGCGATGAGAATAAAAGAGGAATACAGATAAAGGTAATATGGAGAAAATGGAGGGTTCTAGATGCCAAACATATCTGAAGGGGAGGGAAGGAGAGGACAGTATGAAAACAAGAAGAGGGTACAAGGAGGAGAAAGAAAATGAGAGAGAGAGAAGAGTAAGATCAGGGGCTGAAGAGAGGTAGAGGGATAAATGCACTATTTGAATTATGTAAAATAGCTGCGTGGGAGAGAAGAGGTGTGTGTCTGTGTGTGTGCGTGTCTGAGTATTAGTGTGACTGTGTGACAGAAGAGGCTGAGAGAGGGAGAGAGAAAAGGAAAAAGCAGAGACAGACAGCATGATCAACACGAAGAGCCGGGGTGAGACAGGCTGCAATTCCGGAAAGAAATAAGAACAAACGAACAAATGCAACCAACTTATATTTTTCATGAGGGTTATCATTGCTGCAGATTTCTCTTCGATAGTGCCAATGCAGTGGGAAAAAAAAGAAAAAACAACAAAAGGGACATATGAAAAGCAGACAGGGAAAAGACAAAATGTGCAGAGATGTAAAGCAGGCTTTGATATGATCCTGTTGTAGTTCAGAGATGATTAAAATGATTATCTAAGCAGGGCTTCTGTATAGGTGGTCACCCTGTCTTCAATAGACAAGGGATCGTTTCGTCTTCATCTGGTGGAAATGTGCAACACGTTATTGACTTCTTCTCCATAACTGTACATATTCACTGTGGGTGCAGAAGCCCAGTCGAAGCTAGAACTGTGTTTATACTCCTTTTCTATCCATGCCAGCTGAATGGCTGCAGGGATTTCGATGTCAGCCATTGATTCCACTTGGCACAGCTTTGATCCGTTCTCCACGTGGCGACATGTCCCACCAGCAGCGTTTCAGCAGTGGAGTGTTTTGCACACCTGATTATGTTTAATTGCTCAGAATTAGCTGATTTGCTCCTCTTTACTTGCCTTTTGTGCTCTTACCGTGGATAAATACTCTACTCAGTTAAATAGTTTCTTTTTTGTCTGTTTTGAAAATTGACCAGATTGTTGGATGGGTTTTTTTGTGTGTGTCTGACTTCCTGCACGTTTGATCTGCTCTGTGCAGACTGACGCGGCATCAAAATAGACTCGGTGCATATTTGAGACGGAGCAGAGCAGAGAGCCGCTTCTGGAACGCATTGCAGTCCTTCTGGTGGAATTACAAGTATCGTGTAGAATGGCAGTGATTAGCTCGGTCAGACATGGTGCAGCCATGAAATGATGCAGCGGTGCCCGGTTGAATCAAACCGTCAGTGCATCTGAAATATTCGATAAGCTGCCATGAAAATTTGTACACAAATTCATTTTCCAAATGATTTCAGATTTTTCACTGATCTTGTGAAGTCTACCAGACACACAGCCAGCCATGGTTCCCAGATGATGACTAAATTTTACTCTTGGCATTTGCACAAGTTGCGTCACTACCCTCGCTAGTCAGCACCAGAAATACTAATCAGTTCAGCTAATTTTGAATATTTTATTAATGTACAACACTGGTTAACTGTTGCTTATAAGATATTATGCAGCTACTCACCACTGCATGGGGCTGCAGCCAGGAGTAGGTGGGCTACTTTCCAGATCTAAACCAGTTCGATAGGAAGTTGGACAAAGATGACATATTGTAAAGGCAAGGCAAGTTTATTTATATCACCGTTCAGACACAAGGCTATTCAAAGTGCTTTACAGGAGCAGAGAAATACATTAAAATAAAACATTAAAAGAACATTAAAATTGCATTTGATATCATAAAAACAAAAGCTAAAAGCAAGCCAGTAAATAAAAATCAGCACCGGTTGGCAGTATTTTGATCTGTAGTAATAATAGAATTCATTTGTACAATACTTAACAAAGCCAGTGTTACAAACTGTTTTACACACAAAAACACAACTATAAAACATACAATGATGTATGACAAAAACAAGAACGAAACCTGAAAACAATAGAATACCAAGGATTAAAATCTAAAAACAATATGTACAATGAAACATTAAAAAAAAACATAAAGCAGTGCAAGACCTTCAAGTGCAACGTCAAGAATAAAGTACAGTGCAGCTCAATAGTTAAGAAACGACCTCATCCATGGCACTATAGTTAAATTGGTTTGTTTTTTCTGTGACTCAGTTATTTTGGCAGTGTATTTATGTATTGTATTGTATTGTATTGTATTACTTGTTAACATGCTGCACTGTGAACATCAGGCACTAATTTGTTATAACCTTCCGGGGGACAACAGATTAACATTAACTTCTTAGCTAACTCTGGCACATTTACACTGAAGTGTGAACTGCAGTGCTGATTAATGTGCGCTGTCGCTGGTCAGTAAATAAATAAATAAATAAATGAATGATAATGAAAATCAGGTTGTACGTAGCACAGGCATGTGGACGTTAACCCGCACGGAGAGCATGCTGATGCTGCTAACACTAACACTGCAAACCAATATGACACCTTTTACCTCTCCTGAGTTTTCTTAATTTAGACTAATCAACTAGTCCAAATTAAAAAAAATTCAACAGGATAATTAGTCGGGAGTATCTCTAGTTTAAAGTGAAATGTCTCAACAGCTACTGGATTAATACTGTCATAAAAGTTAGTAAAAACATTTATGTTTCATTCAGTAATCACACACCAAACAACTCTCATCAGCTCTACTTTGTGTTTGGATAGAAAAGCATCAGAAACAGTATTTAGACCACTGTGTGATATGAAATCTTCACATAACTAATGATCATTCTCCGAGCGTTGTACTTCAAAGGAAGCTCAACACAACCAGGCTTTTTTTGCATGAGCTGGCTCGACAAAACCTAAAACCCGAGTCAGAGATAACGGGCATCATGACTGCAGTTATAGACTTGCTCTGTTGTTTGTTGTGTCATTTGACTCTTCTTCCGCACAAAGTGGAACGATTGCGAGCCACCTACCTCGGTCAAAATCATCAAGTTGTTAGAATTAGGAGCTACGGAAAATATACAAAATATATCTCTGCAAAAAGCAACACTGTTACTGCAAATAGCAGGAGAAGACGTATGCTGTCACAAAATTACTGATCGACTAAATGTGGAACATGAGAACTGCACATTAAACAATAAACCCAACCTAGCTACACTGCATGACCTTTGATGAAGAAATGCTCCCAGCAAATGAAAGAACACACTTCAGATGAAGCATAATGTCTGTTTCTTTCCAAATGGGTGCATTTGTTTATTTGCTGTTGGTCTCCAAATAGCATGATTGACATTGCATCTCCCATAAGCTTCAATAGAACTGAGATCAAAGTCTGGCACCAAGCAGAGCGTAGAATGATCATTAGTGGTGTAATGACCCTTACATCTTTTTTAGTCTCCTTGCTCCCATTCAGTAGCATGTTGTTATTAGGGTGAGAAAGATTGCAGGTTTGTGTTTCCATGTACATGTAGCTTAGGTCAACTACATGTACATGGTATACATGTAGTTTAGTATAGTACATAGTTCAGAGGCAGCTGTTGTGCAGCTACAGTAGCCTTGTGTTTTGAGTTAAAAGTTGTTTTTGTCAGAAGAGTCTGGGCTTTCAGATGAGCATAGATGGCGGCCTTGTTGTAAAGGGCTGTCTGACGGCAAAGTAGAGCTGTGAAAATATTATAAATACACTTAAACTATTATTGATTTTTTTTAGCTTGGCCTTTGTTTTTCTTTTTCGAAGTCTTAAATACATGTTGCTGCTTTCCCTGTACATTGCATAGCTTATGTGCCAGTAGTCCTGAGGGAGATGTCAATCCAAACGTGATCTGCCACGCCTACGCCAGTCTTGAGAAATGGCCTAAACAGCAAAATGAGCTGTTTTTTATTTAACTAGATTTTCTCATAGTTATGAGTGTTTGTGTTTGTTTGAAAATGGAAGAGAAAAAGTGGAGAGAGGGGTAAGTCATGCAACATAGGTCAACGGTTGCAGTTGAACTGTCAACATTGTGGTGGCTTTAACCATTCAGCTACCAAAGTGCTCTGGATATTAGATATTTGGTTAAAAAAAAGAAAAAAAAGAAGACAAAGCCAATATGGACATCTTGTAACTTAGTTCTAATGACATGTATCACAAAACTACGATGTTCATGGTCCCTCTCTCCCTTTTTATTTGAAAATTTTAAGAGGGAAATATGATAGATATACACCTACACAAATTTAAAGGCAAGCCTATAATAGAGGCCATATAATAATTAAAAAAAAAACTTTTTAAGGCAGTGGAGAATAATTTGGGTTTAATGTTTCTGAAGCTGGTCAGACTCAAACACCTTCGATCAGGGCTGACAAACTCAGTTTCATCCTGAGCCGCATCATCATTATGGTTGCCCTCAGAGTGCCAAGTAAATGTAAGACTATGTAAATATATTTACTTTACTTACTATATTTATTCAATTATTGGTTTTAGTAATAGCAAATAATAATAAATAGTAATAATAAAATAACGCAGGTATAAGATATAAAGGGTTCAATGTTTTTCTTTTTTCTTTTTTTTTCACTAGCCTGGTTGGGCAAGTGAGTAAAAACTTTACTTGCCCCTGTGCAAGCTAACTTATTTATTGGGTTTAATTGTCATGTTTAATATAGGGCTGCAACGTCTTTAAAATGTCTGAAAATAGTGAAGAATGTCCATGACAGTAGTTCAAAGTACAAGTGTAAATGTCAGTCCACAACAAGATATTCGATTTAGTGTGATATAAATAGCAATAAACAGCATTTTCTGCCATTTTGCATGGAAATTACTTTAATGTTTAATTAATGATCATCATACTTAAATTCTTTCTTACCACTTGCCCGGTCAGGCAAGTGAGTTGCTACTTTAACCCGTCGTGGCATTTTACTTGACCCAGGCAAGTGTGCAATCCTTGTTGTTCAGCCCTGAAATCAAATATATAAAAGTACAAGTAAAAAAGTCAAAATAACAATAAAGGTTATTTAAGTTTGTGCAGTCTACAGGCAGGGTTTAAATCCACAGCAACTATATAGTTGCTTAGAAATTAAATGACAGCATTTTACTGGCTACAGCCACTTAGCTGCAGTGTATGATATTGAGATGCTATGTAGCATCTAGTGGCTAGACACCTTCAATGCATAGATTCATTCTGAGTCTTTCATAATTCTTTGCAAGCTCTCGTGGGCTACTAAAATGAGGTGCTGGATTCAGCCTGCAGGTCTTAGATCCTCTGTTAATTTGCTTCACAATTTTGCAATTTCATATTGTACAAGGGAGTCAGATATTTAGTTTGTGGCTGATCCATTTATTGATTTATAGACATACAGTGAGATTTGTAATTCTGTGAAACGTGGAGCACATGTGGCTGTCTGACTTTCATCATCCGCTGCATGTACAGAAATTTGCCTTGAGGACGCCGGTGCAGAGACAGACATACAATATTGACATTTTATTCATAACAGGTACAGAGAAATGGGAGACATGCAGGTTAAAAACAGGCACTACCTGCAGCACATGTATGCATTCAGCCTTCAGTCTGCGTTTTTAATGTAATTTCTGAGTCAACGGGGCGGCCAGTTCAGCCGTACCTTGTGTGTTTTGTTTCCTGTGTTCTCTAACTGTACATTTATACTCTCTCCATCATCCATCAAGCACAGGACAGGAGTTTATTCCCTTACTGACCAATTCAGTGCATTAGGCACCGACTCGCTGACGGAAGTCAATAAGTGCTTTGTTTGTTTAATGCTCGCTCCTCTCTGTCCATGCATCTCCCGTTCCCTCCCCTCTCCCCTCCCCTCAACATGCACACTGTTAACATTCGCCTCATCTGACGTCCAGACAGAAAATCTCTCTCTCCAATAGTTTCACGCCCACTTCCTCACCCTCTTCCTCTGCTCATATGAAGGTCTGTTTGAGTTTGTGTGAGTGTGTGTGTGTGTGTGTGTGTGTGTGTGTGTGTGTGTGTGTGTGTGTAGCAGTAGGAGCAGCAGCAGAGCTGGTGGACGGGTGTGACCCTGCATGGTTTCATTCCTGCCTCGCTCACCTTTGACATCTATCTAGCTCTCATATTCTCTCCTGTCCTCCTTCATTCCTCCAGGCAGACTGTCAATAACAGCTCTCTCGTAGCTGTTGATTTCCACAATAGCCCCGTCTTTCTCTCTCCACATCCTCTTGCTCTGCCTGTGCCTTTTTTTTGTCCTCTTCTCATTTTACCTATAATGTCTCCCTTTCCGCTGATGTGCGTTAGTGTCTTACATGTCGACCTCTTCTCTTTCTCCATCTGTTAGATCATCGCGCCCGGCGGAAGAGCATAGCCACTGGGAAGCAGCCCAGCATGGAGGTCCCTCCCACTGCCCCCCTTCAACCCTTCCGACAATCCGTGAGTAACCCTCCCTATTCCCGGCCTCGCTCGCTGCCTCCGACCCTCTCGCTGTCCCTCGCCCCTCCTCCCGCCCTGGGCCCGCCACACACCTGTGGCCGCCGGGCCAGTGGCACCCCGCCTCACCCTTTCCCCCTGTCCCTGGCTGTTTCCCCCTCCCTCGCCTTGTGCCAGCAGCAGCATCAGCAGCAGCAGCTCAAAGGCTCCAAGAAAGGGTCCGGCACGCCCCCCTTGCCCCGCTCGCTGCCCCTCTCCCCATCCCTGTCCTTCACCCTGCCCCACTCGCCTGCTGCCTCCTCCTCCTCCCCACCCTTCTTGTACTGGGGCGGAGACTGGAGGGCTGCTGGTTCGAGTCCAGTGGCAGGAGGAACGTACATTGCACCACTGCCCCCCTTTGAGGTATGTGACACAAACATGGCTGCAGCAGAGACACTGGATACATTCACACATATGTTCAAATGTTCAGATAACACAGTCTTGGTGAAAAAAGGGTTCAGGCACAGCTCTCTCTCTCTCTCTCTCTTTCTTTTGATCTTTAATCTTTTTGTGATTTATTAACTCTGTAAACCTCTGTACTTACAGAATTGACCCTTCACTAATCCCCTCCTCCAAAAAACAGCCCAGTCACAAATTTGCAACTATAACAAAACACTGCAGGACTGTCAAACTTTCCTTATTAACCAAATGGCTCCACCAGACAAAACAATGTCAAATGAGGTGCAGTTACTGCCACTTCTAGACTATTGATTAATACATCCCTAGTTTGGAGGATGGTGACTTTTTTTGTAGCCTTTCTAAAACTTAAAACACAAGCTGCAAATGTTAGCTATACAGCTAACTTGCTTACTAGCTGCAGTTGCGTTACCTATTATTAATGTATCATCACATGAAAATAAGAATTGTATCCCAGAACGGACAAAAAAAATACCTCCTCTTACTTTGTTTTTTTCATCTCATAGCCGCAGTCGTTTTTTGTACGTTTGGAACAGGAGGGAGACACAAAATGTTTGTAGTCTGCAAGTTCACCGCTAGATGCCACTAAATCTGACGCACTGGTCCTTTAATCTATTCCCTGCACTTCCTTTTCTTACATTAGTGGGTGGGTTTCTATTGCGTGTGACGTGTGTCGTATTCATACACATGTCGTATTTTACCGTCAAACCAGTGTTTTTACCGTTAACGTTAAATCATGTATGCAACCGTTAAGTAACTTTACATATTTAAAACCCTTTTACAAGGTTCTCGTTTTAAAATGTGTCAGATGGAAACATTAAAAAATTAAGCTGAAGACGGACTTCACAGATGACTCAAGGAGTTTAAACATTGGCCAGGTAAACTGATGAATTCTGTTAGTGAGAGTCATTATTTTAGTCGACAAAATCCACAGATGTCAGCTAGAAACAAGAAGCTGCTTTTGTTTACTTCTCTGTGGAATTGAAGACCTTGTGTTTGAAAAATTGCTGCCAATTTCAATATTAAATCCCTCCAAATGCCACTGTTTCAACTGCAAACTTCATATGTGCAGTGTGAGGATGGAAAGCTTGACAAGCATAGCAACAGTAACTAAGGAAGGATGGGGTTAGCAAAGGGTCAATTATTGGAACAATACATCTTAAAGGACCATACCAGTGTGTTTGCAAGTTTTAGCTCCTTTAATGCAAACAGGCAATTTTCAAATTAAGCTATAAGTTATTTTTTACCATCTCAGGCAGCCATTGGTCTCCATTCATTTCCCAGTGGCATGAAAATCAATTAACGGACTCTTACTTACTTGTGTTGTGTAATCTGTATTAACGTTTGTCAGAGTTACTTCATCCTTGTCTGGTAATGCAGTTTAAGTGCAGATTGATTTAGAAATGCTGCGCTGCATTCTGCTAATTAGTTTGGTTGCAGAATTAGAGCCCCATCATTAATAAAAAAAAAAATAATGAATATGTAGAACACAAAAAAGCTCTCAAATTCAATCAAGTGTAAGCAGACAAGATGAAACAAACAGGAGTGAAATAAAGAAACATATAATCAAACATGATTGGCTACACCGAATATATTAAGTAAAAGGCCAAAATGAATAATGCTGCCTTTCATATCCTATTGTTATGCTAAAAACCAACTTCTCAAAAAAAAAGATTTCAGTGAATTATTTATTATTTTATGGTGTTTTATTGAGTTTGATATTGTGCTCTGTTTTTTATTGTAAAGGACTTTGTAACTGTGTTCTGAAAGTGTTGTAGTATATAAATCAAGTTTATTATTGTTATATTTAGCATTATGGAGGAAAGAAACAAAAGTAAATGTAGACCTGATGTTCACTGCAATGAAATACTAAAGTTTCACAGTCTGCTAACAGTTTCATCTCATTCAGAAATGAATGAAAACCAATGGAATGGTGGGAAAATATGTTAAAGTAAATGGTTTACAAATGGTTAAATGTGATGTAATGTCACTGTAGTAAATGGATTAAAACACCTGGTACGATTCTTTAATATCAACAAAAGAGAAGCATTATAAAAAAATATGCTGATACTGTTACTCTTAGGATCATCGTGTCTCTTCTTTATACTAGACACCACTTCAGTGAAAGAGGGAAAGAGGAGCTGGCAGCGAAACACGTTGTATCTGTGGACAGAAATAATCTTTTTATTGTTTTATTCAAGGCAACAGAAACTCAATCACAAGGTATCAAATGTGCACATAAAAGGGCTTAAAGGATAGATTGATGTCTTCTTAAGTTTGTGCCCAGTGGTCTATGTTTCCCATCTCCTTTCCATTATTTCTGCTGGTGTTTGCACACTGTCACTGTAGCTGGAAATAGCAGGACTTGTTTTCCTCTCTTCACAGGAAACTTGTTTGCTGCCCATCCACGGTTGGCAGTATGAAAAACAGCTTCCACAGACTTGAAAATGACAGAAGCCAGATAATCCATTACAGTAAATGTGAAGCCTCAGTGTTTTTATCGCAATATTTCAGGTTCTCTGATTGGACGAGTAAGCCTGAGGGGTGGGAGGAGTGTCACACTATGAACAGATAAAACTTTCCAACAGTCTCAGACAGCCTCTGTGATTATTACTGCGGATCACCTGACACTTAAACAAAGAAATAGACATCTTGGCTGTGTAGTGGTACACCTCTGGGCAGTTGGACCCCTAAAAATAGCCACAAATACTAACCAATAAACAAATACTTATCAGTGCACTGTGGTGTTGTGGTGTTGGAGCATTGCCTACAGTAGATGGCGGTTGGTACACCCCCAGTTTGGAGAAGTAGAGAGGAGTACTGGAGTAGGAAGCTAAGCAATGGACTGCTGTGGACAGGGACAGCCTCAACAAGGCAATATTAGTTTAAGTTTACACTATATTTAGAATATTTTTACATTTTCCAACAGGAATCCACTGTTATATGAGCCAAATCTCGCTCTCTCCAAAGTAACTCGTTTGGCAAAATCAGCCATTTTTTCTTGCAGAACATGGGCGTTTCTTATCTACCGCTGCTTCGATTGGTTAGTTTGTGCGTGTTATTGTGTGACTTTGGTGTTTTAAAGGGTTAGTTAGGTTTCATCAGTTTAAAAAAAAAAAAAAATAGCATACACCTACACTTATATTGTTTTTTTGAGTTACGCCTTATTTTAGGTGTCTAAAATAAAACTTGCTGCTGACTCTGTCCACAGCAGTACATGGCTTAACTTCCCACGCCAGCGCTCCTGCTGCTTCTCCAATCTGGGGCCGTGTTGACCACCATCTACTGTAGGTAATACACTGACTACTGATAAGTACCTCATACAACCCCACAAAATATCCCTGTAAGAGCAAAACCTGGGGAGCAAACGTCTCTTCACTCGCTGTCATTCCTTAAGTACTGCAAAATAAAAATAAACTCTTACATGGGAAAGTCCTCCATTAAAAATGTCACAGTGAAAGTTTGTAAGTAGCCTATTATTGGCCGCAAAAATTCACTTACATTGTCAAAAGTAACATTACTTATAATGCAGGAAAATGGTCCTTGTGAGTGTTGCACTGCTATGCACTGTATTATAGGGCTACAACTAACAAGTATGTTCATTATCAATTAATCTGCTAAATATTTTGATGAATTGTTTTGTCCATAAAGAGCCAAACAACAGTCCAAAACCCAAAGATATTCATTTTTACTTTCTTGTATTACATATTAAAGCATCATATCCTCATGTTAAGAAGCCGGAACCAACAATACTTTGGCATTTTTGCTTCATAAAACGACTGAAAAAGGTATCTGAGTAATGCAGATTAATTTACTGTATATGAACTAAACAATAAATCAACTACTTGTTGCAGCTCTACTGCTTTATATTATTACTGATGCTTTAATGTGTAAGTAGCATTTTACTGTTGATGGAGCTAATTTTAACTATTGTATTTACTGTTGGGTAGTTAGAACAAATAATTGATTATTAAATTAATATAAATATTTTCTGGTTTCTTTACTCCTTTATGACAGTCAACTGAATATGTTTGGCTTTTGGGCAAAACAAGACATTTGAGGACGTCATTGTGGGCATTTTTCCCCATTTTCTGACATTTTATGCACCAATCAATAATCAATTAATCAAGAGAATAATCGCTGGATTAATTCACAATGAAAAATAATCGTTAGTTGCAACCCTAAAGCTGTCAAATAAATGTAAAAGGTAGAAGTGTGATAGAAGTATAAATACTGAAACACCACTGGTGTTGATCAGCCCAGAATTTCGTTTCATTCCATGTTTGACAATTAGTGTTTTAAAAATTAATATCTTATTATACACAGCCGCTTAATGTGGACAGTAGCAAATGGGCTGAAACACTAAACGACATCAGGGTTCTCCTTTAACCTGAAATGAACCCAAAGGCGACCAGCAGCAGAGCAAACGTATCTACTGCAGATAAAGTTCCCCCCTTCTCTCTATTCCCTCCCTTTATTGTGTTTTTTTGTGATTCAGGCTTCTCTCTCTCTCACTCTGTATTGAATACTTTTACTTTTAGAGACTTAAAGTGTCAGACGGAGCGGCTAATCAAATCAGATTTAGTCACGCAGGCTATTAGCTGGGAACCAGCAGATGGAGCCAAGTCTTTAGTCATATCCTCAAGACAGGCTTCAAAGCCATTTGACTCATGCCAGATGATGAGGTGTCATTTCCCTCCAGTCATTCTCCCACTGAATAATGCTGTTATGCTATAGGTATATAAATGACATTATTGTGAGTCTTTAGGAAGCACCTGAGAGCTGAATGGGAAAAGCGTCTTTCAGGCAGACTGGTACATCAGTAAGAAAAAACTGATATTTCATGCAGGTTTGAGCTCCAAAGTTACCTTCACAGCTAACATTTCAAGGTTTAGAGTGCCAAAATAGCTTTGACATGTGACAATGGTCTAAAAACATAACAGTGTCATTGTTTAGGTTTTAATATGCATTTAGTGGGGAATGTAACATTTTTTAATGTAGCTGCCTTTGTACAGGAACACACATTGAAAAGTTGCTAATCATGAAATGAAGTGAAATCATCCTGACTTTTTACAAGTTTCTCTCTTGTTGCCCAAAAATTAAGAATTTGTACATTTGATGTTTTGTTTCACTTGGTCCCACTTTGATTGCATCAGTGTGCAGAACATTGCTATAAGACCTTGTCACGGTTAAAGTCATGGTTCAAGTCTGTCCAATGAGGTTTGTGTTTTGGTAGGATGTTCTTGTAAACCTGTCTCTGTCCCAGTACCCACACTTGCAGTCCTGGACACTAAGGTGCACGTTTGCACACCGCCAGATAGTCTTTAAAATACTTCTTGGAAGTGTATCCCACAATTCACCATGGTCTACTGCGCCTCACCAGGCCAGTTAGTGGTAGTGCACCAAGTTTCAGTTTCATAATCACAAGACATGATAACATTCTTGTCCAAACATGCAAAGTTAACATGTAATATTAACAATTTGTTCTTCTTGATGGGACTGATAAGAATAATATTGCATATTATTATATGGCTGGTGGTTAAATACTTGATTCTGATTGGTCAATTTCAGCATTATAAGGTCTGTTATTCCTGTTTAGCAGACTGTTGCTATGAAGAACAGACTGTTGCTATGGAGTTTGGCTCATAGACGCTGCTGGAGCAATGAATGATCATTTTAAGATCCATAAAATCATTTTTAAAACAATATTTTGTATCAAATTTTTTTTTTGTTAGGTAACCATGTAGTAAGTGAGATAATGTGCAGTGGGCAGGTCAGTATATATAGTGGGCCTTGCATCATGTTGTCAGGATCTATTTCGCAATAATGACCTGCTCACTGTTCATTATCCCTTACTTATCTTTATCAAAGATTTTGAGAAATATGTCACATTTTTAAACACAGTAAATATCAAAACCACCACACTGATAACTGTTTAATATGCAGTTGTACCAGAGCTACACAACTCACAGTTGCTGGTTGTCATAGTAACACAACACACTTTCTGGCTCTGGAGTTTTTTTTTTTTGGTTTTTTTTTCAGGAACTCAGCAGTCAGAACAAGAGATTGAAAGATTTGACAGAGCTCATCTCAGCCCTCAGCACAGTCTGACAGGACTAAATCTGAGCTAACAGAACTAAAATCAGACTATTTGACTCACAGCTCCACAGACGGGATTTGGCTGCAGGTGGAAGATGGATCCGTGTCCACATTCGCCATGTCATTGCACGCCCCCACAGATATATGATATATGTGTGATTTGGCTCTCTCATCCCTCACATAGAGAGCTGCAGGAATGAGTCCTCAAACCTAAAAATTAATTAGCATATTTGTGTCTCCAGTTCCCTTGTCTCAAACTTTTTTGATCAGTTTTTGGTTGGATGCCTGAAAAATTGTCTGTGGTTAACACAAGCACATTTTGTTCTACGACATAAAATATGTCAGTATATAGACCACCTGTGAATTTTGAAGCTGTCTGTCTTAAACAAGGCATTTGTTCGCAAGTGGCTAAATGAGACTAGAGAAGTCGGTTGGCCTTTTTACCTCTGGCGATTGCATCGTGTTTTCATATAAAAAATCATAAAAGCGGTGTTCATTTATGAAGATTATGTTGCTGAACAGAATGTACGATTATCATAAAACTTTTTTTTTTGCCATAGAACTTATTTTCTGCACTAATCCAAAAACCAGTGGAAAAATAACTTTGGCTTTTTGTGGAGGGAACCAGAGCAATGCTAACTTTCTAAAAAAATCATCCCTGCAGCATGAGAGCAAGACAAGAAGCTGCCTGCCAGTGCAGTCAGACACAGTAAATATACGCCTATTTTTAAGAAGAAGATGAGAGAAACACATTTAATATATTAGTTTATTTAATTATATACTTAAATGCATATTACTGTATATCGGGGACTGGGAGTCTTGGGGTGCCATGACAAAATATTTCCCTAGATGGAGTGACAGAAGTCAGTCTAACAGAAGTTTGGGAAGCACTGACATAATGCAGTTTAATTTCTTCTTCTGTGCTTAATCCAATTTATTTCTTCAAACAAATAATCCAAGATGGATTGTTCCATGCGCAGTATTCAAATTTGCGTGAGTGACGGCATGTCCTCATTAATGAAGTGTGTCCCAGTGAGCTCTCTTAAGTACGCAAGTAGACACTTGACTCCTCTCAAATACTGCAAGTGTGGGTATTGGGACTGACCCCCAAGTCATGTCAGTGAATAATTTCCTGTTTCAGTGTCTCAGATTGTGTGATTTGATCGTGTAAGGAAGCTCACGTAGGACAAACTGCACCACTCTGTTAGACTTGCACTGCTGAGCTTGTTGGACTGTACAGCACACCACTGCCCACCACAGGATCTGCTGCAGCACTGCAGTTCTCTGTGGCAAGTGGACATGTGTGGGTGTATGATTTCTTGTTGATAATAAATTTACCTTGTGCTCTCCCCCATCATGCATCATGTGTCTCATTTGTGTGTGTCTCCATCTGATTTTGGTGTTACTTAAACGCATCTGACACAAACCACACTGACTCCGTGGGAATCATCTGTCTTTATTTCACTGTCACACGTTCTACACGTCAATCTTCCTCCTCAACCCATCGTTTTCCAAATCACCTCGACCCCTTCTCCTCCTCTGTAACTTCACGCCACGCACATCCTCCCTCTCCTCCTCCATCTGTTTGCCCCTGTTGCTGCTCTCCTCCCCCTCCATCCACTCCAGAGTTTCCTCAGTAGAAGGTTGAAGGGCTCGATCAAGAGGGCTAAGAGTCAGCCCAAACTGGACCGAACCAGCAGTTTCCGCCACATGATCCTCCCCCGCTTCCGCAGTGCCGACCAAGACAGGTCAGTGAGTGAGCATGCATATGTGGATTAATCTGCATGTCTGTTGTTGTCTGTATCAAATAATTAATTTATTTATTAATGTATGAAATGTGTCTAAATGTTATGGCATCACAAACAATTTACTTTCTCACCTACGTATACAATCTGAAGCAGTGGCTCTCGATCAGGTTGATGTTCGAGACTCCGACAAAAGGTAGAAGTTTGAGGTGATATTTCTGAAGTTTGGTGGGAGGTCAGTGCTCTATTAGAGACACGGGCACCTTGTGTCTCTCAGTCGATGGTGCTGCTGTTGGACTTTGAAGCGACCTACCTTGAGACTTGAGACCTTGTGAGGCAGCTAGATTCAGGAGATCACGCGAGAATCTGTTTTCCCAGGTTCAAGTTGGCTGTTTGTGTCTGCGCCAAAAGTAGTGCAGCCAATCAGCATTCTAGGAGAGACTACTACCAGCTACGGGTGTGGTTTTAGGTGTGACGAAAGCAAGATGTGTCCATGGAGGTGACTTGAAATGAGCAAACAACGGCGGCTCCTGAAGAGGTTAGCGTAGATACCGTGATAGCATCAGTTATATCAAAACTGGAGAGTATTTCTTTATTGAAAGAAGAGCAAAGAACAGCACTGAAGGCTTTTATCGACTGAAAAGATGTTTCCGCTCGGACTGGCTTGGACATGAGTTTCATCTGATTGGTTGAAGTTGGCCTGTGTTAGATGTGACAGACAGAAGCTTCATCCAATCACCTGTGAAGTGTTTTTTTGAAAGTTTCTAAGGATGGCTTCTCGGATGGTTCTGTGTCAGATTACCTTGAGATGCAGTCTGAGTTTCATGTTCAGTCACCTGTTTGCCCAAGTCTTGATCTGGAATACTGTTTTCTCAAAAGCCACCACTCCTTAATAGTCGTTCCACGTGATGGCTAGCAAACCTTGCTATCGCTGCTAGACAGCCACATAACTATGGCACAAAGCGACAAAAGAGAGTTTTTTGTTGATTCCAGCTGTATTTTACATATTTTTAAGTGCTTGTCCCTTCTGTTTATTGTCATTATAAGAATGATCACTGAGAGCTGTTTCCTGGCTTTCGTTCTGTCCTGCTTGCTTCAGCATTTTATTTTATTCACCACAGCCACCTGGCAACACCTAGAACTTTTCTCATGACCTTCTCAGAGTTCCCAACCCCCAGGTTGAGAAACAGCATTTAAAGCATCTTTTCCAGTGAATTCTGATGTTGGTTCAGTGGTGCAAAAAGTACTCAGATATTTAAATAAAATTACCAATATAAGTATGTCTAAATCATCCATTACAAGTCAACATCCTGCATTCTAAATCCTACGTAAGTAAAGGTACAGAAGCCTTATCAGCAAAATGCACTTAAAGGGATAGTGTGCGTTTTTTGAAGTGGGGTAGTATAAGGCACTTAACCATTAGAATCTTCTACCTACAGTAGATGGTTGTTGGCAAGCTCCCAGTTTGGAGTAGCAGCAGGAGAGCTGGTGTAGGAAGCTAAGCAATGTGCTACTGTGGACAGGGTCAGCAGAGGCCAAATAACAAAATCAATATCAGTTTAAGTGTATGCTATATTAAGAATTATTCTGCAGCTTTACCTTGCTGTCAGACAATCTTTTCAACAAGCCAAATATCGCTCTCTCCAAAGCCACCAGACACTTTTGGCAAAAATAGTAATTTTACCGCAGGTGTTGCTGGTTGCTAACGTTGCCTGGATCGGTTAGTTTGTTTGTGCAATTGTGCAACTTTAGTGAATACAAACTAACCCTTTCGAACACTGAAGTACTATCTGCAGAGATCCTGCCCTCTGCCTGGGTTTCAAATTAAGTTACTGTGCTCAGGGTGCTTTACCAACTCAAAATATCTGTATTTGACATCCTGGGAACGAGACACAACAATAAGCTAACTTTCTGGTGCATTTACAAATAGTTTGAACAAATCCTGCTGATTCTATCTTTAAAGTATCAAAAGTAGAAGTACTCTTTCTGCAGAGTAATGTCCTGTGATTGCTGTATTATTGTATATGATATTATGTTGTGTAAGATTGCAGCATTTCACCAGTGGATCCTAGGGGTTCGGCCACTTAAAGGTCACAAGATGAATCTGAAGGGTGATGAGATCTATCTATCTATCTATCTATCTATCTATCTATCTATCTATCTATCTATCTATCTATCTATCTATCTATCTATCTATCTATCTGTCTGTCTGTCTGTCTGTCTGTCTGTCTGTCTGTCTGTCTGTCTGTCTGTCTGTCTGTCTGTCTGTCTGTCTGTCTGTCTGTCTCTTTCTTCCCATCTCTATCTGCGTATCTCATCTCCATCCATCACTGTTATAAATTGCTGTTTATTTTACTCTCTCATGTCCCACCGCAGTGTCACTTACAATTAAAACACTCAGCACTGTCGCTGTCTCTCTGTTGGGGCAATGAAAAAATTCCCCTGCTCTCTCCATGGCAACCAGCAGACAGCCATATGGCGGCTGTACAGACCATAATGAGTCAGTGGGAGATTTGCTTAATTATACCTCCTCTGTATCATGTACATGGTTGTAGCAGCTCAAGAGGTTCATTTCTAATTTTAGATGAGAAAATTTCCTCAGAGTGTTGTGTTGGTGAAAATCTTTACAGGAAGGAAGGTTTTAATTTTAATAAGAAAAAGAGAATAAATGAAATAATAACCTATAAGTTTCCAGTGGGCTGTTTAAGAAAATTTATGTTCTCTCCTCTGCAAGTTTGATCTCAGCAAATAACAGTGACATTAATTTGACGTGTTAGCTTGCAGTACGTCTCTCCTCAGTCTGTCAGGCTTGCTAACTGAGCTGCTGGGCATCTCTTGGTCTGTCTGTCCTGTGTCTTGCTCGCTCGTCAGCCACTTCCAGGGCTGTTCTGTGACTCTGTGCTTGACAAAACTATTTATTACGCTTGATAACAGTGTTCTCAATCTGCAGCTTAGAGAAGATAACCACATCGTGCATGAACTTGTGTTTTCACAAGACCAAATTTTTGATTTCAGTATCAGTACCCAGTTTAGTATCGTGATACTGGATACCAAAACAACACTCATGTCCACAAGGGAAATTAACCCTGGACATACAACATGCTGCTGCAAAACCATGACAGCCAGAGTACTAAATGCATTTACAATGACATCTGAAACCTTTTTTTATTATTTCATAAATATGAGGGCAAATTGTCAATCAATGGTTATATTTATTGGGTCAAATGTTGATATATTATGTATTTTAGACCCACCCTGCACAATGCCTGTATATTATTCTATGAATGGTTCCAAAACTAGGCCTTTTACACTAAAACATTACTGCAGAAATGCAGTCACATTTTCTTTTTTTAATGCAGTGGCATTATGGTCACAATGGGCACTGTAATGTTCTCTAAATATACATTGGGAGTCAGTGTGCCTTTTTTACTGGCCATTCTGTCTGACCTCACAGAGTCACCGTAGTTCAGAAATGATTTGTAGCTGGTGCTGTTAGCCCTGTGCGCTTTAGCTGTGAAACATTTTAAAAAGCATGAAAACGAGACTCCAGAATAAATTGTTTATTACAGTGTGGCATGATACATTGAATTAAGCACCAGAAGAAAGCTTGAGTTAAAATGATTCAGCTTAAGCAAAAAGTTTGTGTATAACTTTGCGAGCGTAGAGCAGAGGGACAGAGCCACAGAGACAGCTGCAGAGCTCCAGGGAGCTTTGGAGGGGAGAGCGGAGCTTCTCGACCCATAAACACCAGGAGTCACATCGGATTCTGTTTTGATCCCATGTATTTTAATTTGTGAACGCACAGACATATAGCAAGGAGAGGGCAGGGGAAGAAGAGAGAGAGGAGACTGAAGAAAAATAACAAACGACCAGAGTCTGCCGAGTGCGCTGCACAGCTGACAGACTGCACTGAGCCTCAGTGTTGCACGAGGTGGAAATTCGTTTCAGTTCCTGTGCAAACATACCAACACTGACCAACATCAAGTACTGAACTTTGGGAAATTCTAATACCGGACTGCTTTTAATTTAAATGTATTGAAAAAATACAGAAATTTCAGTATACCGTACAACACTAGCATAAACATATATTTGTATGCCTGTGCATGAAATGAAACTTGCACTTTCCAGCAGCAACCTCTTGTGGAGACCAGTCCAGACAATAAATGAGCATGATGTTACTCCTCATAGGCACACATCATTTAACAACAAGACAGTTATCTTATTACTTAGTCTATCAGTCAGAGTTTAGTAACAGCTCAAGATGAAAAGCAATAGACTGACACTGACTTTGGATTAAATGTTTGATAATTTAAAATTAATTAACTTATTGGACTAATTACCAGGTGGCAGACAGAAAGAAAGCTCGGTGAAAGCTCACCTCATTCTGTTCTGTACAGATCAACTTATTCTTAGACCGACAGATGGTTGGAGGATTGTAGTGGGAGCGCTGGGCTGTCAGGTGTGACTGTGAAGCACTGGCAAATGGTTTACATGGCTCACAGGTCAGGTTGGAGGGCACCTCAACAGGATTTAGCTCCTCTATGTCACCAGGGGGCCTGTAACTTTGCACAGCTTTGGTGGCTAACTATTACATTATTGTTTACAGTTTGACAAATGATATCAATCACATTTTGGTTTAGTTAAGATGAACTCATGGCAACACTGAAACCACAGAATCCCTGCTAAACAAATTCCTGAACTTCTTCCATTAAATAGCTTTCGTTATTGACAGCCTTCATTCAGTGGAGGCACATTTCTGATAGAGTGTTACGTGGAACATCATCAGTCTGGAGGTCGGCCATTTTGGAGGCACTGAACATAAAGAACGCATCTGAACTCGCAACTGTTTCTGATTATTTGCTGCCTTCAAATGGGGTTTGTGCTTACCGTGTTCATTCTTCTCCCTGTACTCTGAACCCTTCTTGTGGTATTCATGACTTCATTAGTGGAAATTATATGAAAGCTCAGAGTTCACTCATCGTGTGCACGACTTTCCATGTGGTGATTAGAAGTTCAGAGGTTCCATTTGAAGCCAGAAAGAGTTGCTCAAAATGATCGATTTTGGTCAATAAGCTTCATTAACAGGGTTGTTTTATTTGTCTGTGATCATTATTTTGATCCCAAAACTTGTACTGGTAGACTAGTAGATTTGAAATTTTATTAAAATATTTGATACAGTAGTTAAATGCAGAGATCAGTTAATCATCAGGCTTCTAAACCTTTGTAACCTTTAAGATCATCAGCTGTGCACTGGCTCGGTTAAACAGTGAGGTAGTTCCCTATGATGATGGAGCCAGGTCATATACGTCCTCACTATACGTCTGTTAACGTTAGCTTCTCCAAATATCGCGGCCAATTTCCTTTTCTGCTCAACAAGTTCTTCTTTGTAAGTTTTAGCAGCTTCCACGTTTTCCTGAACTTTTCCATTTCAAACATCCTAAAATCAGTTTAAATTTAATATTCAGTGTGCAGTTTATTCTGGCATTTACATCCCGGTGTCTCCATCATGGCCGTTCATCCAGGTCACTGACCAAATCGTGACGTGGGTGCAAACACTCTACACAGAGTATCTGCCTGTCCACATACTGCTTGCCCAAACCCTCAACCCGGTTTTTATTTCTTTTGCACAAACACTGAAAAATCTTAAGTTTGACAATCAGAATTCCCTAAAACCCAAAGTGATATCTTCAAAATCGTCTCTTTTTTTCAACAACAATGGAAAACCAGTGGAAACCATTCGTCTCATGGGATGAAGAAAAGCAGCAAATCATCACTAGTGAGAAGCTGGAAGTGGAGAAAAAAAATGAGTTTAACGATTAACAGATTGCCAGAATAATTGCCAGTTAATTTTCTGTCGATCAACAAATAAATTCAATCGACCAGTTGAATAGTTTTAGCTTTAATTTTGTCCGTTCGGTTGAGTAAAGCTCACACTCAGTCAACAGCTATAGTCAAGACAAACTTAAACTTCCAGTATGAACAAGGTCATCCTGATAATCTAAACACGGGGCAAAAGTGCACTCAGGAGAGCGCTCAAATCTTTTCAGAGCCAGGTGTCTGCCAAGGTGCATTTCCACATGATTTATTCATTTGGGCAGGTTGTGGATGTCTGTTATCCCCGGCTGGTCTGAGGAGACACAGGACGGACAAAAAAGTCAAGAGCCTTGTGAAGTCGAGGTCGTTTTCACAGCTCCTGGTTTACTCGGGATATTTTCTGTCAGGGATGTTGGCGAACATCTGCAGCTTTGTTCATTATTTTTCTCTTTTTTTTTTTTATCTTTGTTTATCCAGGGAAGGTTTGCTGAGAACACATACCCTTTTTGAGCTTGGACTGAAATTCGTGCAGCCATAAATGTGCCTCTAAGCTCCCAAACAGGCTCTAAAACTTGCAATAAATATTATTTTTGCGATTTTATTGCAATAATTACTTTCTTTTACAATACTATAGGTCACCCTATCATACAGATTGTAACTGTACATAAAGTATATTTTCAGTGTCCAGTGGTGCCCTAAATGTGATTTCAAGCATTTTCTGTCCCGCGAAGTGTAATGTTCTGTGTATCTTAATTATTGATTAACTGCTTTTTCAACTGACAAGCAGAGGTGATGTCTTCAAATCGCTTTTCCCATCCGATACGTAAAGATATTCAATTTGCAGTCATATAAAGCAGAAACAAAGAAGTCAGGGATAGATGCTAACCATTTTAAGCACTGGCACCACGGGCCACCAAGACCATATTTTTGATGGCCAAAGTAAATTTTTGGTGGCCCAAATCACTGTGTCATATTCTGGCCACTTACTGTTAAAACTCTTGCTTTCGTTCTTTCTTAACTTTTCATTGTTGTTTCCTGTTTTTCATTGTCCACCTTTTGTGCGTCTTGTTCCTCTGTTGAATTTGTTTGCAGCTTCAGTAGGTTTAGTAAACTAAGACTAGTTTAGTAAAGTTTAACAAGTTTATTGAACAGAGGAAGTTGCGTGTTACAGCTCTTGTGGCTGTCAGCTGTGCTGTCTGTTAACTTGCCTCTTGATGTTCACTTTACTTCCATGGATTTCTTCAATAATGAACAATGGCAGTTGAAGTTTTAGAGCTACAGTGTCAGTCAAAAGTTTGGACACATCCTCTCATTTAATGTTTTTTCTTCTTATTATTGTAAATTAAGGACATCAGGGCTAGAAAATATGGAATCATATGGAATGTAGAGAGCAAAAAATGTGACAACAAAGCAAAATGTGTTTTATATTTAGATTCTTAAAAAGCAGCAAAACTCTTCCACCCTGTCTTCTGCACTTAATAATATACAAATTGCAGAAGTGTGAGGGTCTTATTGTTTTTAATTGTTGACCCATAGTCTTCTCCTACGTATCTGCTGAGCTGCAAGCGTGCAAAAGTGTTTTGCTCTTTGAAGTTTTAGATTCTTTAAAGTTTCCACCGTTTGCTTTGATGACGGTCTTGCACACTGTTGGTATAATTAGAACCATTTCATTAAAATAAAACACCGAGCAGCGTGTCCAAACTCCTGGCTGGGACTGTATGTTCAGTGCCTGAAGTGTAGTGTCTAAATTCACTTCACTAGCCCTGACATGTTGGTAGCTAATGACTGAAGTTATGGTTTGATTGTTTAGACCAACCATTCCCAAATCCAACCACTTTGGAATCTGAAAAGGCTGGAAAGGCTCATCCACTTTAATCACAACTTTTGAAATGAGACTAAATGTACCAGTGACAAGATATAAGATATGTTCTGTGTTAATGTGACAGCCACGTCATCAAATACGGCTTTTGTCCAAAGGAGCCTTCAAAATCAACACACTATGAAATAGTTTTACAATGAATTAAAACAGTGGAAAGCAGACGCAGCAAATGTTTGACCTTTTTGCTTGATTACAATGGCTTCAAAATTGTTGCAGATTCATTTTCTGTCAATTGCATTCATGACTAATCGCTTCAACTCTTCTTACATAGTTGATTAGTTCAGTTCAATGTTTTTGTGTAGCGTTGGCTGCCACAAAACAGCATCTTCTCAGTATCACAAAGTTTTGATTGTTTTTTCTTTCTTGTAGTTTTTTTTCTCTCAGTTGTGTGGTTCTTCAGTGGTGATGCCTTTAAGTGTGCGTTTGTGTGTTGGTTGTCTTTTCATGTTTGACTCTTCCTGCTCTTAAACTCCCCACTGAGACCTTCCTTAGACCTTCTTTTACCTCCAGCACTCTTGCTCGCTTCTCAATCCCTCTATCCCCGCCCCGACCCTCACACATCCTCCTTCCCTCTAATCCGCGCTCTCACTTTCTTCCTCTCCAAAGGATCCTCTGTTTACATAATCAACGTGATTTCCTCTGAGAGGTCTTCTCTCTCGATCCCCCCGCCCCTCACCCCTTCCTCGCGCAGTCTCTTCTTCTCTCACATCCTCCGTTGACCTCCCCCACTCTTTCTTTCTCTCTTCTCTGTATTCCCCTCAATCTGACTCACTCCTTTGGGTCTATTTTTATCTCTCTCTCTCTCTCTCTCTCTCTCTCTCTCTCTGTGTTTTTCTCCCCCACGGTTCCCTACATGTAATCAGTTCTCTGCTGATGAACGTTATGATTGAACGTAGAGGAGAAGCTGAGAGTCGGATGCTGCACGGAGGATATACAGCATCTTCTCTGTCTTTCCTTTTTCCTCATCTCCACCTCTCCTTTTCTTCTCTGGGGGGCTTCGTCACGTCTGACCGTCCCTCCTCGCTCGCTGGTTAGACTACCTGTGTCATCATACGTCTGTCTTAGTGACCGTCTGTTCAGCTAGTCTGCGATTTTACGTGCAAACATCTGTGTGTGGGAGGAAGTGTGTAGGTGAGCATGATGGACAGGCTTCAGTGGAAACCCTGTTCACTTGTTAATGCGAGCCCTTTGCATATGTGTGTCAGGATTAATGATATTATTAAGAATCATCTTAAATATTCTGTGTAGAGTTTAAAATGTTTTGCCTGGAGTGAAATACCAGATATATCTGTACAGACAGCTAAAAAATTAAACAAAACTCTAATGCGTTGTGAAAGAATATCCTTTAGATTGTGCGTAATAGCTGACATGATACAAAAAAGTCAAACATGCTCATGAATATGAGCCAGTTTGGTGTCCAATCAACTGGATTTTCCTAAAAATTCAACTAATGGACCATGTGGTATTAAAAGTTTCATCAGTCTGTCCACTTAACAGCTGCCTGTTAAATAATTCAGAGTAGATCATTTCAAAATTTTCATTATTTTTCTATGCCTGAAGTGTAGTGTCTACTCTGAGTCACTTTTTCCTCTCAGTGATGAAAAGTCAGTGGCTTTAACTAACTAATAATTACTTTCTGTTGACAGACAAAACAGCTAAAATGCTGAAAAGTCAGTAACATTGTAAAGTCACTACCAATAGAGGTGCACAGAGACATAATTATCTGTATCTGTATCTGTTCAGTCACCAAAATAATCTGTCTCTGTATCTGTATTTGGATAGAAGGACAGAAGTGGGCGTGATTTATACCTGCGGTGACGTTAAATCGAGCAAATGTTATATATTCTAGCCTAATAATTATGTGCAATGTTTTTATTGTGCCTTCAAAGCACCAAATTAATTTATTACAGGCATAAAATTAAGATATATATTTCCAGATCCAGATCTCAGTATTAATTGGTTACAACAATAAGGATTCATTTAGACTAAGACTTGGTCTACTCGGAGTTTAGCAAAACAAGATTAGTATAGAAGAGGGAGGAAAACCGCTAACTTTCACCTGCTCTGTACTCTAATATACACCAAAACAAAATGTTACATTGTTTGCAAGCTAGTTAAAAAGTTAATTAGCCTGGTTAGCCTACTCATGACGGCTCAGCAGAGAAGCTCTAAGTTCTCCTCCTTTGAGAAAAACCTGTTGGCCAAATTATGAACTGAAGTGAAAGAAGAAGAGACTCGTCATAATACTCAGCTGGGTTGAATCTGTCCATTTACTTTGTTTGAGGAAAAAAAAGCAGCTGTTTCAAAAGTTAAACTTTTAATTTAGAGTTTTGGTGCAACAGAATTAGTCTAGGTTTAGGGTTTAGGTTTAGGTTTCTAATTTTTAAGATATTTTAAAAGTTTGGGGCAACATAATTTATAGTTAAACCATTTAATCAGGTTTAAAAATTATTCCTTGTTGCAGCCCAGCCTAAGAGTAGGCTGTGACCCAGCTATTTTAATATGTATAAGAATCATATATGTTTTCAGCATTTTACTATAAAATAGCCATCTGAATAAGGGCTTTTTAACTTTTTCATACTAAAGGGCACCTTCACTACACTTGTTTGAACCTCTGAGCACTTTGGACTTTTTCTCTTTTAATAGATATTGGGGATGTGTTCATAGCCCTTTTATTATCATAGCTCAACATATTGTGCAGCACTTATACACCTGTTTGTTAGTACACAAGGATTAATATCAAAAGAAAATAGTTAGGTTCAGTACAGCCCCTGAGGTTTAGAATTAGCATGTAATTTTCATCCATGAACAAACAGAAATGTGAAGCGTAACACCACCTTCAATAAAACTGCCTCCCCTCTCCACATCTAACCACAACTATCACTCCTCCCAGGACCCGTTTGATGCAGAGCTTCAAAGAGTCCCACTCCCATGAGTCCTTGCTGTCTCCCAGCAGCGCCGCCGAGGCGCTGGACCTCACCCTGGACGAGGACGCCATCATCAAACCTGTGCACTCGAGCATCCTGGGACAAGAGTACTGCTTTGAGGTGAGGACTGAGCGGCGCGGTGTGGACAAAGCGACAGCACTCTCACACACTAAGTGCAGAGTACAGAGCAGTAAATAGCACCAGAAATGTTGTTCCAGCCTGACAAGTGACAGTGATGTGAAAGAGACTGATGTGATTTGAAACTTTTTTTACATGTGAAAAAATGAAAGAGACAAGGACACTGAAATGAGTCCTAGTTCCAACATAATTTTCTGCAGGAGTCTGTCAGCTTTTTCCATCACCTTTCCATTAGTGGAACATGACAGAGGTTGAGAGTGAATGCAAGACATTGTTTTGGCGCCTTAGTTGCAGTCTCCATAGTTACTAATGGCTGTGGTTGTTGAATTTACCATTGGCTATAACCTCAGGTGACTACGGCATCGGGAACCAAGTGCTTTGCGTGTCGCTCAGCTGCAGAGAGAGACAAATGGATCGAGAACCTGCAGAGAGCTGTCAAGCCCAACAAGGTGAGGGGAGAGAAAGGGATGCGGTAGAGGAAGAAAAAAAAGGATGATCCCTCTGTCTGTGTGTCTCTCTCTCTCCTCCCCGTCTCCCGTTGTTGTCTGTTTTCAATAAGAGCGCACCGCTTCATTTCTCTGTGTGAACTCCATCCTCGTGTCTGTGTGTGTCTGTGTGGAACAATTTAGTCGCTTCTCCAAGCAAATATTAAAGCTGCACGAGGTAATGTTACAGGGCGGAGGATCCAAACTGCTGTTTCGAAAAACTTTGATATCCACAAATCAGGTAATGTGATGTCAATAAATTACACACAGCAGGCTGATGTTTACCAACCCAGCGTGTCTGTGACGCTTCACACTAAAGGGACAAGACGCAAAAAGATCTGGGTCCTTTCTCACCATGAGCCTCATGCAAGAATTACTTGTACAAAAAGATTTGTTCTTAAGTGCCACGTCAGAGTAATTTAAGAGGTTTGTGGTATTCATCAATTTTCTCATCTTAAAACGAAATTTACAAACCATTCAGACCGGTCATAACAGTCTTGTTAGAGTGATGTGTCTTTCTTCAGGTTAAGGTTCAGGTTATATTCAAATATGATGCAGAAATTAAAGCTACTACCAGGAGCTTTCATTTTTATTGATTTTGGAGGCTCCTGAGGAGAAAAGCTGTGGAGTTTTAACCACCGTGAGCCCAAGACAGTGAACATCAAACATCACATAACATCAGAAATAGAAATGATCTAAAGAAAAATCTCCTGCTTTCTTTTAACTGTGTTTAATGTAACATTTCCTGGTAAAATGTAAACACAGGCTCTTCAGATCTGCTGTAAATCATTTCATCTAATTTTAAAGAGAATCTGACCTGCCTTATAGAACATTTAACTTAAATAAAATGTATCTAAAACAAACTTGAAGCAAAAGTAGATGTGTGCACTCAGTAGCATGCAGATTTCCACCAGGCAACAGATGGTGAAGCACCTACTGCAATGCTGTCACAACTGGCAAGTTTTTTTTTTCTATAGTATATTATAATGTACATTTTTTAAAATCTAGATGTGTTAAAGGTGCTTAAGTGTTAAAATAACCTTAATTCATGCGTTACTAATATTTAGTAAACATCATTTATTATAATTTCATTGTTTGTTAACCAGTAAAATAACATAAGTTTTATTAACTATCAATCTATTATTTATTAATGATGCTTATTAAAAAGTGTTGCTCTCCCTTTTCTTTAATATGCATAGAATAGTGTAATGATATTGTAACCAAGCGTCATGTTTAGATATTTTGAATGGGCCAAAATAACATTTATACTGCATATAAAAAAAGCTGCGTGGGATTAACATAAGGAAGGTTTGTCTGTAAAGAGGAAACTGCTGGGTACGCTTAGAACCCAGTTTAATTTAGATGCCTTGGCGTGAGAGGTCAAGGGACCTCTTTGAAAATGGCTGTGCCAGTTTTTTCCTCACTATAATTTAGCCTAAATTGAGTGTAATTTACCCTCCTTCCCAACAAGCTGGATGCCTTAGTTCATCTAGTTACATATGATACCAGTAACTTTAATCTGTCTTTAAAAATGATACCAGTATCTTCAGTCTGTCTTTAAAACTGAGCCTAAGAAAGATGGACAGATGTGACACTCACACACGCACCACCAAACACATGATCCCCTCCAGGGTCACGCCTGCCGGAGATAATTAAAATTCATTGTCATCATCATCATCATCATCACCATCATCATCCTCATTATTATGGTTTGCCAATTTACTGAGAGGGTTTTAAGATTTTATGATTGTGTTGGTCTGTTTCAGCACAGGAACTTTTTTTCAGTCCAGTTGTAAAATTCTCTCAGCTGCCTCGGGGTCGTCGTGCAGGTCGACGTCCACTGTGATCCTCTGTTGCTCCTGACAGTGAAACATCACCGACTGCAGGCTACAGTATCATCCCGTCTAATATCTCTGTGACTGTCACGTCCCCTTGACCAACTCGTTTTAATAGTTTAGCCTTATGTTGAATCATTCCCTCTTTATTTCTGTCACAGTATTAGAGCTGCCCTGACAACACACTCTGATACACAGCTGTAATACGAATATTTTCTCTTTTTTTGCTGAGATAAGGGAGTTTGTAGAATCCATTTTAAAACACTTATAAGAACAGCCTTCACAGATAAGAACAGGAGATTGTTCTTGCATGAGGCCCAATGTCAGTATGTCCATATCTGACACCGGATTAAACTTAATGAGTGCAGATCGGATCCTCGTCTTTTTGCAGCTTTGTTGTTTGATTTAAGATGATATGACGGTGTATTTTCGCACAAAAAACCTTACAAGTGCAGCTTTAAGGTGCTGTGATTTTATTTCCATCCTCAGTCACAGCTTTAAAAAAAAAACAATGAATGTCAGCCTTTCATATCAGCTCTGAGTAAAACCAATATCCTAATTTTCACCCAGATTTCATAGTTCTGTAAAATTGTCCCATATCTCCCCTCTGTGTTATTAAAAAAAGTGAACAGGCGTGCAAGATATAGAGCTTTGAAGGCAACCAGGGACTTGGAGTTATTAAGCCAGACTGAGATGAGTTGAATGCCTCGTCCAGATGCTCAGGCCGCGGGGGTCCTGGCTGAGTCATGGAGTTCCAAGGACTCCGCACGGGGGCTCTCTCCAAAATCGTCCCCCTCCTACCCCACAACAACACGCACTGTGCATCTCAGACCAGATGCATCAACAGAGATAAGACTCACTGCAGAGACGAGGATTATCATTATGCTTCTTAACTTTTCTGGAGCTTTTTTAATTCCCTCTTTGAGCTTTGATTGTTTTGTTGTTGTTTTTTTCAAAAGGACAGCAGCCACTCCACCCTGCTTTACTACTTTTTGGTGGTAAAATAAGACAGAAACTAGGGAAGATGTGACACGGTACCAAGACGGAGAACTCGAGCCCATGCTGCTGCTGCGCTGTATGTGCAATGGCAAACTGAGCCACCAGATGCCCAGCACATTCAAACTCAGAGGTTTGGAATTAATTATGCCTTGTGTTTGGCGCTGGTTTTCAAAGAGCATACAAATGGAGAACTTAAGAGCTGTGGATCTGGCTGATGCTCACGTATTGAGCTGTCTAAATTAGGACTTAAATAGTCTGAAGCAAACAGGGGGCTAACAACAATGGCATTTGAGCCCACTTGAAATGACTCAGCCCCCGTCCGCTGAAACATCAGTCTGCAATCAACACGGCGCTCTCTCCTCCCATGGGGGATGTCAAATATAGCGCGGGCTTTGTGATCATGATTAGGAAGTGTAGCTGTCTACAGAACCCATTGTTTGTCCTCCGTCTTTGCGGCACGTGTGCATTGTGTCATCTGTGTCTTTCTGCGTTTAAGTGGGTTAATTTTTTTCATACAGTGAGACCACTATCCTCCTCTTGTCGCGCACATCTTCTGTTATCTTTCTTTCTTGTGTCGATGTCATGCTGTCTTCTGTCTCCATATTCAAGTCCAGAGTTGAGAGCAATCTATCAAGTACGGCCTAAAATCCACAGTAGCTCCACCACTGTGTCACCAGCCATTTCTTTCCTGTCATTTACTCTGTTCTCCTGCAGGCTGACCTGCTGTCGCCCTTTATTCACATGCACCGTCTCTGTTTCCATATCTCTGAACTTTCTTTCATGTCATGTTTCTGCATTGTATTATCTCCTCTTGTAACACTTTGCAATGCCTCTAATATTAGGTGCACTTTACCTTATCTGACCTGGCTTCATCTCCATGCAGGACAACAGCCGGAGGGTGGACAATGTGCTCAAACTGTGGATCATCGAGGCCCGCGAGCTTCCAGCCAAGAAACGCTACTACTGCGAACTTTGCCTGGACGACATGCTGTACGCACGCACCACCAGCAAACCCCGCACCGACACCGTTTTCTGGGGCGAGCACTTTGAATTCAACAACCTGCCAGCCGTCCGCAACCTACGCCTTCATCTATACAAGGAGACAGACAAGAAGAGACGCAAGGTAACAACGGAGATCTGTGACACGGAGGTCTGAGAATGTCTAGTTTGTAACAACAAAGTCAAGACAGATAACAACATTAAGTTTATTTTAACTTTCTGTTGCTTAAAGTTATAACTTAATTTATATAGCATACCTTCCATTGTAACAACAGGAATGAGTAGTTGATCTTATTAGAGCATCAGTTCAACAAAACCAAAGAGATGAGAAAATAACTGTGAGGAAGTAATATTCCTGCATTTTCATTCAGTGGTTTAATGATAAAATATCCAATAGTAAAACTGAGTCTTGACTGTTGTGGCATTACTTTTGTAATTTTCTTTATTTATAATAGAGTGCTGCAGGGATTTTTGTTGGGCAGCCCAGATGTTAGCATCGCTCCGGTTCTCAAGACAAAAAGCCAGTGGGATTTTTCTGGTTTGGATTCATGCAGAACTAAGCTCTGTGGCAAACAAAACACCTTTTTGTGTATTTTTGAAGCGTAAATGCAATCGCCAGAAGTAGAAAGCTATGAACGATCTACACCATGGTTGCATGTCTTCATGTCCCCATCACTAAGTAATTAGTGTTTGTGTGGCATTTACTGACATATTTTATGTCATAGAACAAAACATGAAAATCTTTTAACTTTAAAAAACCATTAACTTCAATGCGAAAGAACCAGGGGTATGAAATGCTACCTCATTTTTGGGTTTTAGGAATTATTCCTGCAGCACTTTATAAAACAGTTGAAGTTATACAACATCCATAGTTTTGGTTGGAGGAAAATCAAAGTATCTTCAAAACTGCAGTGAGTCAAGTTCAATCACAGAGGGCAGACACGAAGGAAAGAAAAGCCCGAAACAATCGTAACTGATGAGGCAGTCATTGAGTCATTGCCATGGATAAACAACTCTATCAGCTCCCTGCAGATACACAACATTATGGCCATTTTGTGTTATTTTGCTCCTTTAGGTTTTTCCACTTTTAAAAATATGACATCTGTTAAACAAACGAATGAATAGTCAGTCACAAATAACAATTTCTATTCCCAATTTAGTGCATGGGTAGCACCACCACCATACAAAACAAGTGATTTCTAGCTTCAAAGGACACTCCATGGATCCAGTGTTTGTCTTGCTACTCATTATTTATTCAGTGCAAAAGCTTTAAATGAACTTGTTTTGACATTTCAGGCTCTCATATTATTTTGTATAAAATCTGTCTGTTATGACAGACAGTTTTTCTTGACATGTGCTTATCTCAATTCATATCAGCTTTTTTTTTTTCCTCTCAGGAAAAGAGCACATACTTAGGACTCGTAAGCATCCCCATCTCAAGCATCACTGGACGTCAGTTTGTGGAGCAATGGTACCCGGTCATCCAGCCCAGCGTCCTCACCAAGGGAGCCGGTGTCGGAGGGGGAAAGATCATCAACGCATCCTTACGCCTCAAATCCCGCTTCCAGACCATGAACATTCTGCCCATGGAGCTGTACAAGGAGTTTGCAGAGTACGTCACCAATAACTATCGCACCATGTGCGCTGTGCTGGAGCCTGTGCTGAGTGTCAAGAGTAAAGAGGAAGTGGCCTGTGCTTTGGTGCATATACTGCAGAGCACAGGGAAAGCTAAGGTACGGACGCCTGTATATGATCTGAAAAAGTATTTTTTAGGCCTTTTTTATTTATTCTCTAAAAACTGTGTAATAAAGAGATGTAATTTAGTTCTCTCTCCCTCCAGGACTTCCTGTCGGACATGGCGATGTGCGAGGTAGACAGATTCATTGACCGAGAACACCTTATCTTCAGAGAGAACACTCTGGCCACCAAAGCCATAGAAGAGTACCTCAAACTGATCGGACATAAGTACCTCAAGGATGCTATAGGTGAGCCACAACAGTGAGACAATGTTTTGTTTTAATTCTGTTTGTACAGAACTAGTAATACCTGAAAGTCTCCAGTAATAACTGTGGAGATCAACTGTGATCTTTATCTTGTGCAAATAAATGATCACAGCTTATGTGGAACAGCAGTCAACAGCTGTGCAGTGAGATCGACCACATTGATGTTTAAAATGAGTGATGACAGAGAAAGTTGGGAGCAAATGTATATTTAGCCTTGGCATCATATCCGAGGGATAGTGTCAGTAAATTTCAGTAAAATACTTGAATACTTCACTTATCCTGCATGAATCTACTGCACTAAGCACAGATGTTATTTCTAAATCATATGGGGACCCCTGGTAATAAAGGGCTTTTGTCACTGCATAAATTAACTGAGCAGTATACAAACCAATATGAAATTAATTTCAAATTTAGGAGATGAACTTTTGGAAGTTTTGTAATGACAAAACTTTTAATTAAAGAAAAAATCCTCCATGAAATTCTGTTTCCCACATTCTCTCAGCCTGCTTTATTGTTTTTGCTTGAAGAGACAGTTTGGTTTTTTTTAGGATTTTCACTACTTCTCCACCACACACAGAGTCAAACGTGTGTTTTTTTTACACTGTTTCTGTGCATGGAGTTTGGAGCCATATTGAATTATGTGTTTAGCCAAGTTCAGTTCAAGTGCCTGATGTCCCTCAGATAAGAAGCAGCTCCAATAAAAAGCAGAAAAATACAACTTTGCTAAAGGAAACGAAAGACACACATAAATTGTACTCATTAGAGTAGCTACGTTAATGAACTACCACAGTCAACATGAAATACATGAAATAATTAGAAAATAAATAAATAATGATAATATACTTTATTTGTATAGGACCTTTTGTATATCCAATGCAGCTCAAACCACTTACTTAACATCAAATTAGAAAAAAAAACTTCAAAAGTGGCAAACATAACTTTAAAATATAATAAATCATATAATATATAATGTAATGCATAATGCAAAGTAGAATGATTTAGAATGCTATTTGAAATAAGATTAAAAGAAATACAAAATAATCAGTAAGATTCAATGAAAGCAAGGATACAAACTACTTAAAAGCAAGATTAAAATGGTGAAACTTACTTCATTTACAGAAGTAAACTTACTTCATTTACAGAAGTTGTATGGCAGATGTTTAATTGCAAGTTGTTCCGCACGTTTTCGTCAATGTTCAGGGAATAAAATGAACTTTTTTGTCCACTGGCCAAATTGGTGTGGAGGACCAAAACTGCTAAAACTGAGAATAAAGAAAGACAGAAATAAATGTCTCAATAAATAAATTAACATGCCCTATTTATTTACTTCTACCATTTAATTTTCCAATTGATTTAGTAATTTATGTATTTGTAATTATTGGTAGATTCGGTCCTCCATAAATGGCCACTGAATGTTCAATTTTTACCAACTAATCAGTAGATTATTCATATTTTAGGGCTGGTGAGTGAAGCAAATGTACCAGCCACTAGTTTTTTGCCCTGTCCATAGTACGAGAAGACAGCCTCTCTGTTCTTCTTCGTCTTAACTGTTGGTACATTCAGTACTGCACTGTTTGAGGCAGCAGGCAGCAGGCAGGAGTATAGAGGATGAAGGTGCTAAACCATTCAGAACATTGTAAACAATGACACGATTTTAAAATCAATTCTAACAGAGACAGGAAGCCAATGCAAAGAAGCTAAGGTCGGTGTAATATGCTTTCTTTCACCTGTTTTGGTTAAATTTGTGACAGCTGCATTTTGAAAAGCTGTTCGCCGATTGTTTTGGGAATCCAGTTAGAAGAGCATTGCAATAATCCAGACGAGAGAACACCAACGCATTAATCAATATCTTTGCATCAGGAAGAGCAAGATATGGTCTGACTTTAACAACATTTCTCAGGTGGAAAAATGTCTGTTTGTCCTCATTTGATTTGAAACAGTTGTTACACATTCAATCTGTAATATGTCAGCTGTTCCTTTATTTCCGAGAGTTGATTTTCTGCAGACAATCTGAATATTTTTCTCGTTAAAAGTGAGTGTTTTGGTTTGTGAGATAAATACGGTTCCTTTAAAGTTTGCCTGCATTTGGTCTGTTAAATTTTCTGCAGATGAAGAATTCTTTCCCACAAAGGATTTCTTTTTGTACTGTTGGTTTTTGTTGTCATTCTTTTCTGTATTAACAACACTGAACTGATCTTGGTGATAACTCCTACCATTTTGCTGCTACTAATGAAATGTCATTTGTAGGGGAGTTCATAAGGGCCTTGTATGAGTCAGAGGAAAATTGCGAAGTGGACCCCATGAGAATACCACCCTCTGTACTCCCAGACCACCAAGCCAATCTCCGAATGTGCTGTGAACTGGCACTCTGCAAGATCGTTAACTCCCATTGGTGAGTAGTTAACAAATAACAAAAAAACAAAAATCCTTTGTATTGAATGTTTATTCCTCTCTGCTATTTTAAAGATACATGAGAGTCTAGATTCTTTCACGGGGGAACCGGAGGATCTCTGAATCTCCACAGTTTGTTTCTGATCCAGTAGTGTGTGTCCTCCTCACAGTGTTTTCCCTCGAGAGCTAAAGGAAGTTTTTGCCTCCTGGAGAGTGCGCTGTGCTGAGAGAGGTCGGGAAGACATCGCCCATCGTCTCATCAGTGGTTCCCTCTTCCTGCGCTTCCTGTGTCCTGCCATCATGTCCCCATCGCTGTTCAATCTCACCCAGGAGTATCCCGACGAGCAGACGTCACGCACGCTCACCCTCATCGCAAAAGTAGTGCAAAACCTGGCTAACTTCTCCAAGTCAGTTTTATTTCTATTTATTTACAGCCTTTAAACTAGTTCACTGCTGTATGCTAGAAAGTATCTAACAGGCTTAAACAACATTCAGATAATGTAGTTTTTCGTTACAAAGTGAAAAACAAATAATAATTTAGACACTGTTTATTTCTTACGTACCTGCAGTGTTTGTTTCTACAGTGATGTTTCAGGTGACTGTTATGTTTTGTTTAGTTGTTTAGTCGCAGCACACAATTCACTTTAATTACGATGGGTTCACTCATGTGCAACGACTTCACTGACACTGGTCTTACAACTGACCTATCTTGTTGTCATTGTTAACAAAAGTGAAAAATAATTCCACTAGCTGCCTTGTAATTTGGATCATCTCCAAAAATTTAAGGTGTTCTTTCTTGGTGTCAGTAACAAAAAAAGGTTTCAACAGGTACAAGGTTGACTGAGTTCAGTGGGCACAATTGTAAATGGCCGTGTCATCTGCATATCTGCAGGTTTAAACATTTGTAAGGAACATTTGTACCCAAGTATACTGATGAAAGTGTGAATATTAGTGGGCCGAGGACTGAGCCCTGGGGTACACCACCAGGCATGTTCATTACTTTGTAACAGACAGTTTAACCCTTTTATTCTGAACCTATGAAAAGTAGCATGTTTGTTCACTATTTGAATAAAAATGACATACAGGACTTAAATTACTGTTTCAACAAGATTTTGACCAGTGATTTTTTTTTTCCTTCATATTGTGCGGGAAACTTCAAAATGCTCCCTCTTTTGCCATTACAAGTTACAAGTCATCAGACCACGAACTGGTTTTTATACATGCTATATTTTTTTGACTCATAACCACATAATGCCAACTAAAGGTCAAGTTAAGTTTTTTAGTCCACAAAACACTGCTGGATTTTCGCAGCAAAACAGTGTTGCAGAATCTCCCAAACAATGGAAGTGAATAGTGACCAGTTTCAAATTGAAAAAAGCAAAGTGAAAACATAAACTGCCTCCATACTGCTCATCGGGTGTAATCCAAGTCTCCTAAAGCCTCAACATGCCAAGTTGACTAAAAAAAATGTTATTTACACGTTATTAACCTGAATCTTCACTGTAGATCCTTAACTTGGAGCCACGTGCACATGCACACTGTCTGAACTGGGTGTGTGTGGTGTGACAGTGTGCAAACAGCATGTCGGGACTTTAGGAGACTTGGATGTTTTTTTCCAGTTGTTTTTTATGTTTGAAAACAGGTCACCATTGTTTGGAAGATTCTGCAGTACTGTTTTCCTGTGAAACTCTATTGTATTGTAATGTTTTTGTCTTGACAAGAAACAGACTGTCAATTTAAGAAGAGTTATCACAGATGGCGACTCCAGATGACATTTAATTTCACCTTCATGTTTTGCTCACTTGTTTTTTTTTTTTCCACTTTCCCTTTCCTTCTCTTTTATAACCTCCACCTTCTTATCTCCTCGCCGGCCTTCTTTCCTTTCCCATCTGCAGGTTTGGCAATAAAGAGGAGTACATGTGTTTCATGAATGAGTTTTTAGAGATGGAGTGGGGCTCCATGCAGCAGTTCCTGTACGAGATCTCCAACCTGGACAGTGTCAGCAATGCAGGAGGCTTTGAGGGATACATCGACCTTGGCAGGGAGCTGTCCATTCTGCACAGTCTCCTCTGGGAGGTCATGGCTCAGCTCAGCAAGGTAAACCCAAACATGTCACATCATCCATCTACTGTATATCATTATAAAGTGCCATTTTACACAGCAATTCTTAACCAAAGACATGTCATTTGTACAATTTTAGTGACATTATTTATGAAACATTAACATTTTTGTCACTTTTTATTCCGTTTTTAGATTTGCATGATTTTTATACAGGATATGTCTGGTTCGTATCATGACCTGGATTTTTATCAGTTATTATTTTTTGTTATTTGCTAATATCTCTGTATTTTTAATCACTTTGCCAAACAGGGATTGACACCTGCATTGTAATGGGGAAATAATGATGATAATAGCCACAAGTTATTGTATCATGCAGTCCAGTACAAAACCACCAGTAATTACGGCTTAAATTAAAATAAATTTCCATCCACTTGTATTGTATTACACAGGTTGTCATGTTCTTGTGTCTGCCTTTTGTACATCACTGCATGTTTTAGTACAATGAAGCTAAACTGACCAAACTCAAACAACTATTTGGTCTCGAAATGTCTTATTGTTCTCTCACCTCAAACTTTTTTGCAAAATGAGGCTATCAGTCATTAACCAGACTCGAGGTGTCATTAACTTACAAGCACCTGGAGAGTGTGGGTGGATGTATGACATTAATGGAACTTGTACAGTAGGTAACTCAAAAGTACATTCTTTTTCATGTCTGCACCAAAAGGCCTTTTCTTTTCCCTTTAACCGCAGGATGCCATCATCAAACTGGGTCCTTTGCCTCGCCTCCTGAATGACATCAGTATGGCCTTGCGTAACCCACACCTCCAGAGGCAGCCCAGCCATCAGACAGACAGGGTGCCGGAGAGGCAGACAGACAGGCTGCTGTCACGGCCGAGCTTCAACAGGGGAATCTCATCTGAGTTCCAAAACCTCATGATGAGGGATCTTAATAGGTAGGCGGTATCATAACATCTGTACTAAACAGCTGATTTTTATCATCAGCTGTTTTCTACTTCAAATACCTTCCTCTGTCTTTTGAGATATTATGGTAAATGGACTGTATTTTATGGTGCATTTTTCTAGTCTGTTGACCACTCAAAGTGCTTTACAGCTACATGTCACATTCACCAGTTCCCACACACTCCACTGGCACAGCCTTTCACGAGCAGTTTGAGGTTCAGTATCTTGCCCAAGAACACTTTGACATGCAGACTGCAGTAGCCAGGGGTCAAACCACCAACCTGAAACAGCAGCTGAAATGAGTTCTTGTACAAAAATCTTTGCAACTGTGCAGGAAAACTGTGCATTACTTGCAAACCATGTTAAGCAAATTACTTCAAAACCTTAGTCAACTGCTAGTTATGCATTGAAAAAGTAATAACTTTACTTCTGTTACCCAGCACAGCTCTGTTGAGGTGCCTTTAAACAACTCCAAATCCTCCACACCCACAAGTCACATCTTTTGCATCGCTAGCTTAGCTGCTTGATGGTCAGTAAATCATGCACATATCTCACCAGAGGTCCCAACCTCTATTGTGTCCAACTCTAAACCAAACTAGGCGATTATTCAGGAATGAAGAACACACACACACACGACAACTATGGAGTTGAGGCTAATCGTTTCCCCACACCTAAAGCCTCTGAGCCACGCAAGCCTGTCCCTGAAGAGTCTATCCACTAATCACAGAGAAACCAAACTGGTATAAAAAAATCAATCAAGCCTGTTCGCTGTCCTCTCAAATGTGAGCCGTATTGGGATTAGTGACTGTAATATAGTTGCTTAATTTCAAATTGTAATCCCTACATTCCTTGTTACTGAAAAAAACATTTTTTATCATTGTGTAACATCAATTATTTTCTTTATTCAAAAATGTAAGAAAATTGTGAAAAATGGCCCGATTGGTTATCAAAGTTATTCTAGATTATTGTCTAACTGATTAATCAAGGAATCATTGCAGCTCTAATTACACAATTATGCTTAATGTTAGAAACACACATGGATAAGGAAGGAGCCTGCTGTCTGTTCTCTGTACTCCGTCATTTTGTTCATATTTGTGCACATTTTCTGAAAGCCTGCAGACACAGATGAAACGCAGTAGTTCCACCAGAAATCATGAGGGTCAGTTAAGCCAATAGTTTAAGCGAGACACAATCACAGGACACGACGAAGACTTTTTTAAAAAGTATTGGAAATGACATTCGATGTAAAGTAGTTAGTAAAATAATTTTCTTCTTTCTTAAGAGACACATTATTACAACCTTTCCAAACATCATTATTTTTGTTGTCAACAGAAACTTCTTTTTTTTTTCCTTTTACGCTTTTGGGTAACTGCGCCCTCGAGTTGATGTTTTGCCAGACAGGAAGTATGTGGGCAGTGACAGTTAAGTTGTTTGAAACAGATATGTTTATTTATCTTACATAAAGGGGGTATAAATGAGACTTTAGTGTCTATCTTCAGCTGTTGTTGGCCTTACTCACTGCTGTTCTCCAGCTCTATAGATGTCACTCGCTTGCCTTCCCCTACCTCCACCGGAGGGGTCATGCCATCCCGCTCCCAGATGAGTTTTCAGGACCGTGACCACCCCCATCGAGCGTCCTCTAAAGACATGTTTTACGTATCCCGCCCTCCCCTGGCCCGATCCAGCCCAGCCTACTGCACGAGCAGCTCGGACATCACGGAGCCAGACCCTAAGGTGAGTTTTATCACGCTGATTTGGGGAATCATCATCCCATCCGCTAGGTTTCTCTTTCTCAAAGTGAGGTTAGTATGACGTGCATGTTAGTCATACTTAATAGAATCTGCCATCGTGTGATGGAGGCTGTAGTATATCATGACATCTGCTTTTTTTCCACTGATTCACCACGCAACTCATCCTAGCGGTATTTCCTGGGAAATACTTTGAGGCATTCCGATATCCAGGCCTCGCGGTAAAAACACCCGCACCACCCTCACCCATATCATCCGTGGCCACCTAACATACATAATAACAGGGGGCACTCTAGCCTCTCATGTCCCTTATTATTTAGGTGCTCAGTGTCAATAAAAGCGTATCTATGATGGACCTCCAGGATTCCCGAATGAACAGCGTGTCTAACCTGCAGTCGGTGGACATGCTCAACTCCTCCCAGGCCTCCATCGCCGGTATGGGCAGCTTCGGAGGGCTGAGCAGCGGAGGCGGTGGCGGCCTGGGGTCGGGCCTGAGCAGCCAGCTGCGGGCCGGTGGGAGGTTGTCAGCTGGCTCTGGCGGCTCCAGCATGTCCGGCGGCCTTCGGCTGAGCCAGCTGAGCCAGATGGGCACCACCACCGACTCGCTATCCCAGCAGCAGCAACAGCAGGCCGCCGCCATGCGCTACCCGCTTTCCTTCCAGAATCCCCTCTTCCATCTGGCGACTGCTGATGGGCCTCAACAGCAACAGCTCCATCACCAGCACAGCCGGGCTCAACCTCCAGCACCCCTGCTCCTGGCCCCAGACCCCGAGCCGTCTCACCAGGCCTACATCCCACAGTTCGCCCACGGGGGGTTCTCTCGCAGTGAGGACCTGTCCACCCTCAGGACCAGGGACGGTCACCTGGGCCAACCCAGCATCATCCACTCACACAGCTACAGTGACGACTACAGCAGGGCTGACTATGGACGCAGACAGATGTCCATGCAAGTGCAGGTACATATGTGTTCATTGTACTCTCATGACTTCTTAAAGGGAAAATTAGACACTTCTCATGTGGATGTCCAATCAGTGTTGATGGTAAATGTCAATTGAAGCAATAAGTTCCTCAGTGCATGCTGGATTTACCAAGAAAGATGAGTTCTCTACATGTTCCATGATGCATTACATGCAAGCGCCCACGGCCACACTGCAGCGTCACCCTCGCCTATAGCTATTACTTTGTTGGCCAAAACATTAGGTGACAAAAATATGGGTGGAGACTAGAAATACAAGCAGAAATAGCCTGCAGTTCTTCCTTAACACCAACTACATCATTGTGACATCACTGGATGCAGGAAGAACAACAGATTTTGCAGCAAGAGAACTCTTTTCAGTTTATTGGCTCAATTGACTGCTTTTACCGAATTTTCCCTTTAAAGCCACTATGTGCAGGCTTTTATGTCTCTTTAAAATTATTGTCATGGATTTATCACTTCAACTAATGATCGTTAATCAGTTAATTAATTTTTTGTTTAGTGCGTAGAACGGTTGAAAATGCTGATTGGTTGTTTTGTTTGACCACTGGCTTGAAAACCAAAGATGTTCAATGTACAACAATCAGACAAAAGAACAGAACAGAACATTATTCATATCCTTGTATATGTATTCGTATCATTATCCAAGTCTCTACTGGAGAGCTCCAGGTAGGTTTCTCAAGACTGGGATAAGCTGTTTATCTGCACAAAGCCTGACCTGGATATACTGACTCTTGACTGATTTGAGTCAGTTGACAGCTGACAGATAGGAAACATGAAAGACAATGACGGCGATGACGTTCGACTGAAAAGCTCAAACTCATTGATCCAACACTCAAACTGAAATTCCTGGATTGTGTTTCAGGCCTCACCAGTATCTGAAGCAACACGCTCAGTTGTTAAAAGTCCGGTGTGCAGAATTTAGTGGCATCTAATGGTGAAATTGCAGACTGTAATACCTTCACACACCCTCCCCTTCCCCTTTGCTGGCTGTAAAACTTGCAAGAAACACGAAACCCCTTTCTGGGGTGCTGTAGAAACATGGCAGTACAACATGGCAGTCTCCATAAAAGAGGGCCCACACCCTCTGTAGATATGAACAACTCGTTCTAAGTTAACGAAAACACAACAATTTTTATTTTCAGGTAAATACACACTAATGAAAACGTACCTTTCAATATTTTATTGAATTTCTGCCATATTCTGCCAATAGATCCCAGTAAATCTTGCACACTTGACCTTTTATCGCCTTAAATTCAGCATCATCTGCCTCAAAAAGGACTGAAACAAGAACAGAAAATGCTAACTTCTTATTTACTTGTTTCTCCCCTAAGGATAACCTCCAACAGCAACAACAAATGATGGGCCTGACCTCCCAGACGGGAACCTCCCACTCCTCCCTGGCCACCACACCCCCCTCCACAGTCCAACCCATGCGCCAGACTTCTGTTGCCCCGCCTCCCAGCCAGCGCGTCAAGTCCCAGACCTCCCATCAGCTGTCCGTCAGCGTGGCCGCTGCACCTGCCGCTCCGGCCAAATCACGGCCGCAGAGCGGGAACCTCCTCCAGTCACCGGAGTCCGGCTACGGTGGCAGGCAGCACGGGTCGCGGCAGCTGTCCGTCAAAGACAACACTGCCCCGGGCCTGCCACACCAGCAGAGCTCTGTCAGGGAAAGCCAGAGTCCACAGGGAACCACGAGTCAGAGCACTCAACAGTCACCACAGCAACAGTCTCAGCCACAGCAACAGCACCTGCTCAAACCCACCATGACCAAACAGGTAACATCTGCACGCTGGGAGCTCATTTTATTCCCTTTATTCTCCGGTTTCTTCTAGCAGCACTGGTGTTCATGGCAACAATGTGTATAACATGTCAGTTAATGTATATGGCCTAAGGCAAAAGCTGGGAGATGTGTGTGAGCCGTGACAAAATTAACGCACAAAATGTCAAGAAAGGAAATATCTTCACACTTATTTTCCTTATTAAACAGAAAAATACGAACAATCACCTTCTGAATTCAAGTTTCTCTCTTTAACCGAAACAAGACGAGCTTTAATTGCCTTATTAACACACTTCATATAAACTCGACAGACAGAAACAACATATAACTCACCGAAACCATCTTGTCCAGTGTCTCTACTGATACAACAATCACCAGCTCTGGTCTGGTAAAAATAAATCCTGAATTCATGTTGTTTAAGACGTGAGAACAGTCTGGTTCTACAGGCTGTTTTGCTCTCGCTCGTCGCCCCGGCTCTGCGCCCCGTCCTCCGGTGAACAGCAGCTGTGCTTGTCACTCTGCAGGCAAAATTAAATGACTAAATTTGCTCCCCCCAAAAAAACAACCAGCGATGGACTGGATATATTCGTCCAGTCGCCCAACTCTATATAAAAAGAATTGAGTGAGCGTTTACAGATCGGTCAGTCTGGTCCTACTGGTTAATGTGACCTCTGTAGGTCATTGAGTAGAGCACGACGCTGACATCATCAGGACTAAGGGCTTGACTCCCACTAGGTTCCAACCATGCTCAAAATGTACGAACTTATGCAACGTTGAGGCACTTTGCACAAAATCGCTTTTTATGAAACTGACCCACCTCCACTTAAGAACTCATGTTCTCATATTCAGTGTGCTGGCCTTTCTTCCCAGGTCGCCCAGTCTCCATCCACCCTCAATCCCCCAACCCCAGCCAATGAGCGAACAGTTGCCTGGGTCTCCAACATGCCTCATCTGTCGGCTGACATTGAAAGTTCGCGGATCGACCGTGAAGAGTTCAAACTGAAGGAGTACTCAAAGAGCATGGATGAGTCACGCATGGACAGGGTAGGTATCACTTTTAAGTTTCACAGCTGCCCTTTAAATTGACCAAAAAAAAAACTTTGGTTCACGCAGAGGAACATCTGAGTCATGTCTACCATCGCTGAGCAGATGGCACTCAGATCTAGTCTTAACACAGAGGTGCAGGGGTCTCAAACAGTGTGGGAAACAAGAACTTTGGCCAAATCTTTTTCAGTGTTTGATGTGCTCGCTGTACATCAACAGACAGATATACTTTTTTCCCAGTATGTCTGTTAAGTTCATGACTGTGCATGAAGAATTTTCAAGGAATCTAACAGGGTTTGTGTAGGTGCTGGAAACACTTTTATTTTAATGTAATGTTTTCAAGGGTGCTTGGATTTTGGATAACGTGCTTGAAATCGCTTGAAAATGCACCTGAAAAACCCTTGAAAAGTGCTTGAATTTGACTTTGGAATAGTTGTAGGAACCCTGATGCAAACAGTTAAGGCTGTACCAGACTCAAAACGATGTCAGTCGAATCGAATTTGACGAGGATTAGACGATTTGTTCCTTTTTTTTTTCAGTTGAGCGCCACACTAAACTCCTATATCAAGCAACATTAGTATGTTTTACCAGTAAGACTTGCATCCTGTTTTTGTCTTTGTCATCTGTGATGCGAAAACATCAGGTTTTCATACAGTCAGAGAAGTTAAAAGTGTGTGTCCTTCTCATAGTGCATGTATAAAAACCCCAGCACACCGAGTGCCTCTAGCGCGTCACCTGCACTCCATTTCTATCACAGTTTTGAGGTTTATGGTCATTTTAGGATTGAAGTTTACAGGCTGTCAGCTAAAAAACAAGAGATCAATCTTGTTTTACCAACTGTTCTTTTCACCCTCTCGTATCAGTTAACCACCAGTACGTTGTCACTTGGATTTTTTTAATAAGGGCACCAGATTTAAGTATATATTTATGAGTCCCCTTAGTTCTAGTTCCTCATTGAAATGTTCTCCCTGTGTCTTTTTGTAAGCTTTTCTCTGTTTTATCCTGTTGCTGTAATGCACACTGACTGACAAAGGAAAAAAAAAATCCTGCTCGACTTGCAGAATGTCTGCAACGTCTCCGACTGATGATTCAAATCTTCAGCTTTCAGGGGGGCAGCCCTAACACGGTTTAAACGTTTCTAATTCAGCCTTCCCTCTGTTTCTCTGCCTCAGGTACGGGAGTACGAGGAGGAGATTAACTCCCTGAAGGAGCGCCTGATGATGTCCCACAAAAAGCTGGAGGAGTACGAGCGGAGGCTCCTCACGCAGGAGCAGCAGACCAATAAGATCCTCCTACAGTACCAGAATCGACTTGATGACAGTGAGAGGAGGCTACGGCAACAGCAAGTGGAGAAAGACTCCCAAATTAAAGGAATAATTAGCAGGTAAATGGAGGCTGTTGTTGGGATGAGGGCGAAACACAGCTAAGACGCCATGTGGTCTTTTATAGAGAGGCCACTGACTTTATTTTTGTTTATTATGATGCCTTCCGTGAACAGAATATATAAGTTTTCTTCAAAAAATATATGAAAAAGTGACATATTCTCCCAGATAAAGATTGCTAGCATTAATTAAAATGCATTATCATACCTCTGAGGAGTAAGTGGAAGCAGAAGTCTTTGGTTGACACAGTGCAACTTTAGTATATTGCTTTCTATTTAACAAGAGTGAAACATGAACTTGAAGCAGTGATATTTTTCCTCAGACACATATACTGCATATTGGAATATTATTCTATTTACAGGGTTTGTTATTTTGCAAAGAATATTGGAGAGTAGGAGGTTGTTTCAGTTTCATTAAGCACTCCAGCCTTGGGAGAAAGGCAGAGAGCTGTACAGTATATTGAAAGCCAAAGCTGCAGACATGTAATGAGTGACAAATTAAATGAGAGACTATTATAAGGAAAACAGAGATCTATATCTTCTTTGACAAGCGTGCAGGGCATGTTCCCTCGGTGGCTGGTTATTTTCAACTGAGTTAAGGCGGACAAAGGAATCTTTGATTGTCCTCTAAGCTCTTGTTGTAGCAAATGTGCTATCACAACCTCACAACATGGTTTACTTCTTATTCAAGAGCATCATATTTGGATGACTGTTGAGAACTCCCGCCGAGTCTTAATTTATCGAGTGCTTGTGTGAAATTGTAATGGTGCAGTTTTTTTGAGTGCAGTCTTTAGTTTTCATTGACCGATCACAAAATTAAGTAGTTGATGGGAAAAGAGTGGAATATTGATCGTGTCTCAGTTGTATTCAGGCACAAAAACCAAATGTTTGCTGCGGATTCCTTGAGCATTTTAAGTGTGACTGCACGTTAGCAATGCTGCCCAAATTTAGTCTCTGTGAGGGAAAAAAAAAGTACAATATTTTCTTGTTCACATCTTATAATAGTCTGTGGTCTGCAACTGAAGGGTGGATATCTGTGACAGAGAATATTGCCACTTCTAATCCACTCCAGGAAAGAAGACGTGGAATGAATGAAGACAGAGACAGTCCTGCTCGTCTTTTATGGACAACCTAACCTTGTATATAAACCCACACTTTTAAAAACAACCTTTCTCAACCTTGTGCATTTTTATGAACTCAGCTATTAACTGGATCTCGGGATCATTTCAGATGATTCCACTTAGCTTAATTTGCAATAGACTCTCCCTTGAGGTTGCATCGTAAAAGCACAAGAGGATTGAAAATTTGATAGCTTCAGTAACATGTCTGCACTTTTTAAAGCAACACACAGCATTGTTTTGGACCTTCAGGCACAGGACTATGGAAGACCATGGTTTAATATTAGCTCTTCCGATTTAAATCAAGGTGAACCGTGTTTGCTGAAGGACTCTTTCTACAGAGTGAACACGAGGACCGATACCTCTCTCTCTTTTTTACATTCATACGATGCTATGGTGTAACATGAAGAGGGCAGGGAGTCACAGACTATGATGAAGATTCAAGCATGAAGGCATAAAGGAATTATGCCGCATAATAGCAAATTTATCAGAGCACTTACAGCCAAACCATTGATTATTACTCCCTTGGAGTATAAGCTTAAAGTGAATACGGTAAATCTGCTGCACACATGAAGCAAAGCGTGCAGGAAACTCATATCTCTTAGGCTCACACTTGCAACTTGTGTGACTTTTGTCATCTGACCACACAAGAATGAATTAAGTAGCAGATCTGGATGCTTCCGAGTCAATTCTACACACGATTCACTGAGCCAGACCATGTCATTGAACGCATTGCAAGGCTTGTGTACCATCTGAACACATTTTAATTTTAACACACATATAGTACGAGCAATGCAAAGAGTGCAGAAAATGTGAATGCCATGGTCTCAGACCATCGTTTTGGATCAAATGGACTCCAAAATCTTAGTGAAATGACAAGTGTAACCACAGCCTTATGTTGCATTTCATCTTAAATTGACTTTTATGTTAAATTTTCACATTCAGATACATTATTTTGATGCAAATGCAAGCTCAGGTTCTGCAAAAAGGAGTGAATTCAGGGCTCCTCTTATGTAGGCTTGAAAAATCTCTTTTATCTGCAGAACTTAAACACTTAGCGTTGTGTTTCAAGTGTCAGAGATTTCCTTTCAGAGAAGCCTTAATGTTCTGTGCACAAACTTTACTTTAAGCTCAGAGCAAATTTAATATCTGTCATTAGACCAGATACATTTTTTTTTTGTTCTCAACAATCTAATTTAAACCAAAGCCAAATATTGAGTTTTAGGTCATGCTAGGTTAAATCCACTGAAAACACTGAATCCACTTTACCTGTAGCACTTGTATCTATATTTTTCTGTAGGGTTGTGATCCCATTAGTTGGCTACAGGCTCTCCAATTATTTTTTTGTCAAAAATATTTTAATGCATTTTGGTAATTATTATAAATATGAACTATTTATCTTCCCTGTGCTGTTTGCTGTGATCTGAACAACAGATTTATGCTGCAGTAGGGGAAAAAAAATCTATGGTCTTAATTGTACCTGTCATAGTAATAATCTATTTTTAACTATAATCCATAGCATATTAAAGTCTGTGATGCAAGAGCCATAACAATAATAATATATGAGATATATATGAATTCTATTGAGAGTGAGATTATAATTATTTTAACCTTGCAATAGCCAGGAGAAGCGCAATAATAGATACAATATGTCTGTGCACGTGCACATGCAGGATCCTGCTGATGTGTTCTGTATGCATCTTGTGTACATAAAGAAACTTCCTGCCAAAATCTCCTACCAGGTGCCATCCACAGTATCTAAACAGACAAAATAAAGACCTGGAATACTGTAAAGTGCAAAATACCACAGAGGCAACAACATGACAACAGTGACGTGACTCTTTTGACAACAGTGTTCTGCAAAGTGTGTTCTTTCTTCAGTTCTTTTTTTTGGCTTCTCTGTACGGTGTTTGTGAATTTATCTGCATTTTAAAATGAATGATTGCAATGGATATTATTTATTTATTAATTAGAGCTAAAAAAAAAAGATTTTCTTCTATCTGTATGATTTTGCTGTATATGCTTAGTATGACTTTTGACCTGCAGTCCGTCATTGGTGGTGTCCAGTGACATGGTGATCAGAATAGTTGTTTTAAGAAAGCTAGACAGTACTGTCATTTAACTTATGCAGTTACAGTTTGATTTAAATATTATTATTAAAAGGGCAACCGTATTATTTTTATTTTTTCCCTCCCTCCAGAGATATAGATAATATTCTGGTGTCAGTACTGTATTATCTGCCTCTCTTTTGTAGCAAGAAAATATTGATAGGCTGTATAGATTGTACATGGACAAAACTTCTGTTTAAATCTTGCAAATGAATTCATAGTGGTGATGAGTTTTGGCTTGATGTGTGTGTGATCAATATTGGTCTGATTGACATGGCTTGTAGCAACAGCCAAGGGTTTCTAGTCACTTTTACGCAGACCTGTGTCAAATGGTTGCAAATAATTCTGTTTTAATGGGCGGGGTTTGGGGGGTGGGGGGTCGGCGGCGTCGACACAGATCAGATGTTGAGAGGTAAGTTTTCAGTGAAAGACGCGCTACATGTTGCACTTGTTGGCAAAAAAAGAGAAAGTATTTGCAGCTGCTGTTTGATCCAGGTCTGTTGTTTCTTACCGTTGACTTTACATTAACTTCACATCCTTTGTCTCTTGCCTTTTTTCTCTGTAGCAAAATATTCAGACATTGTGACCTCATGTTGGTGGATACAGACATTGTTTTTTTGACTACATGTACGACTTGACCTCAAAAGCACACTACTTGAAGTACAACTGGATATAAAAAGCTTAATTCTCCTTTTTTTTCTTTGTAACATATCACCCACATGAATCATTGTCTGCCTCTTGAAGTCATGTCAGAATCTTAATGCTGTATGCTCATGTTACATTCCATTGTTTTTTGGGACACTGCTTATATTTCTGTCTGTGCTTTACAGTATGGTTGATTCTTTTATTTTTTTTCCCTATTCTCTTCTTTTGTAAAAAAAAAAAAAAAAAAACTCTCAACACTGTACATTATTTATGGAATAAAACATCCAAACGCTTCTGTTTGAAACTTCACCTGTGGATTTTCGTTCTTTATTGTCAAGCATGTGCCTCTCTGTGTTCTGAATAAACTGATATGAATGTGCTTGAGTGACACAACATGACTTGATTGGTGGTATATTTATTCTATTATTAAATGTTCCTGCCCACTATTTGATTGGCTTAAATGAAGGCATGAGTGACAACCTTTCTGGTCATTTTGCCCAGAAAAAATTAGATAAATTTGCAAAGTAACTCCTTCCTTCACTATTATGGTGGGAAATTACTCCAGCAAGCTTATTCCATGTCAACAAATTGCAAGAGTGTTTATTCTGCTGCTGCAAATTCTTGCAAAACGGATGGAAAGTCGGTCCAATGAAGTCCATCATGTGAAGAGGACTTTTTTTTACCCACACAAACTTCTATTTGGCATTCATCACCACCATGACAATATTCACAGTTTAGCCAGTTGGCTGTGTAGCTGCAAGGTAACCTTGTGTGAGAACTATCCTTGAATGACCTTATCTGGAGTAAATCCCTGGCACTCGGATAATCACGAGCGCCGGGAAACCTGCACTGTCCGGCGATGGCTCGTGAAAAACTGCAGCCGTAAGCTCACTCATATCTTGTGAGCGGAGTCTTTGAAATGATTAGTCAAAGGATTTTCCACCAGTGCCGTGGTCAGTCCATGTTACGTAAGACGGGCAATTCCCTGGGGATGATTGGGATCTGTTAACTGAACCCGTTCACTTCATATAACTGAGCGTAATTGTCCTCGGTTGGCCGTAATTGCACTTGGAAAACACCTTAAATTGGGTAAAAAAATGCTTTGATGAATCCCATGGGGGCGAGAAGGAAAAAAAAAAGCTCCACCAGTGAAAACTGGCAGTGCTCAGAAAGCATGGCTTGGGGTACTGCTGCTCAACATTTGTATGGGCTTAAAAGATTGAGCTGCTTCTCGGGTTTGGGATTTGAGACACAGGTAACCAGCAACTTATCACTGTTGTGTTGTTGAGACAGGTGTTGGAGACTCACCTGCTCAACTTCTTGTTAAGTATCATCTCGGATTCATAATACTCCCTCTCTTTCTGTCACCCCTCCCCTTCTCTCCCCTTTCTCTCTCTTTCTCTTCTTCCAAGACTCATGGCTGTGGAGGATGAGTTAAGGGGAGGACCCGTGATTGAGCCAAAAACCAGGATTTTCGCTGATCAGGTCTGTGAGACTGCTTCTTCTCTCGTCGAGTCTGTACGATGGCCCGTGCTGTCTTCTCTCCCCCCTTCTACCTCTCTTTTTTCCCTGCTACTGTTATTATTTTGTCTGCTGTGTGTCTGTGGTCCCTCTGATTGTCTTGCCCTGTCCCTGACCTGTCCCCGTGTCTGGGTTTGACTGCCATCTGTCTGCCAACACACCTGGGAGCTTTGAAGATCAGAGTGTTGCTGTTTGCATTCCTCAGCTCAAGCTAACTCCAGTTGGGTTTGTGAGCATATCTTGGTCTGTGATGATGACTATGTTGCCAGTTCTGTAGCTGTTTCTGTCAGATGTTTTCTGCCAAGCATGTCGGGGTTGAAACTCATTTTCACACATGATGTAGAACCAGACTAACATGCAGGTTATTGAACAGCTGAGCCCCAAACAGCAGTGGTGGTGCTGTTGTGTCTTCAGGAGCTTTGCATTTCATGCTCTCAACCCGCCCCCTTTCTTATCCTGTCAAACTGAACTAGCCCACTTCCAAGCATGACTCATGCTGTAAATATAGTGTGTGTGCGTGTGAACACACACACAGACACACACATTTATATCTATTTAAATCTCTATATACATCTTTATACAAATAACTATATACAGCTACTAAATCAATTTCTATTTATTATAACGAAACATTCTCATATTCAGACTTAATCACCTTTTATTTCTTAACAATTCTTGATGTTTCTCACCAGCAACAGTGGAAGAAGTACTCAGATCTTTTACTTAAAGGTCCAGTGTGTAAAATTTACAGGAATGTAATATTCACAAGTCTCTTTTCGTAACTTGAAAATAAAAATCATTGTGTTTTCGTTACCTTAGAATGAGCCCTTTATATCTACAGAGGGCACAAGTGTTCTTCGTTTTTGTGCAAGTTTTGCAGCCACCATAGGTTTTCCTACTTGGAACGAGAAAGCGAGACACTGTTCACAATCTGCAATCTCACCTCAATATGCCACTAAATTCTAGAAATCCTACGGACTGGGCCTTTAAATTAAAGAAACAGTATTACTGGGTGAAATACTGTTACAAATAACAGTCTTATCTTAACCGACAATGAAATATAACCGTTTATTTGTTGATAATATTTTGCTTAATTAATCTGAATTTGCAAAGTAAAGCCAAAACAATATTTTCCTCTGAATTGTACTGAAGTAAACGGTAGCAGAAAATGGAAATACTCAGGTAAAGTACAAGTTACTCAGAACTGTGCTTTAAGAGAAAATTCTGTACTTTTCATGTGGACGTCCAGTCAATGTTGATGGTAAATATAGCCAACTGCAGCAATAAATTCCTTAGCGTGTGCTATATTGAACATGTAAAATTTGTTTTTTGCTCACAGAGCTATGCAGCAATGCCTACATCTACCAGTATGCATTGCAGGCAGCCTTGTGACGCCCACACCCACTCTGCATCATAGCGACTACTTTGTTGGCCAAAACAGGTGACAAAAATCATTCATCTAGCACGCCCCCCGGCTAACCAGAGGTGGAGACTAGAAATCCAAGCTGAAGTAGCCCGTAGTTCTTCCTGCGTCCAGTGACATCACTGGATGCAAAACAACAACTTTTGCAGCAGAAGAACTCACAGTCAATATCACATGCACTGAGGCAGTTCCTTCAATTGACTACATTTACCATCAACGCTGACTGGACAGCCACATGACAAATGCTGAATTTTCCCTTTAAGTACAGTACTTGAGTAAATATACTTAGTTACTTTCCATCACTGGTCACTAGTGTTGCCAGATTTGACAGCAATGAACCCAGTCGTCATAAGACTACCCCGATCCTTTTGCCCCGGAAGTTGGGTGAGATTTCTGTCCATCAGATGTATATCTGTTACACCTATATCTCGATCTATCGATCTAAATACCTAATATGTTCAAAGTAACATCACCGTAAAGAGCTGCAGGTCATTTTCATTATGATATGATTATGGAAGATGACAGGGCAGTTCACTGAAATAACCTTTTGTCTGGGAAAACTGCCCAATCTGGCAACACTGATTCCCTCACATTTTATTTGCATTAGTTTAAGGACAAAAGCAACATTTACATTTTTAAGTGCAGCCACTGCTAATGCTATGTGACTTGCATCTTCATACATTGCATTTTCAGCTGCTCCAGAAACTAATTCAGATACACAAGTTATCCTTTACCGATGCTACGGGGAGTAGCAGAGTAACAGTAGCCCCACTTGATATGTTCTTTCTTTCATTCGGGCGTATTTGTGAATGAGTCAATTAATTGCATGAAAAATCAAAGAAACATCTCATGCTACATTTCCAGTTACCCATCAAAAGGAAGGAAAAAAATAATGAAACATGACCAGAGGGAAGAGCTGACAGAGGCTTCAGAGCATCACACTGATGGTCATTATTATAATGATTGTGACAATTTATATATTCTGAGAATCCCACAAGGCTATACGTTTAGAAAAAACATATATAAATAGAGCTTAATATGAGCTCAAGCCCTTACAATTACAGAGAGTAGTTACCAGGCTTCTGTCTGTGTTATCAATGTAACCTGTGATCTGGGGGCTAAACTAACAGTTAATTTCATTATCCCAAAGATGTTCAGTTTTATTACAATGTAAGACAAATAAGTCAGCTATTTATCAAATTTTATGTCAGAAAATCCATAGAAAATGCAATTAATGATCATAAAAATGCTTGCAGATTATTTTTCACTTGATTGGCTAATCGACTAATGGACTAATCCTCCTAGCTCCACTTTGATCCATGTTACATACCATGATGCTCTTTGCAAATTTTATGTCCTCTGTGAGCCTATTTAGGTACCAGATGGATATAGTTTGCAGCGTAGGACGATGAATTGAGTGCCATAAAATGTAGGCAATTAGGAAAGTATGTGGGATTTGATTTAGTGCAGATTATAGCAAAACTAAATGGATGAAACCAAAAGATTCACAATTACTGTAAATAAAAAGATTCAGAGCTTTTAGAAGCTCAGTGAATCATTTTGAGCGTTTGGTCATTGTCAGCGAAAAAAGGTGTTACCCTGTTTTCTGTGGCTGAACCCACAGTATTCGAACAGTATTCTTATTATTCTGTTTTTAAAAAGGTGTAATTCTGTGACACAAAACAATGTTAGGGATAAAGCCTCAAGACAACATTGCGTTACGTAATGTGTTGCTATTTTGAGAGACCCTGCAGTATGGATTTTATTGTATTTGTTGCCTGATAATTACATATCTGCGATAACAAAAAATGTCTGCTCACATTATATCAGATTAAATCTGCCAGATTCTAATCATGCTGCAAAAAATCTGTGCTCGTAAACAAAATTGCTATGATTTGTCTTTACCAAAATCACATTTTTATCCATGCTCACAGGTGCCATACAAGATTTAAAATGTCTCTACACACTTAAAGGGATAGTTCAGCATTTTGAAAGGGGTGTTGTATGAAGCAGTAATCGACAGTGTATTACCTACAGAAGATGGCGGTCTACATGCCTCCAGTTTGGGGACGCAGGAGGAGTACAGATGTAGGAAGCTAAGTAATGCACTGCTGTGGACAGGGTCAGCAGGAAACATATCATAGCCACCTAAAAAATCAATATCAGCTCAAGTGTTTGCTATATTTAGAACATTTTCACTGTTTTACCATGCTGTCATGCAGCCTTTTTGATGGAAACTGCTGTTACATAAGCCAAAGCCACCAGACTCCATTGGCAAAAATAAAAGCTGCCTCAACCCTTTTGAGTTATCATGTGATTTGGATGGTTTAAAGGATTAGTTCGGGTTCAGTCAAGGTGACTAAAATGTTCACAGCAGTACACTGCCTCACTTCCTATTCCAGTGCCGCCATCTGCTGTAGGTAATGTACTCATACTTCCTATAATCCCACTTCAAAAAATAAAATCAGAACTATCCCTTTAACTTCTCTTTATTTCAATTTCTAATTCATCTTTTTTTTTCTTCAAGTGCATGCTTTACTTTATTGCATACAGAAATTATAAAGACAATGCTTTATATTTAAGCAGCATCCTCAAATAATAATACATAATTTAAACAGAAGAATGAGGTAGAGAAGAGCTGCGTGACTTTGCACTTGGTAATACCTTAAAGATAATTATTACTTTGAATTACTGATATCAAACTTTATTCTTTTGCTATTAAAAGGTACCCTAAAATATAGAGTTTGAGATGGATACTGGTTCATAAATCTTAGTGAGTATGAGAAAATAAACATTGAGTTTCGAGAAGCAAATAAATTGTCTAACAAGCTTGTAAGTCTGTCAAAGAACCCGAAGAGTGAACCAGAATTTAGCAGCAACATATACCTTTATATCTACCTGAGACAATTTAAGCTCCCATACTGCCCTAACACACACACACACACACACACACACACACACACACACACACACACACACACACACACACACACACACACACACACAAAATGTTTATTGGATTACAGAGGAGCACACAGCGAGCAGCAACCTGCTTAACATTCACACTGTGCTGGAGGTTACCTTCAGTGTGGTGTTTGAAGAGTTTCTGGAGTCCTGCTTTCCCACAGATCAAACTATAGAAAGTGAAATCATAACCTTAGTCACTCAAAGGTTTTATCAACTCATATGCATTATGTGCCTCCTTTACCCAACCATATTTAAAAATCTTAAATACATTATATACATCAACCAGGAGAAGTCTCATTCAAATGTTAAATCATAGTAGGACAGATCTTTCAGGCTTTTCTTTGTGGTAAAATATTTATCATATTCACTCAGTGGTGATGTCACACTCAGTATATGCTATTATGAAAAGGATAATCTTGTACTGCTGTGTTTCAGGTTGTAAGTAAACATACAAAATCCAACAAATCATCATTATTTTGCTATTTCATTATCACAGTGAAAATCCAGAGGGACATGGGGGAATATTTCAAGCTAAAACAACATACTGATAACACTCTACCATGAGACAGCAGCTAACGTTAGCATTAACCACTTCCCAGCTAACCTTATTGTTTGGTAGTGTTACATGATATGATAGGAGAGGCATCAATTAATTCTGAAATATGAACTGAAGAATTTATTTATGCTTTTCCTATTATGTCGTACAATATTATGAAATGTGATGTTAGCTAGGAGGTGGTTAATGCTAATGTTAGCTGTAGCTCGCAGTAGCAAACTGGATATCAACTTTGTTGTTTTAGCTTGAAATATGGCCCGATATCCCTCCAGATTTTAACAATTTATTGTTTTTGCAGTTGCTGATTGATCATAAAGTGGTAGAATAATAACAATTAGTCAGATTCTCTGTTTTTTCTGGCAATCTGGAACACAGCCGTGCGACACATGAGCTTCAAACCCCGAGTGTGACGTCAGAAGAAAATGGCCGCCCTGTGAATCTGATGAATGGCCACTGCAGTTTATAACAGCAGAAAACAACAAATGTAAACAGATAACCGTGTTAAAACCAGTGGGAGCTACAGCAGATGCATGTGATAAAGTAAACACCTGTACAAGATGATGCAATTCAACACAATTTGGTGCTGTGCTTAGGGCACAGCAGTGCTTTGAGCTAAATGCAAATGTCAGCATGCTAACATAGCGTGTTAGCATGTTGCAGTAACATTTGCTTATTAGCATTTAGTGCAGTAGCACAGCTTCAGCTGATGGGAATATTGTTTTTTTGCAGGTATTTAGTCATAAATCAAAGTATTGGATAAATTACAAATTAGGCCATGGTGCAACATGAACCTGTTTATTGGTTGAAATAAACCTTTACTTCACCGCGTTAGATGTGAAAATATTCAGGCTGTTCACGCTGCTTTCCCCTGCTGCTTCCCTGATTTCTGGCTTCTCACTCTTCTCAATGTTTTCACTTCTAAATTAAGGGTTTATTTTGACCGAACCAGAGCTGGTGAGCGTTGGAAATTTGGAAAGAGAAATCAAGATGATTTATGATAATAAAATTACTGTTTCTGTAAATGGAGTCTGGTGGCTTTGACGAGAACGATAACTCAACTTTTTCTGGTTAAACGAAAAGGATTTTAGTTCTATCTTTGTAGCGATCCTTTCCATAATCTTGCCAGACGTTGATAATAACCATCCCAGCCTGTCAGTGGCAAAAACAAGCACTTTTAGTGGATGGTACGATGGTTTGCAAGTTCGCAAAAGGATTACATTGCAGTCTGCTTCTGTGGCGGCTGCAGTGGTGTTGCTCAATACTGGACCAATTTCAAAAATTGTAATAATAGTCACTCAAGCCACGTTTCCACCTGGGACCTGGAACTAAAAGGTCCCTTCTGCCTGTTGTTGTCTGTTTCCACTGCTGTCTGAAGCAAAGAAAGCAAGTCATATTTGTGTGCAACTACACAACAAAGATGACGCCTTCTCCAACTCTGCATGAACATAAAAAACTGGGTATTGGCTGCAGGTTTTTACATAAAATAAAATTCTGAGAGCACTCGGCCAATCAGAAATATTCAGCACTGCAAGCCCCACCCCCAAAGTTCATGCACTTTTGGAAAGAACTACCCCCCAGGCAGGGACTTTATGGAGGGTAAAATAATGCCCTGGAACTTAATTCGGACCCTGGTCCCAGCAGTGGAAACGCCCTGAGTTCCTCCAAAGGTTCCTGGTCCCTGGGGAAAGTTCCTGCAGTGGAAACACAGCTTTTGACACACAAACATAGAAAAATAGGGTCCAGGTTGAAAAATACTTAAGTGTCTCTGGGATTAAATTTATCCTGGGCAGGGCATGAATGTCTTTACAAACTTTCAAGACTGTTGTTCCAATAGTAGTCTTGATAATTCACAAAAAAATTCAAACAAAATACTTAGGAAGCATAATCTTGGATCTATGAAATTCTTTAAAAATTCTGTTAGTGTTGCTAAAAACCTACCTTTTCTGTCTAACTGAACAACAACTAAAAACTGTAAACGTCACAAGGCCGTTGTATTGCATTATATTGTGCAGGTGTTTGTGTGGCTGCCATGTAAATGGATATAAACAGTATTAGCTGATAAGATTCTGCTGAAATGCTCCTTTAATCTTCATGCAGCTCATGGTGCTTGTTGCTAAAGTAGACACTGCTTTGAGCGGGATTTTTTTTTGTGAAGCTGTTCAAAAATTACAGGCCAGTTTTGTATTTTAGCTCCAGGGCCACATAGTAAACTGATAGGGAGTGAGAGGCGAGAGGTATGATGCCATTGTTTCCTCAGGCCACTGCTACCAACTTCCAAAACATCCCACACTTAATTAGATCTCACATAATAACACAGGATGCCGTAATCCTACCCACAACAGTGTCCTGATACCTAACACTCCCATACAGACATTTTTTAAGACTTCTCTGCTATCAGAAGGACATGAATACATTAGAAACTGCTGTATAAGTTAATAAAATCTCACCTCAGCAACTGATAAGTTGATAACTGCCAAATAATGTAAGAAGGTATCTGCAGGTCTTGAAATGTTTCAGTTTCAGTTGCATCAAGTATTAAAAAGTCTTCAGTTTCATTCACATTTCTTTTGATGTTTTTTTCCAGTTGTCCAGGCCTCTCTCATTCCCAGATCACCAAATACACAGATACTTTGTCAGGCTCCTCAGCTCAAAAGTTACCCCAAAGAAAAGTTCAAACTTTCTGACAACAGACGTGACGACACTAGAGGAGATTGTAATAATGTACGTCTTGAGAAAGAGGTCAGGGTCATGTCTCGCTTCAACTGTTGGCTACATTTCTACCATGACTACCAGAGGAACAGCTCTGTTTTGTTAGTATCCATAAGGTTTAAGAGAATGTGCACAAATACGGACAAAGTGGACACAGAGTATGAATAAAAGGCTCCTTTCGTATCTGTTTTCAAATCTAACATTAAGCATAAATGTGCCTTAAAGAGCAAGAAAGTTGTGTATGGAGGAGGTGGCATGGACAGATAGGTCCCACGTGAAACTAAACTTGCATACGTATTTTAACCCAAACAATGATCTTACCAAGTAGCCTAAATCTAACCAAACTACAACTGATTAACAACATTAACCACATGTTAAAAAGGCTTTTCTGACTGCGTCTCATACAGACACTAAAGAGTAACTCGTGCATCAGTATGAGACGCCGAGGGGCACAGAGACGTCGGTATATGACGACCTTTGACAAGAGCAGGTTGGTACTTCTAGCTAAAACTAAAGCAGCCTAATATAACAGTCCTGCAATAAATCCTCCCTTCATGATGGTTATAATGTTCATTTCAGAGAGGTTTGAATCTGGATGATGTAGTTTGCAGTATATCGAGAGAGGTGTTTCTATAATTTTGTCCATCTCATTTATATCAGTGAGGGTAGGCTAAAAACAAAAACACGTCTCTGTGTAATGCAACAGTTTGACAGAACCACAAACTACGTTCTCCAGAATGATAGGAATCGATTCAACACCTCTCTAAATCAGTTTGAACAAAAACTGACCATCACAGCCTCCATAGAGTTTCATTGTGTGACTGTTTAATCAGACTTCATTAGTTTTAGCCGGGCGTAACGAATAAACTGGAAACAAAGCGTATATTACTGGGAATTATTGTTAGATACAGCAGTGAAGTACATGTAGGCCTTATTGTCCCTGCTGGTTTTCACCATCTGTCATCCTGGCCTATGGCTGTGAACAAAAAGATATTAAATTGTTTTCTGTTATTAAAAAGGTCTCAGATGTAATTTGGTTGAACGCTGCAGAAACCCCGTGTAAATTTGGTAACAAAAATGTTCAGCAAAATATAATAAAACATGTTAATCCACTAAATTACATCACATTATTACAGTGACAGATTATGTATTTCAAATTGATGATGCAATGGCATTTGTTAATGTTTTAACAAATGGAGTTAATGAATTATTAACTGGAATTGAACAGCATTCTTTAGGCGATCAGTGCCAGTTCAAGTCAAATCATTTATAAAGACATGTTCATATACTTTTTTACAGTATTTGGCAGTTACTGCACATTATCAGTTGTAAAAACTGATACGCTTGTTATCAGTTTTTTAACGTTTAACTGTATGTAGTCTTCCTTTAGATTTTGCCAAACTTCTGATCTTTTTGTTTACTCAGCAGTTATCAGGAAGGTGTATTTAAGGATATAAGAAACCTGCTTCCTGAGCTTGTTCTGACATTAATCATATCAATGTTTCACTCATATAGGATTTAATTCCACTCTTTTATCCACACTAATTGTTGCCTTTTCTTGAATGTTGGTCATTTTTGAGTGTGTGTGTGTGTGTGTGTGTGTGTGTGTGTGTGTGTGTGTGTGTGTGTGGTGCGTTGTGAGTTACAGTAAAATGCAAAAATCCTTTTCTCTGTTGTTTCTCTGTGCTTTTTTGGATACAGTGTATTAATGTAAATATAATTCTGGTTTTCCAAGTGTGTGTATATTTATCTTCGTAGAGTAGATGACTGCATGTTTGACATAAGCATGTTCTTCTTGCCTCTCTGAACCAGGAAACATGCAAGACTCATCCTTCCAAAAGCTTTTGGATTAATAAGCTGCTTTCAGATGCAGATGTCGTTTTGGAGTGCACAGTTTAACGCCTTTTTCTTTCTTGTCCTAAGCATGATTGATTTCTGTTGATGACACACCGCATGGCACGCTGCTTTAATGCTTACAGGCTGTTGGGTTGTCTGATAATGTTGTGCGTGTATGGTTGCCATTATGTATGTGTATGTAAATGTGCGTTAGTAAGCATTTTTATGTATATTTATGTCTTTGTTTTCACTTTTTGTTCTGCATTGTGTTGTTTGGGTGGCTGTTGTTCTCCTCAACCCTCACTGCCCTTCTTGATCCTGCCCACTGCACACAAGCCTTCCCTCCCTCTATTGCTGTCAGCTTCCTCCTCCTGCCTCCTGCCTTCAGCCCTCCTTTCCTCTCCTCTCCTCTCCTCTCCTCTCCTCTCCTCTCCTCTCCTCTCCTCTCCTCTCCTCTCCTCCTTATGTTGATGAGATACGGTGATTTCTCTTAGGGGAGGCGTCAGTCCATCCTAGTGCAGCCCCGTCTCGCACCTGTCCCACCCCGAGTAACCAGGTAATAAACAAACCGGCAAACTCTCACTCTCCATCCATAACCTGCTGCCTCTTTTCCACTTCTGCTGTTCTCTATGTGCGTCCCTGTCCATATGCAGCACCCTGTGAACTCACTGCAAGCCAACACACTGACAGGCCCACTTACTTCTCCATTTATCTTGCAGAATAAGAGGCCTGTCACAGAATGTTTTGGACAGAGGTTACAGATGGCTGTGAAGGGCACACCTCCATGTTGGAAGAGTGACAACAAAACATTTCAAAGATTTAAAGCCGCACTAAGCAACTTGGCAGCGAGAGGCGCTGAATCTGAATTATGTCTGAACTGTAGTACCCACAAATCATGTAATGCGATATCAGTAAATTACGCCCAACACCAGGCCGACCCTGTGATCACTTTTTACTCAAGGATATCAGATGTACCAGAGAGGCTGGAAATTTAATGTAGGTGAAAAGTTTGGATTGAATTTAAAGCCATTTCGAGTGCCCCGTCCCAAGCAGAAGACATTATCACTTTAAAAAAAGATAAGGCTGTTTAACTTAAGACAAACTGAGGCATATTAAGATTCTCTCTGTCACTGCTAACATTTGCAACCTAGCTAGCTAAGTTAGCTAACTTCTTAGCATACTTACAATAGCTGCGTTTACATGGACTCTAATTCTCCACAAATATTCGACTGGGTCAAAATAAATTAATTTGAGTCGAGAGGGATGTTATAAACCTTTGACAGTCCTTCCAAAAGGAAAATAACAACCATGTAAATGCTTACTCCACTCATTTCTCTTTGGTAGGAATAAACATATTCTGTCTGTGTATGTAAAACAGCTGGTCTGTAGTGGACAGAACTTTTCTTTTAGAAACCTTGAAAGATCTAAATATGCTAATATGTTAAAATGCTGGATACCATCTTGAAGATTAACAGGCAGAAACACCTCTTCTTCTTCTTCTGTTTTATTTCCAGCAGATGAGACACTTCACAGACATGTTAAAAAAGTTACATCCTGATTAATACGTAGGAGCATGTCAACACGTTTTGTTTCTAATCAGAATGATTTCAGTTGGATTTCAATCAATGTAGCTGAAGGTGGTGACATGAAGGCAAGTGAGAGAAGCTATTTTGGGGCGACTGGTGACAGAAGTAAAAGTCACATTCATTTTTCCCTTTGACAATTTTACTTGACTCACAGTTGGAACTTTTCAATCGCTTGGACTGGCAACAGCTCTCCTTTTTGCGTCATCAGTGCAAAAAAGTCAAAGTAACCTGCATGTGAACATTAAAAAAGAAAAAGTTGGTTAAGTGAGTGCTGCACTCTGGCAGTGGCCTCTTGGACTCTATCAACAGTGCCGTCCTGTCAGCATGGAACATGTGTCCCTCTGTCTCACAGCAAAAACCGACTGAGGATTACGTGGTCCATGATGCAACGCAAAGTTCGCCCTGACTTCTTTATTATAGAGCAGAAAACCTGCATGAAAAGCTGATAAAACTGGAGATGTGGGTGATGAGTAGATGTCTGGCCTACCTGGTGCCAAATTCTATAATCTAGGAAAGTAATCAGAAATTATAATCTAGGTCATCTCAGATAGAAGAAACAGGATATGTGTCTCTGTTATAACCCCTCTTAATAATTTAGGTTAAAAAGATGTTTGTAATTTTACACAGGACATTTTAATCTGCACGTCTTGCCTTTAAAGTCTCTTTTTTCAATAAGAAATGATGAAAATGTGTAATTTATTTACAGTGCCATGATTAGAATTGTCTAAAGCTCCGTTATCCTTCACCACACAATAACTGACATTTTCATTGTTGTGTGAGACAGAACGAGATGGTAACCCGCAATGATTTCGTTGTCACCCTCCCAACACAATAACATGCTTTCTTGTAGCTGACAGACTGAAAATATTCTGTGACAGACCTCAAATAAGGAGTTTATTTTAGATTTGAGATGAATTAGGCCGCTTTTTATGTTGACCAATGACCATATTACTTATATAAATGTACTAGCATAGCTTAGTGTTTTACAAATAAACTTTAAATGTGTTGTGTGTGAATATTGCAGCCCTCTATAAATGAAAATGCCATTGCTTGTTCAGACACACAATTCAGTCATAACCAGCAATCCACAGACATATACTGTATGCCAACATTATTACTCTTTGCAAATGATTCTCATGTCATGTACGGAGAGCTTCCTGTAAGTCTTTGCATTGGGTAAATTGATGAAATGCAGAGAAATACAAAATAATCAATGAAAACCATTGATTCCTAAGCTCCGCTATTTTCAGATGTTGGCATTTGCAAATATCCAACTCAGGTTTTCATCACATTTAATAATCACCTCATTTCCTCACTTGATTATCTTTGAATATATTCACCAATACAGTCTAAATAAACAATATTCAACTGTAAAACTATTGAACAGTTACTGTTAGGGTTAGTTTTACTGTTACATGTGTGCTCATTACAAACAGGGCAGTAGGAAGATATTAGTGACAGAACTAAAATACATTGTTTTAAAACAATTTTGAAAGCAAAATTGTTACTTCCTGCCAAGCAGCTACACAAAAAAATCCAATAAAAGAGAAAACACACAATCACCCTTTATTATTCCGTAGACTTCTGTCCAGATTTGTGAGCAAGAATTGCATGTTGGGCTTGTTTGCTGGTTGAAAACGGACCCAAACATGGATTTTAAAGATAGTCTTGTTGATAAATCTGTCGGAAAGTCTCCGTTATATTGTGCGAATTCTCTTTTATTATAGATTTTTTTTTTATTTCCTCTCACACAACATATTTTAACCGCTGTGTTTTCCTACACACATGAGCTCACATTTCCATTCAGTTTTTCCATCCCTCCCAACACGCCCTCAGACAAACAACGGGAATTATGGGAAATCTCCGTATCTGACCCAATCCTTCCCTGAAGAACACTGATTAATGTGCACATGTTCTTTTTGTGTGTTTTTTCTGTGTCTTTCAGTGTGTTTCTGATATTTATGTGTTTGTGTACGTGTTTGGCACCTGGGCACATTATTTGGTTGAATGGTGGCGAAGGCCAGTTGTTTTTGAGTGTGTGACGACGTGTGACGTGGTACTAAGTTTCTTTTTTCTATTTTTGTTTTTTTGTTTTGCATCAGAGTTAGAGCTCTTCACCTGGCAATAGTCATCTTAAGTCATACAGGGTTTTTTTTATTTAACAATTGCCATATTTAAATTGATTAAACCAACACTTACAGCAGGTTTTTATTTCAAAATGTGGAGGTGAAAAAGATTTTACAGATCGCTCTAGACATCCACGATTCAAATTGGAGATTGGAGGAGATGGGTAAGAACCTGTGTGTATCTGCATCATTACAATACACCCAACATTTCAGTACTCCGCTAAGTGTTTTGTGTTCCTGTCTGCAGTACAACAGTTTTCATTAGCATAAAAAACACTCTCACATCAAGCTGTAATTGAATGCACCAAGTAATCAAACACTACAGCCCACAGAGAGTGAAGCAAGTTTGGTAAGTTACAAAAAAAGGATGTCAGTAAACATTTTGCCATGTCTTTGTTCAGCTGCTCGATTCCCGAGTTTAATAGACATGTGTATTGGTCTACACATGGATATTAAACGAGACTGTTGGTTGTGTTTGAGAGTAACAAAACAAGTGTTAGTGGAGTCATGTTACTGGCATCCTGTAACTGTCTGTAACCATATAGATACTGTAGCTGTTCATAGCACCAGTTAGCAGCTGAAAGTGTTGTCATTCATTTTGGTTCTGATTGAGAAGAGAAAAGGCCTGCTAATTCACATCAAATTCTGGGGTAATTTTTCTTTTTTTCGTTCTTCTTGTCACTTTTTCTTTTTAAGTGAAATGGAAACACCTTCCACTCACAATGGACACACCCATCAGATACAGCTTATCCAGTGATAATTTGCTTTTGCTCCTTTTTGATTCATTTTCTCTACTGGATGCAGACCAAACTATCCCTCCTATACTTTCTGTCTTTCCCCTCTACAGCACGTCATTCCATCCATGTGACAGTATTTCATACTTCTTGTGTGTTAAGCATTACAGTGGTATTTAATGTCGTACATATTTTCCAATGTGTGATAAAGAACAAACCTGAGTTAAATAAGCTCTTTTCCATGGCTCTGCACCCGTTTTTACATTTTCCAGAGAAACAGAGTCTCTGTAATTATGTCTAGACACCACACAGCAAATGTGCCAGGCAAGATAAATCAAGTGCAATTATTTCAAGAGGTTCTACCCTGGTCTGATGGTAAAACTGTGATTTTCAGCTTTCAAAATGCTTCTATATTCAAATCATCTTGCAGTAGCTCTTGGATACATTAAGCACCATTATGAATAGAGTCCTCATAGTTGTCTATTGGCACAATAACCCAATTGTTTTCTCTCCTCACTGCTCCTACACAGATGTCAGTGAACAAGGCTGGGAGTGAAGGCTTGCAAACAGACCTTGATATATACTAATAATGAAACTACTGTAGTATTGCATTGCTGTTATTCTGCGCCAATGTAAGTAAGAAAAGATGGCAAAACCAAACTTTGATTTAATCCCTGATCAAAAGCTCCGAGCCAGGATGGACACCCATGCAGCAACTCATTGCTATGTGATCAATGGGTTTGGGTTGGACATTTTGGTTGGTGAATTTGACAGAGGTTTGGGTTTCTTGCCAGGCTATAGGATGCACCTTTATCTTGCTTTTTTAAATAATTTGGCTCTGAGCTCTTTGTGGCTTTTTTGCATGTTTTTAGTAACAGGCTGATGCTACAGTATGTGCTGTTAAGATATCTCTAAACACTCATCCTAATTCCTGCCCCTTTTCTCCCTGCGCTCCAATAACAGTTGAGCAAGCTTGGTACCTCAGTCAACTTTCTCCTGTGCTGTTTCCTGTACTTAGATTTGCTATGTGCAAGGGTCGTCTGTGTTGAAAAGAAAACCAAATTTTTAACATGGTTGAAAGGTGTTGTTGGGGGACCTAAAAAAAGCGACATATATTCACATCTTAAATTAAATAAAGTTAACAAAACACTAGCTAACTAGCTAGCTAATCTACAATAATCGGTAGCCAGCTAATTGTATCCATAGAGGTATCACAGAACTAGACAGCAGACGTAAAGATGGCGCCCATTTAGGCCAATGACAATTGCTCGCCTGGTGCATACCTCAAAAAAAGTTTTTTAGCTTGCAGGTTTACTTCTGCAATATACGATCTGTGCACTGATGCACAAGTTCCTGCTCAGCCAATACACTTTTTTGTGATGATGTTATAGATTTTCAAATCGCTTTTCTCAGCTGTTAAAGAAAGATAGATTGAGATATTTTTTTGCAGCAATACCATGATTGGCCACTGGGCCACCAAGTGGGAATGCAATACATCTATGGTTACATCTGATGGCTAATGTTAGCAAAATGCTTGTTAACTAGTTAGCTAATCTACATCACTTGTTAGCTAGCTAGTTACATCTGATAGCTAAAGTTAGCAAATGCTAGCCAACTAGCAAACTGATCTACATCTGTCATTAGCCAGCTTGCATCACTTTTCCGGGTCCCCTGCAACATGTTTTGCTGTCTCCCCAAATCTTCAAAATTTGGTTTTCTTGTCATCATAGTTCCCAATTGGAAATTTCAACTGGAGCGTCTTCTGAAGTGGGATTTCCGACTCAGAAAGTCAGAGCAACCTCACCAGCCCCAACCTCAAAATCCAAGATGGCTGCTCGCACATCAACACTCATGAAAGTTGTTCATAGAGTGCTGCAGGAATGAGTCCTGAAACCCAGAAATGAGTTAGCATATTAGCGCTTTCGGTTCTTGTCTCTTAGTCAATGGGTTTTGTGATTTGCCTGAAATAAGGTCTAATACAAGCTTTAGAGCTTTTCATGTTTTGTTCTACAATATAAAATATGTCAGTAAATACCCAATTTGTGATATTTTTTAAGCTTTTACATGTCTTAAAAATGGCGGTTGCTAAAAAGTGGCTAAATTAAACTGGTGGTGACACAGAGTCACGCTAGCCTACAAAAACACACCATCTCTGCAGCACTCTTTTAGCACTTTTGTTTTTTGTCTTTTTAAACCAATCGCACACACTGCGGCCATGTTGCTATAGCGCGTTTGTATGCGCCGTGCAGTGGGTTGTTATCAAGCCTTTTCTGACTTGCTGTACTGGAACGTGGTCAGCTCAGGTGTGACGTCGTTCCCAGCTCCTACTTTCAGCCTCTGAGGTAATTGGAAAGCACCATAAGCACAGGAATCTCAATGCTCAACTGTTATTGGAATACAGAGCAAAAGGGGCAGGACTTACGAGGGATCAATTGTAGAGTTCTTCTATAGTCTTTAATTTAAAATACTTTCAGCTACTCAAGTTCGCACATTTACAGAGAAACGTAGTCGATATTGAAGATGATTTGTACTCATTGGCAAAGAATGACTCATTTGAATTCCTGACTTTTCCTGACACCTGTCACCCGACAAACACCCCTTGTTACTCATCCCGAGAGGATCAGGACCCTTTGACCTCAAGAATTTTAATTCCCCTTCATCCCCTCTTTCCCTGTGTCCCTTTTCCTGTGCTGCCATTTCTATTGGTGTTCGTCATGCATCAACTCCGTGACTCATTTGGCTCTCTCTTTCTCTTCTCTCTGTCTCTCTCTCTCTTTCTTTCTTTCCGTGTGATTCTTTCAATCCCTTTTCACTTGTCTATTATTTTCTGATTCCTCCTTACTTTGCTTCTGACATCGCTTTTTACATGTAACTCATCCCAACCGGTTCTTTCTATTTGTCAATGTTGATGTTTTCCACTTCCACACGTCCCTCTCTGGTGATTTTTCCTCCTGGTCCTCTTTATCCCATCTGTATCTCACTATTCTTACTTCCTCCCACACTCTCACACCTCTTCAACATGTGATTTTTCCTTCTACATATCACGTTATCTGCCTTGATTGGACATCTCCTTTACAACTCCTCACATCCTTCCCATCGCTCATTGAATGGCCTCTCTCCTACGACCATCTCTCCCCCCTGCTCCCACTCCTCTTTCCCCTCCCCTCTTTCTCTATCTCGCTAGGAGGACCAGCTTTCCTCCCTGGGTTCTGCAGACCCCGGTGTGAAAACTGAAGGTGGAGGGGGAGGAGGAGGAGGAGGAGGAGGAGCGGTAACCAACGATCAAGGCCTCAGAGTCTCTTCCTCGGCCATTTCCTCTGACAGCTCGCCCCACAATGGAGTCCTCCCCCAAACTGTAGACCCTCCCTCTCTACCCACTCCTCATCAACATCCTAGTCAGAATGGAGAGCTCCGTGGCAACCAAACATCCTCCCCCATGACAACCTCACAGGCAACCGGAACCACGGCAACAGCAACTACAGGCATAGCAGAAGAAGGGGGAGTAGGTCAAACACAACACTGAGCCAAATCAGAGAGAGACGACACAAAAGGAACAAAAACACTGTCCCCGTCTTTTCCCATTTAGCGAGACAATGCTTTGAAAAGAATTCGCAGTAGATATTCTTAATTCCCCTGGCAAGAGAGAGAAGAAAAGTGTGCGGGAGACGAGTAGTAATCATACAGCTACTGTACAGTGCATAACACACGAACACACAACACAAAGGGCTCTTCAATGGACACTTGTTCTCTTGATGCTCACCCAGAGCTTCAGTTAGTATCAGTCTTGCAGGACAAGATAATGATACCTTATAACATGCTGTTTGAGTCAGTCAAACGGAGCATTTGACGTACACACCAAGCCGATATGTGAACATCTGCTCTGTGCACCCATTGTGGCTTCATGAGAAACACACACATGTAAGGAACAAGCACTATAGAATGTCTTGCACCCCAAAGACTTCATAGTAGCCATTAGTGAGTGCTATAAGCCAGCTTATAGTAACCCTCGACTCCCATGGATGTAGGTGCATTAAATATACCTATCCTGAACACGCCAGGCTGCAAATCGTTTAGGTAGAGATGTGGTGATGTAGTCTGGCTTTCTTAGTGCCTTTGAGTGTTTTTCAACAGGGTTTTCCAATAGATGCAGGAGTAACCGATGGAGTTAGCTTTGCTATAGTCGGAGAAATGATCTGTGGGCTGAAAACAGAGATTCAAAGACACAAGATCAAGCGTCGTAGAGGTTCGGAAGACATTTTTTTGGGAACTTTCCTTTCTGTTTTTTTCCAATCTAAGGGACTTCTTGTTTTTTTGGACTGAGCTCGTGCAATTTTTCTCTTCTCAATCTCAGAACCGATATGTGATAAACTGGTGCTAAACAGAAACAAATGGTGCCATTTTTCCAAGTCAAATGTCTGTGTCTGCCATAGCACTGCCTCTTTCATGACTCACTCACTGTCTTTCTTCTCTCTTTCTCCTGCGATTTGTCTCTGACAGGACTCCCCCCCCACCCCCACCCCCCAATATGTTTTTGTACGTGTCTTTGTCTTTTGTTCTTTGTGCATCCTGTTGTTGTTCTTCTGTCTGATGGGGTTGTTGGGGTTTCCATATCTGTGTTTTAGAAGCACCCTCCTCCAATCTCTGGTTTTATTTACAGTTAATAAAAAGCAGCTCCCCTGGCTCCAAATTGACGGATCATCTATTGAACGGGTTATTTCAAATTTGTGGAGACCGAGCCCCCAAAGTGCTATTTTCAGTTTACACAGAGCACTAACTGACTACTTTGAATGAAATGGATGAATGGAGTTTATTCCCATTTTTAAAGTTTTTTTTTTTTCTTTTGTTTAAAAAGTGTTGGTCCATTGTTCTCATATACACAAGATAAGTGGTGCCATTATTACAATTTTCACCCAAAACTAATGTAATAAGTGCATACAAATACTAATAACAGATGATGTTTTTAGCTTGAGGCACTTTTCTTCCACATTTTATTACAGTAAACATTGCCAGTGTGACATGATAACAAGGATCATCTTCCCAAATGTGTGAAAAGACCATTTCAACCATTTAGGTTTGCTAATCCTGCCATTAAGTGCCTGGGATAAATATATTGAGCATCCTTTGGCCAGTAGACTAGCTAGTCATCGACCAGGTGCACATTATAAAGCCTTTCTTAAGACAATAAGAATATATATCACCCCGATGCTTTAAGAAAGATTAATAATGACATACTTCTTTGTGTAGTTTCCATGATTTGAAGTTTCATTTCAAAATGAAAAATGCAGCATTAAAACTAATTAAAAGATGCTTTGAGTAAAACAATTAATTTATGGTAAATTTTAGAAATATTGTATGATGTATTTTTGAAATGAACTCTTCAGTTTCTCATGTGTCAAATGCTCTTTGAAATGTTTGTAATGTGTATCCATATTCCTTCATTTTGTGTATGAACTGTCTGTTGTAAGGTTTGTCTGGATGTGAACTTGTTTTTGTCTCTGTAGCCTCACACACACACTGGTGTCGCTCTGCAACAACTCAGCTTGTTTGAAGACGAGTTGAAGAGTCTCACATCAGCTTTGTGTCAGCCATTTTTCTCCTCGGAGAGAACAAATCACTTACTCTGCAGTGTCAAAGGTCTAGCACTTTCTAGGCCAGTGCTATAGCGGATTAGCTCATATTTTTCAGTGAATGTCTAACTGTTGAACCACCAAATGTTAATAATGCTCGCAAGTCTTACGCAGGGAAAGATTGTCTTCTATTTAGACAGCTTGTAGGGCTACTTTTTCACTAGTGAAATTACTTGTGTGTGAAGAATGTTGGAATTTAAAGCGGTCTAGGTTTGAACATCAGTGTTTTTTCAGAGATGTGAGATGATCCGTGATTGAGAAATTAACATTGCTGTGAAAATACCTCAGTGACTCAGGTAAACAAGCAGTTGCCTCAGAGCTGAACACATAAAAAAAAAAACAATAGAAAATGAGATGAGTCCAGCTTTGGAAAGACTGCCACCATGCAGATACTCGGTACTCTAGCTATGCTTCAATAGCACCTGATCAAGCACCCTCCCCCGTTTCTTCTCTCTCTCTGTCTCCCTTTTTTTCTCCCCCTAGCCACTCTCACAGCTTCATGGAGGACAATGTGGAACCTAATTGGCTGATGCACCATCGGCAGTCCGTGGGGTGGCATGGCCAAATGTCCAGAGCCCTCTCTCGTGACGCGATTGGCTGACAAAGGGAGAACTTGGGGCATTGGTCCCATTCTCTTTGCTCAAAGGATGGTGCAGAGCCCCAGCGGACCATGTAAGGAAATGCTGGGATTTTTTTTTTAAACTTTTTTTTTTTTTTTTTTTTGCTTAACTTGGGCCCTCTCTCTCTGATTTGATGACAGGATTTTTTAAAATGTGTTTGACGCCTCTTGCTTGGATCTACATTTTACTTTTAAAAAGGTAGGCTGGACACATATTGGCGTTTGTTAGCCTGCCGAGCATGCAAAGAACAGCTATGCAGTCTGATCAATCAGCAGAACGGAGGAACACAAAGGCCAAGGATGGCGTGATGCTCAAAAACGAGAGAGAGGGGAGGTGTATTGTGGGTAAGGTGTATTTCAAAGGTGCTTGACTTCTCTTGAAATTTCAGTCAAAGCTGATTTACTTTCAAAGCATTTATCTCTCTCTCTTATAGTCTTTTCAAATTACCCTTTGATTCATCTATTCACTCTTTATCTATCTAGGAACGCATTATTTAACCGCTTCATTTATACTCCAGTTTACACACACTTCTTGATCTCTTTCTCGACTCATAGTTTTAGCTCTTCCGTTCCGACTCTCTTTCAGACTTTGATTTTTAAAGGAAACTAAATATGCACAGCCTAATACAACAAGTAAGAAACTGCTTCAGAACACAACTCTTACTTCAATGAAGACTTTGAAAAACCGGACAGAATGTTATTATTTATATTTCTATGATACTGCTTATTCTTACAATAGTATAAAAGAGAAACTCTTCATCAGATATCTTCCGGAGCAGATATTTATTTCTTGATATAGATAGATGCTTCTATCTAACGGACGTTCATAAATAATCCATTTTATATGAACAGAGTTTTCTTACTGAGACAATCTTGTGGAGAGAATCGCGATTGCCCTGAAGGACTGTGACGAAAGGGACAAACTTGTGTTTTACCTACTCCCCTTACAGCAGTTTGCACGTTGCTGTGACCTGTGCCCTCTCTCCCTCCCTCTCAGTTATAATCATTCGAAACAAAAAAAACAAAAAACAGAAAAAGCAGACGGATGTTTCTTGCCCAAAAAGTCGCCATGGAGCTCTCCATTTATGGACGATGTGAAAGTCTTTGGATGAGGACATTCTTACGGCTATTGTTTTATACTCCACTTCGACTATGTGTCTGTAGAGTTTTAACCGAGCAGAGGATGAACTCTTGGTTTCAGTGATGGCCACATTTCTGCAGTCAATTTGCGGTAAAACTCCCCATTTATTTCTATGGATGGACTCCACTGACACCAGTCTGAGTTGAAATCCCTGCCATTTCCTCTTGTGACTGAACCAGAGAGAGATATGTTAGAGGTCCTGCTGAAAACGAGTGAATGTGTTTGTATATAAGTGTGTGTACTGGCTAAATCTTTGTGTATATACTGGATAAATGTGTATATATGGTATGTCTATGTGTATATACAGTTTGTTTGTATATGCAGAGTGTACAGTTATTTTTTCCTCTAATGTTTCTCTCTCTTTCTATGAATAGGTCTTCTCAAGTTACCAATACTGAGGCATGGAAAGGTTTTTAAATGTACCGAGCTATCAGAGGCACTTTTCTGTGCAGACTTAGAGAATATCAGCGAGGTCTGTCACTTACAGCTGCATTCTTGAAGCTCTCATACACGAAGTAACTCACATAATCTTAAGCTTGCACTCATTTTCTGACCAACTAAAAAGCTTTTCTAAGTAGATTTGGGTGACCAAGCAATGTTTGTACATATATAGACTAAGACAATTTTTTTTTTCCAGAAACCTCCATCTGCATTTCTTTGAAAAATTCTCGACCTGTTTTGAGTTCTTGCGTATCTGACTTTCACTTTAGGTTCCTATGGTATATGTTTGCAACGGTTGTCATTCAGAGTTATATATTTATTCCGACAACCCTTATATATTTCTTGAAATTTTGTTCCCCAAATTCTGCCTCTCATGGAGCCGTGTAACCTTTTGTTAAGAATCGGTTAGACTGGCAAGTCCTTCCATGAAAGTATACTGTCATTACTTGCATAACACTGCTTGTTTTTGTATAGGTCCTTACTAAATAAGTGTGCCTCCCCCCTTATACTCTTACTAACCTTAGATCCATTAACTGGTCACTCATCTTCATCCCCCTTGACAAGCCATAGCCCCCTTCCCCAAAACTCCTCTATTGTTGTTTTGACAGGACAGACATTTGGGGATTTTGTGTATATTAATGGAAGAGTGGTGTTGAAGAGTGTATTGCAGTTGTATATGGATTTGTTATGAATGTGGATATTCTGATCATTGAATTATTATTGTAATAATGATAATAATTATTGCCACTTTTGTTGATTAATTCCTTTGATGCGGTTGATGAAGATGCCATTGTTCCTTTTTTTTTTCTTTTGGAATACACCGGAATTTATATTTTTCGGGTGGGTGAATCTGGAGATAGAAATACGTAAATAAATTAATAAATAAACAAATAATTAAATTCTTAACCAGGTGTGGAAAAGTGTGTGTTCTGTTTCTTAATGTATTAACTCAGGTTCTTCTCGGTATCCATCTACGTCAGATTAAAGGGTAAGTCTGCTGATATTTTTGTTATCGTCAACATTTCTCAAGAAAGCACGACATGTTCCTACATTAGCATGAACGCACCTGTTCATTTTCACTTAGTCTGACTCACTGGATGTACGCTGTGGGTATAAGCAGAGGTGTAGTGCTAGCTGTTTAAGTACTGCAGCACACCTGTGACTGCATGTACACACTTAAAGGTACAACATGCAACAATTTCTTTTAAAACAATGTATAGACTCATCCAAACATGAATCCGTTCCAAATATCACTGATGTCCAACTAGACGTGACGGTGGTGTCTGTGTCTGCAGAGACTCTGCCCTCTGCCTGCGTTTCCCTTTTTTTCTCTCTCTCTCTTTTGATGTGCTCGGGATGTGGTATCTTTCTGGTGCATTTATAATTAACTCAGAATCCTATTGATAAGGATTCTTCCTTTCAGTGGCCCATTTCAGGCCATTTAACCACTGTTCCTAAGGTGATAGGTTCACATGCATTAGTCAACTATAATTGACTACACGATCAAATGTTAGACTGACTTTATGAATAGTTTCTTCGTGACGCTAATATAGCTCTTCAGTCAGTTCATGGACGCTCTCTTTGTCTCTATGCTGCAACAGGGCTGCAGAAAACAAGTTGGAAAAGATGCCTCTCACTGCAAAAACCGAACTCTGTCTGATAAGGGCTGCACGCTTTATGGTGATTTGAGCTTGAAGCATTTAAAAAACAGATTATGGTATGGCTGTGAATATTCTGTTTCCTCACTTGGAGAAAAATAAAGTGGCGGCAGCATTACAGCCTGCCATTGCCCTTTTATTTCAAGCAACATCTGCTATCTGAGTTTTCAAAGTCTTCATCGCAATGGGAAACCTCTAAGCTAGCAACCTACACCTGGTCACTAACGGTACAAACATGAACAAGCTAGCAGCTGTTACCTTTTCTTATTGCAGTGATGTAGTCATTTTAATGCCAGGGCTCACCTCCTCACATGTAAATGCCCCCACTAAAACAAATTCCTCCTGACACTGTTTTGCAGGGGAACCATCACGGCATCCTGGGCTTAGTGCCACCCAAGACGATTGTGATTGGTGTAAAGATACAAACGTGTTTTTCCCCTGTAGCAGGATGATCATGTGTGGAGCCAGATCTTCCTCCAGCGCCGACACGGTGCTGTGGAGGTCTGGCTGTGCAATGCTCATTTTGACTCAGTGCTACATCCATCATCCTGCTGCCTTAAATAATCAACTTTTTGTCCCCAAAGCACACCAAGGTGCAGGCCAAAATCTCAAGGAACACCTGTGTTTATGTACATGCAAAATAACCAACCTAACCAGCTGTGGCAACAAGAAGCCTTCTAGCCAATCAGAAGCAGAGTTCCTAGAGTGCAGGTAGGAAAACAATTAGGCATCAATCAATCAGGGAATTTGATGTGTCACATTCCAATAATTCCCTGTCAACTGCGCAACTGGCAAAAACTTTGTTTGCTTTTAGGGTATAAAATTTGCCTCTTTATTGGGACATGAGTGCGGACAAAGTTTTGAGACAGTACATTAAAAATTAATTCATAATATTTTGTAGAATTGCATATTACAATAATTCTGTTTGGTTGTCACAAGGCACACCTGGACCAATCTCCTAGTCCGCCACTGAAAATCGTCCCCAAAACAATTCACCCCTGTTTAAGGAAATTATTTAGCCATTTTTTAAACGAATCTATCAATTTGTAACCCGTTTTTTAAAAGGATTTCAGTTGGAACAAATAAATTGACTTGAGGCAGATTGTGAAAATATGATATTGATAGATTGGTTTTGGCCTATTCATGGGATTTGATGACAAGAACTAAAATAAAGCTGAAATCTCACTAGCCTTATCCTTTAAATGGTCAGAAACATGGCTTTTCTGTCTGGAGGAAGTGTTTGGTCACTTTCTTGCATAACTAATGATTAGTTTAAATGTCCACTATGTAAGATTTACAGGGATTTGTTTGAAGAATATGGCAGAAATGGAATATAATATTCATAAGCATGTTTTCATTACTTTATAATCACCTGAAAATAAGAGTGTTTTCATTACCTTAGAATAATGTTTGCTTTTTTTTGTTTTACTCAAATTACAGATCGATTATCAAAAATTGTTGTCAATTAACCTTTAGTCGCTTGACTAAATGGTTAATTCAGTTGTTTCAACACTAGGCTTACAGCATGCACACCCTCCTATAAATGAAAGAAATAAAACCCTTTAGCAATACAAAAAAATTACACTTTATATCTGAATACATCATTAAGTTACTGATGTGCTGTGATGGTTGTACCTTTGTTCTAATATTTTCAATATAAAGATTAATTCTCTGAACTTAAAAGCTCATTCACTCTTATTTTTGTTTCTGGTTCTGTGGTTAGATCATCAGGTAAGCTCGCTGTAGCATCACAGTGCTTGCTCATCTGGGTCATCTCCGTTTTTTTCTGCGTCTCAGGCCTGTGATTCTTCTCTTGGTGAGCAGAGCAGATCATTTCCTCACACTCTTCCCAGCTGAGGTGCTCGGAGCATGGATGGCAGGCAGGATCTGGGAGCTGGGGACTCAACTGAATATAGCAAGCTTGTAATTATCCTCATCCTCCTACACTTAATCGCCTGCAGTTCCTTAGTGGGCTGGCAACTTCTGAGTTTGGACAGAACAGAAAAAAAATGTAGCACAGTGGAGGAGCAATAGACAATTCATGCTGTGTAAACAGAACAAAGAGAGCTGAGAGTTCCACCTCAACCTGCTCCAGACCCAACCATCAAATAAATTCAAATAATTAATCTGCCAGTGAAGAATATTCATGCCTCGATGAAATGAACAATAAGATTTTCATTTTTCGTGTGATATTAAGAACCATTTTATATCTTTTACTTCCTAGAAAACATCATGAAATGCTTACAAAATTCCAACCAACAAAAGCATTACACAGTGAACCAGAATCTTAATAATACTCACTTTCCTCCTTAAGTGATACCCCACTGACTTACATCTTTCACTGACCCCCTTCATCATCACCTGTCATACTAATATCCTGTTTCCACAACCAGGAAATACATAAAAATGCATAACATTTATAGGAAGCAAACATCTCTCAAAATGCATTTGTAGGGATGAAAAATAATCTATGATCTGTATAGACCTCTATTGGCAACCAGGGGGAATTACAATTAGGGTTTATGGTCTCAATGGTCACTTTGCAATGGGGGAACAAAATTCTTATTAATAAACATATTTCTGCCATCGTTAGCAGCATTTTTTTTTTCATTAACTCCATGTATTTTGTAAGGAAAAAAGACAAGGAAGGCATGCAAATGACTGGAGAGAACTGATATTTGTTTGTGACACAACTGCAAGACTTTTTGCATACAAATAAAATACAGTATGTCAATGCTGGGAAATATGTGAGGTCACCAAAATATCCTAATAAGGATAATTAAGGTGGAAGTTGTCCCATCAAAACAGGTGTAAAATGTACTTAATCAAATAAATATAGTGATTAATAATGAAATAATAAATATATAAAAGTTTACAGAGGAGTGACGGAGATGTCAACCTGAGAAGTCTAATCATGAAAAATAGGTGAAAACACCTGTGGGGGGTCCACAGGTGAGTAGGACCTTAAATAAATGTTTATTTTTATTACGAGTTTTTAATGTAATAGTACAATCTGTAAAATCTCCCTGATTTGATTCATTGCAGGTTGGGGTCAAGAGGTCACTGGTTCCCAACCTCGGGGGTCCCGACCCCCACTAGAGGTCGCCAAAGCTTCATGGTGGGGTTGTAAGGCCTTCTTGATTTTAAGGGGCGTAAGAAAACTTTAACAGCTTTTAATTCATTATCACGAAGAAAACAAAATAAAATTATTTAATTAAAAAAAAAAAAAATCACAGGATAAGGGCACAGTGACAACAAATTTCCTGCGCAATTACTCACTCTCTGCAATAATCTAACTGTGTGCAATTGACGTGACAATAATGTGCAATAACTGAACTGCAATTCTCTGTGCAGTAATTCAGTAATTCAGTGTACCATACATAGAGCAGTATTCAGTCATATATTGTAGTCTGATGCAAATTAGTACACAATTCTTGACATCTTATTTTCTATTTCTTCTATTTTTCCAAGATATATAGTGTTCTATATGTATATACACATATTTGCTGTGACAGATTAGAGCAGAACACAGTTGTGTTTATATTTCTATTAGGTTATTGTCATACCATTTTGTTGTAGTAGAATGTACATATTTTAATATACTGACTTTCTATTTTTCTCTATATATTTTCTATTCTTGAATAGGAGCAACTGTAAAGTGAGCAATTTCCCCCTGAATAAAGTATTGCTGATTTTCTGATTCTGAGGACCTTCAGTCTAAACAGCCTTGAGAACAATATCCAAGTGTCAGAGAGAAAAAAAACTCCATTGAATTAGTGACAAAAAAGCCTATTAAGTATATATTATTGTTAAAAACAAACAAAAAACATGACACAGACAGAGAGTTGTATAAAAGTTCCTACCAGTAAAACTTAATTTAACTTTTTTTTTTTTTAAACAATCTTTTCAAAATCATCTCATTTAAACTGTACATTTAACTGCACATTTAACGCAAACTTCCTGCAGTTCAATTATCAGTTGTTCTGTAGCCCACTGATTTGCCCCATATTTTGCTCTCTAATATATATCAGTTCAGTTGCCTCGTTATCTGCAATTACATGTAGATATTACTTTGTTTGCTATGGTTTAGGTTGCTGTAAACATTTTTCTTAAGGAAATAACAAAAAGCACGATTTAAAATTGAATTCTATTTTCTTCAAATTTCTCATTTGTAGGGGAAGGAAATTTTTTAAATTAATATTTTTGCAAATGAGGGATCTATAACCTACCTGGCAACCCGTGACTGTGGCGAGTGTGTTCTGAAGTCTCGCGATATTCAGGCGGTCACTGCCTGATAGGAATAATGGCCGCCTTCGTAGCAATGGCTGGAACAGGGAACAACACAAGAAGCATATCGGAGCGTTTTAGCTGACCAGGAAGAGCATAAATTACTGGGCACCCCCTCCTACCCGGTTTTCAGAACGGATGGGTAGAGGGGGTCTTGCCAAAGGACAGAAGAAACGAAAGAGACTCGGAGGGAAAGGGAGGAAAGCTAACACTACCCTGATAGCTAGCGCTAGCTGGTTATCAACACGGTTGTCACTGCCGGGGGAACAAACCCGAGTAGCCGTGACAACTGTGCGTCGGGAGGGTTGAAGGAAACGGCGACTAAACGCTGGAGCGTGTGATCAAACAGCTGGCCTCTCACTAATATGAGCGGACCGGGGCAGGACAGCGAGCCAGAGGCGAAAGTCCTTCTCATCAAGCGGCTTTACAGGTAAGTTGGCGAGGCCGTTTTGCGTAGCTAACGGAGGTGCTAATTGAACGTTGTTGTGGTGGCTAACTTAGCACTAGCCAATCAGTGTTTGCTAACTGAAGAAAGGGTACACCTATTCTACTACTCAGCAACCTGTCACGACAATGAGGAGCCCAACATCTCTGCATACGAGTCAGTGTAACATCACCTACATCTGACTGGGCAGTCATCATGCTGTGTGGTAGTGTAGCTTGTGTGTTAGCTTATCAAATCCTGATTTTAGCTGCAGTTGTCATTAGCGTCCTTGTTACAGAGAAATGAAACAGGAAGAATTTTGGCTGTTAGCATGGTGGCCCGCAGTATTTGAGATGACATGTGTTCCTGACGTCCTTTATCAATCAGTCAACGTTAAGCTCAGAGTAGGGCTGGACAATATATTGATATTACATTGCATCGTGATGTGAGACTCAGTGTCGTGATAGCATTTGTTATGTTACAGTTATTTCGTGATATATATAGTGCCTTTTTCTGGTATTAAAGGCTGCATTACAGTTAAATGTCGTCATTTTCTGAACTCTTCAGACTGTTGTAACTATTGAAAAGCATAAAATAATTGTGTTAAGAAGAAGAAGAACACCCCTCTATTTCCCCCCTTTTGGAAAATTATTATTTTTTCACTCCATTGTTAATTATTAACTCACACATAGGCTTGTATACACATATGCATATGTAGTTTTTTTGTAGGAGAGGTGGTAGAGTGATGGATGCTGCCCCAAAATTGGTGTTGCCTTGTTTGCTCAAGGGTACCTCAAAAGTGCCCAGGAGGTAAAACTCCTACCAGTCCACTCTGTACTGTTTGGTCCAATGTGGACTTGAACCGGCTACCCTCTGGTCCCCAAGTCAAGTCCTTATGGACTGAGCTGCTACTGCCCTCAAAAATGTATATTTTGTGATTGCATCACTAGTCATCTCTGCAATACTGACACAGAGGTATTTGGTCAAACATATTTTGTAATTTGATTTTGACTGTATCGCCCAGCTGTGTTACAGCAAACTTATTTTATTACCATAGCTGCTTCCACCATTTGGAGTACACAGCATGTCATTAGTCACTACCTACATGATCCATAATTATTGATGTCAATATAGGCTTTTCAGCTGTATTGCCCAGGGCTAGCACAGAGCGTTATCCTTGTCATAATGCTAATGCTTTCTATTGTCCAACACTACCCAGGGCAGTGGTGGAATCTGTGCACAAGCTGGATGTCATCATCGGCAGCAAAGCATCCTACAGAGAGGTCTTCAAGCCGGAGAACATCAGCCTTCGCAACAAGTATGTCCAGCTGTCTCAGACAGCAGTCTGTGTTTTTTAAAGGAGACAGGAGTGTAATTTAAACCAGAGAGACTACATGCAGTCAGACCAGTTGTTCTGTGCATGAGAAGGAATTCTTCTGGGTATGAATTTAAACACATCAACCAGTTTGTTTAACTGACAAGAGTACATCTAACTATGTTTTTTTTTTTTTCACATTTATCTTTATTGGGTTGGCAGTACATAACATGTATCCACAGTACGACTTGTCACCCATTTTTACATTTTAATCAAATACATAGGCACAGAACACAAGCCAACCCTCCCACCTCTCTGAGATGAGAGCCAAGCCTGCATTAACAAAACACAACAACAAAACAACAAACAATCAAACCAAACATACATATAGAGGAACTCAAATAAGTTGTGGAATTTTCAATGTATTTTGCATACGGCTACATGGTCAGTCACATACCCAAACCTATAAAAATTGTACTCAGTAAAATAACTTAATATATTGTGCTGATCTTCCAAAGAAGGAATAGAATGACATAGGACAGAATAGGATCCCAAGTTTTGTTACATTTTTCAGAGTGACCCCTTACACTATACTTAATTTCTCTAAGTATAGGAAGGACAATAAGTCTTTCAACCAAGAATTAGGTGATGGAGGCTTCTGATCCTTCCAGCCAAGTAAAATATGCCTGCAGATGACTTCAGGAACACTGAAAATAGAGGTCAAGGGGCTTGGGACCACAGTTCTATTGAGGGCTTTCGGAAGTGTATCATAAAAAGAGGACCAAAATGAACTCAGCCTTGGAAAGGAGAAAAAACATATGTGTGTGATTGGCAGGAGATAAACAGCATCTGTCACACACATCTCCTGTGTTAAACAGTTTGTCAGGTTTGACTTTGGATAGATGTGTTCTATGTAAGAACTTAAACTGGATCAGTGTCAGACTAGTACAGGGGCCCTCTGTGCCACTGGCCACTCAGCTGAGACGGAAGTACCAAGTTCTTTTTTCCAAGTATTCCTAGATGTCAGGGGAGATGATAATAATGATATGATTAGCTTCACCACAGCTGAAATGAATCCATGGACAACAGGGAAGGCTAGAGTTGTATCAGTAAGAGAATCAGGCGGTTTATGGGGAAAGTTAGGGAGGTTGCAGCAGGCAAAGTCTCAGATTTGATAATATCTAAATAAATGAGACTGTAGAAGGCCAAATGTAATCTTTGTCAAAAGATGCAAAAGCCATCTGTTAAATTTCTAAACTTTTTCACACACCGAAATTTTAGCAGCAGTTTGACAGGAGTTATTAGTTATTCTGTCAGATACCAAGTATGGTGTCATCTCATCCCTATGCTTTATCGAAATCCAGTTAGTCTATTTAGCATCAGAAACATGTCTAATCCAAACTGACCACTTATTCTCTGCAAGACTAAACAAATAAAATAACCATACTGATTCGTACTCAGCCTTTACAGCATGTGAACGGGATTACAGTTTTTTTTTCATACTTGATGTAATGAACCAAAAGTTCAAAAAGAGAAAGAGGAAGTTGGAGGTAATTGTGAGAAAGAGACTTGACCGTGTGTCACACATGTAGAGACAGTATTTCACCCAGTTCAGTGACAGAAAATTAAAAAAAAAAAAATTAAAATTCCAACTTCTAATGGTGCAGATTTGCAACTTTTCCTTGTTGTACACAATAGCACACTGAATATATTTGGGTTTTGGACTATTGGTTGGACAAACAAGATATTTAAAAGTGTCACCTTGGGCTCTAGGAAATTCTAAATTGAATTTTTCAGTGTTTTCTGGCATTAAGTAGACCAAGCGATTAATTGTCAGATTACTAAATATGGGAATAATCGTACCATACAAGGGAGTACACATTTCTGACTGTAAGTAATCCCTTTCCATTGCATGCTAACATTCTCAAAAATTTTGATACTGAAATCCTTTTCAATGCCACATGCTTAAAATTAATACAATACTAACATTCAATAGTATCAAAAATACTGAAGCTATAAAAAATAAATAATCTAAGAACTCACATTCAAGACCTCAGTTCAGTTCAGACTTTGTTGTCCTGCCTGAAATTTGGTTTGCATCATTGCAAAAACCAGACAGTATTCAGTATTTTTTCTGTAGAAGCACTCTGTGCAGGTTGTTAAAGGGGCAGTTCACTATATTTTCAACATATTTTTGGTGTGAATTGCTGAGTTTGGGAGATATCTGCTGAGATGTCTATCTTCTTTCCAATATAATGGGAAGAAATAGCACTAGGCTTGTGGTGCTCAAAACACCAAAGAATATATTTGGAAAAAGTCAAAAGCAGTGTCTCTTTCCAAAAGTCATGATCCAATTACTCAAGATAATCCACAGTCCTTGTTGTGAGCAATTACATGTTGAAACTACTTTCTGTCTGCAGTAGAACCTACCGGAACCACTTTAGAATCTACTGGAACTACTTTCTTTCTCCTAAACCCCTTTCACACATGCTGCTCTGCAGCCATCTAGAAACTGCCCAGAGAGCTGTATATATGAACACAAATGCCCGCATTTTTTTGCCCGGACTTAGTGTGCAGCTGCTCAGCTGTCAAGACACTTAATAGCTTTGTTTTCATGCAGACTATCTGCTGATCAGTATCAGCCTGCATGATTTTTGAGCTCATGTTTTAATACCTTTCTTTGTGTGTGTCTCTCCTGCTGGGCAGTGAATATTTTTTTCCCAGGAAGGTGAATTCCCACCATGCCTTCACCATCCTGGGAAAAATATAATCACTGCTGAGTCAGCACACTGAAGCTGATCTCCATATCTGTCATCCTCCACCGCTTCCATCGCAGTTTGTTAATATCCAGACTCTGTATCGATATCCGTGCACAGTCATCAGTACGTGTGAGTGTGTGAACACATCTGACGCAGACAGTCTTCTCATGTTTGCTGCATTTGTGAAAGGCCACATTCGGACCTGACCTGATTCTCAGGGTATAGTTCAGAGTGCATGTGTGAAAATAGCTCTATAAAGAAACAGAAGTAGATCCTACTGCAGAAACAAAGTAGTTGCAATATGAATGTGTTCACAACAAATGCTGTGGATTATCTTAAGAAATGAGATCATGATCTTTGGAAAGACACTGGTTTTTGAGTTTTTCAAATTTATTATTTTGGCGCTTTGAGCCCCGTGAACTGAGTGCCATTTAGTCCATTATATTCAGGGGAAGGCAGACACCTCTACAGTCGATATCTCCAAAATTTAGCAACTCACACCCAAAAATCTACATGGATAAAAGGTGCTACAAGCCAGAGGAAAAATACCTAATTTTGATTTTGGGATGAACAGTTCCTTTACAAAAAAGAAAAAAAAAATCTATCCTATTTTGTGTGCCAAGGATTCTTTTTGCCATGGTATGGAAAGAGGTATCAAGTTTTTTTTTTTTAGTATTTTAGTATAGTATTTTTTTAGTATTCAGTATTTTGTCTCAAAGTTCAAATATTTTGACATTGTGACAACTCTATTGTTCACATTTTTGGATGATAATAATACACCTGTATTTAGATGTATCCACTGGTGATCAGGCCCCCAAGATCAGATTTTCAGTGTCAGAGCTGTAGTCCTGTGATGCACTCTACTTGCAAATGTTATAATTTGGCACCTCAGTGCAAGATGAGGCTCTTATTGTTGTTGAGTGTGATATTATCCTCTTTGGCATTGAAGAACGGATGAACTGAGCAGAGGAGCATCTCCTCTTCAAAGAACAAATAATGTACTGCATGTACTTGCCTAACTGTATTACCATAATCTTGCCATGGCTGCACACAGAACGTGTGGACAGAGATTTCACAACTTTCTGATGAACAAGCCTGACTTCTGAATCATTTTACACAGACTATGTGAGTCACAGGAGGGAAAAGCTCTGTGATTCCACAAACATTTCTGTCCTCTTGAACCAGAATCATCAGTTGTGACTGTGGTGTCTGTAAAGTAGAGCTGCAACTGATTATTGTCATTATTCATTAATCTGCTGATAATGTAAAAAATGCCCACTATTTATATATCCTGCTAAGCTTCTGTTCTGTGTGGCCCCACCTGTTCTTGTGAAACTAGGTTGATTCATTAGTCCACTTGTCAAACCAGTGACCCAGCTGCTTCCTTAATTTGTATATGTGTGTATCTGTTTTTCTTTCCGTGTTTTCAGGCTGAGGGAGCTTTGTGTGAAGCTGATGTTTCTTCACCCTGTCGACTATGGCCGTAAGGCTGAGGAGCTGCTCTGGAGGAAGGTTTACTATGAGGTCATCCAGGTTATCAAGACCAACAAGAAGGTAACTGGTCGGTTTTTCTGTTAGCTGGCTTGACATCCTGGATGCTACTTAAAGGTCACCTCTACTATGATATCTGCCTTTTTGTGGTCACTGGCACATAAAGCATCACATAGAGTACCAAGAGTGTGTTGTGCAGGGGTGGTCCAAGAGGAAATGACCTCTAAAATGTCAGTTTGGCACTGAACTTTGCTATTGGACCAACAGTAATTTTGTCATTTAGCCAGTGCTCAAAAGTAAGTAAGTCCCGTTGTCCTGGGGACGATTTAAAAACAGCAGCTGGGACACAAAGATCTGGTTACTGAGACAGTGGAGAAACTTATAATTGTAAATGAAATTATCTCAATATATTGTTTTAATAATTATGTGTTCAAATTTAAAAAATGAGGTTTAACAGTACAAGCTGTACGCCATGTCCCATGCATGCTTACACACTGTGTGTTTACTGTGCTATATGTGTGTGAGCGTATACTAATCAGAAATAGGTTTGAATTTGCACTGCAATTTGCAGTGATGCATTTATTCATTAGTTAGAAATGTGATTAAAAATACCTATGGTAAATCATCTGGGATGATTTAAATTCTTATATTTAGATGTAAGTGCAGGGAACAACTAGCAGAACTTCAATGGTGGCCCAGAGTGAGTCAGTGAAATGATGTGAGTAACTGAAACAAAATTGTTCTTCTCAACTTCAATGTGGAACAATGGTTGTTAAATCTGGGACAGCTTTAAGTGGAGATCAGGAGACTGAGGGAAAAGGTTAATTCCTGCCTTCAGCCATTATCAAATGAAACCAGATCATTTCCGAACTGCACTCTGTTAGATAAATGTTTACAGTTTAAGTCAGATTAATAAAATAATGTACTAATTATGGACTGTGATTCAGATGCTAAAACTTTGAATGGCAGTTGAGTTTTAGTGAATACCCAAATGTTTCCAACATGGTCAAGAAGTTTCTTCTTAAGGGAGAAGTTGGTTTTACACATCAAGTAGTAGGGGAGCAGTACTACATATGTGAAAAAAGAAGTATAAAAAGAGAGCTGCTTGAAATCTGATAAATTGCCTCAAGTGATGTTGGCATCGGTTTGGGACTACGAGTTTGAAAATGAAAACAATCTGGAGGTGCAGAATAAGAAAAAACTGATCTTACCAGACCCCTGTTGTCTGCTCCTCCTCTCTGCTTGAGGCGAACAGCTTGAGGGTACGATAGCTGCTCCTCGCATAACGCACTCGTACCTCCAGACAAACTGTAATTGTGAGAGCTGCAGTGTTGGTAATGTAGGTGTCATATTCTGACAAGGAAGAAGACTGCATGACATGAATGTTTAAACATGAAATATTACAGTGATATATCTCGTATATTGTAGTGTTCCATTCCTTTGTAAGCTACAATAATTTATGCTCTGTAGATCCTGTTTATTGTTTTTGCTCTGATCATATTTCTAATGCCTTTGCTCCTCTCCTCTGTTTGTCCTCCACTGTAGCACATCCACAGTCGCAGCGCTCTGGAGTGTGCCTACCGTACACACCTGATCGCCGGCGTGGGTTTTTACCAGCACCTGCTGCTCTACATCCAGTCGCATTACCAGCTGGAGCTGCAGGACTGCATCGACTGGACCCACGTCACGGACCCACTGATCGGTAAGACGCTCAAAACAAAAACTCACACACAGACACGGATACAGAACATGCAAGCAGCATCTAATATCTTAAGTAATGGCTTGCTGGAACCAAGGCATCATAGTGATGGGAAAATTGGAACTAAATAACCAATAGGGCTGAACAATTACTCAAAAATTTTTATCAAAATCACAATATAGCCTACTGCAATTTTATATAGAGATGGCCTGTCCTACACATCATATTCTACAGGCTAAAGAAAACATCTTTGTTTGGCAGAGATCCCTGCAAAAGTCACACCAAAATCATTTAATGTTTTTCAGTGAAAATGAGAATAATGACATAAAAATGATTTTTCTCTCTAATATCAACAATATCAATCAAAATAATCATAATTAGATATTTCTGGGGGAGGCCATTGAATGAGAAATTTGTTTTATTTTGCAAGTTTTGATTCATAAGTAATTAGTGCCATATCTAAATTAAAATTGTCTGAATAAACCGGAGACTAAACTAAACAAAAAGAAAAATTAGTTGAGGCCTCTCTCTCCCCTTACAAAAGGCTAATAAAGTGGAATGACTGCTGATCCAGGAGCACCAATGTGAACTGTGTTAAAATTCAGGGTACTAAAAAAAGAAAGAAAGGAAACAATTTATTTTGCTAAAATATGGTGAGATTTTAAGCTGTGCAGACTTAAGCTCATCTCCTATTATATCCCTATTTCCATCAGTGACTAACTTGTACATGTGTGCACTTGTTGGCTCAATTATTTGTAAAAGTGTTTCAAAATATGGGTGAGACATGGATCAAGAGAGGAAAGGGGCTGTGAGTTTGCTTATGTAAAGGGCCCAGAATTATGTGTGAAGCGGACTACAACACTAGAATAGAACAGTTATTGTTTACTTGTCTTTTTCCAACTATAACTCAACTTGCTGTAATCAAGGCCTATTACAACATAGTTTGTTTTTAGTTTTTAATGCACTCTGTTGTTCTTAAAACCTTAAGCCACAGACCATTTTCTTGCTTTTCTTGTGAAATGGTTGTAAATCCCATTCAAATGGTATTATGAGTGGTTTCAAACCCATGGATTTAATATTGAAACTGCACTGAAACTCCCTGAAAGTGTCCACGGGTAAGTTTGACCTCATTTACAGCTGAAATGTAAATTAAAATGTCCAGATGATGAACGGTATGATCGCAGCCTCACATTAGGTGTTTATGTGTCCATTGTCTGTGTTCAGTCAGTATCAGATGTCAGTGTTCTCTTGCACTATGCAAAGCACACAAATATGTGGAAAAGTGCCAAGTCAGTCTATTGTCAGCAAAGAGAAATGAGCAGGTGCAGAGTTGCACAAGGTTGTGGTTCTGTGCAGCCTGTAGTTGTTTTTTGCTTCTAATAGGCTTGTCTTCCAGTCTGTAGTTTAATTTGTTCATGTTTTTGCCAATACACTGCACAGTTTTCATATAAGTACGAGATAGAGATCCTATCAAACCCTCAACAGGGGCTAAATACCAGGGGTAAATAGGGCCTGTAATCCTGTCTTTTAGCATTAGGGCTGGATATTGTTCGAAAATGTACAATGCCAGTACGCTTAAAGTAATAGAGATACCTATAAAGTACTTCATTTGCTACCTTTTTCTTTTTTTATTCTTCATTTGATGCCCAACATGTGAAGCATTCCTGAAATAATCCTTCTGCCTTTCATGCGTTTATTTTTATCAGGTGGCACAGGTGTATAGTATAGCTGAGAGCAACCCATTTGGGTACTTTGCTCCTCTGTCATGCCCCCGCTCCGCTTTTGGGTGAAAATAGCCACTCTGATTTGACTGCTGGCAAATACAAATTCCAAGATCTTTGCCAGTACAAATGCAAAAAATCTGAAAACCATATCACCCAAACCCACTGGCCAGTCAGTTGAATGATTTTGCGATGTCTTCACTGATCAAAGAAATAAAAGAAAGTTATAGAAGTAGGGGTTCTTTCAGTCTGCTTCCATTAAAGTGTCACTTTTTATATTGTTAAAACACTTTATTTTGCTTCTTTTCTTACTCCATTCTAAAACCAGGTGTTTTATGGTTGGGCCACGTTTTTTCACAGTAAAAACTTAGTCACACCATCACTAAGACTGTTTTCTTATTGACTTTGATTGACAGGCACAATCTGCACACATGTCATTTACTCAGTAACATCATTAACTAACCTTTGATAAAGTGTCTGACACAGACACACGTCCCTCCTGGCTGCTTTTTCAGTTTGTTTTCACCCATAGGGAGGCGTGGTTGTTGGACATTGACATATGGCTCATCCATTGCTACGCTTTATGCTTAACGGCCAACTCTGACAAATACACCTTGCTGAACTTCAGCACGCCACACACTCTAAGGACTGTGGTTTCTTCAGTAGTGGGCCAATCACGCGCCACGTTTAGATAAACAATATTTGCTGTGATTGGCTGTGTGCAAAACCATACAAATATTTTTTTTTTCTAGATCTGGGTACAGAAAGGCTCAAATGTGTGTGTCGTTTTACTGGAGAAGTTTCAGTACCACTTGTTTCTGGTACTGTATCCTACCAAGAAATATAACCAATACATTCTTTGTTTGTTTTTTAAATTTATCATTTATTTTATTGGGACAGGTGCAATATACATAGACAAACTAAAAACTGCTATTGAATGTGAGTAGTCTGCTGAGTACAAGACACAGTAAAGCACAAATTTTGTTCTTGGCCACCTAAAACCAAAGAGCTTTCGAACATTAACACATCAGAGAAAGAGAAACAGTGCTTGAATAAAATCTGGGTGCTGTCTCTCACATTCGTTGCTTTGTTTGATTTCAAGCTTGTTCATTTGTTATGTAACTTCAAGTCATTTTGGTAAGTGCATCAGCTAAATGCTTGAAAAGAAAGGGAAAAAAAAGTGTAATTGTTCCCTGCAGGCCGAAAGAAACCAGTGTCAGCCACCCCGAAGGAGATGGAGTGGGCACAGATGGCCTGTCATCGCTGTCTGGTCTACCTTGGAGATCTAGGTAATATCATGATAATAGAATATGCAATTAATTCATCTCTCTACCCAGATTATAGAGGTGTCAGACAGCATGTGTGTGTGTCATTCAGCGTGGGAAATTTTGGCTTAGCTATAGAGAATAACTGGCTGGAGGCTGTTAAGTTGCTTTAGACTTATGGGATAGAGAGATTTTGATTGATTTTACATTATTAAACTGAAAATTACAAACACAAATGAAATTATATCTGCACCATTTTAGGTTTGCCTTTGATATATACAAGAAGATGAAAATGAATCATGTGCAGATTTCATATTTTAGCTGAAGTTCGTGACTTTTGTTTAGGATATTTGTGTCCCAAAAGATGTCATAAATAAATCAGGCTTGGTTGACTATTATCCTGACTGACAGTTAGTGTCACTGTGGTTATATTTGTTTCATAAGCAAATGGAAGTGTTAATCTTGTTTTTTCTTCTTTCCTCTGCAGCCCGTTATCAGAATGAACTTGCTGGAGTGGAGGCTGAGCAGCTGGCAGAAAGGTTTTACCATCAGGCCTTGTCTGTCATGCCGCACGTAGGTGAGTGACTGTAACCTAAGATTACTAAACCCAGCACCTGTCTGTTGTAGTTGAGCCAGACAAAACCTGTTAAAGTGGCAGTAATACTTTCTTCAGATGTGTTTCTCTTTGTAGCATTAAAATCCTGCTGTTCAGTTGAGAAGAAATTGATTGAAGGACACTGACAGATATTAATTCTGTTTATAATATTATTGTGGACAAAAGTGATGTTTAGATTGCAGAAACAATAATGATCAAACACTCCTGGGACTACAAGTCTTGGTTTGTTGCACTTTTTGACATGCAGATTGAGATTCAGATTGAGTCCACATCAGACAGAAATGAACTTGTTAACAACTACTTGTTCACAAATAGAGGGAAGGTAATTATACATGCATCACATAGGTGCAAGACTATCATAAACAACGTCAAAGAGCTCAAAGAAACCCAACCATGCTCACCTGGGGAAGAGCCAGGTGGAATCCATACATTCTCCGTATTAAGTATTTGTGGCGTGGAGTACGTGTGCAGACATTACCTTTTTTTCTTTAACTAATTAATCATTTTGTCACCCTCCTATCTGCAGGAATGCCTTTTAACCAACTGGGCACACTGGCCGGGAGCAAATTCTACAATGTTGAGGCAACCTACTACTACCTACGCTGGTGAGGAATGTTTACCTACAATTATCTTAACTATTGAACAACAACCCAGTGAGTTAAGAGTCTTAACAGATGTCTCATCTCTGCTAGCATCCAATCAGACGCCCCCTTTGAGGGCGCCTACGGCAACCTGAAGCGCCTGTTTGACAAAGCTGCCAAGATGTACCACCAAGTGAAGAAGCAGGAAATGAAGAAACTGTCTCCGTCGCGACAAAGGTGAGGAGGTTTCACAGGATTACAGCAGTAAAGCAGTACTGTGGTGCTTTTCATGGGCTTTCTTAGTCCAAAGCCTGAAATAAACACAATATTTTTACTCCATGCTGATATCCCAGAGTAATTTTAATCTCTGTAATCTAATATTTAATCACATAATTAACAACTTGCTTGCCCGCCATTTGAATCACAAAGGCACTCCTCTAACCAGTGGTGGGATAAAGCAGCATCTCTCTGCAGATGGGATTAGATAATTGATGATCCCTGTGGGGGAAATTAGATTGTTAAAGCAACAAAAGTAAGAGGACTCAGAGGGAATAAAGGACAAATATGCACACAAATGAAGAATGTTGAATAAGAGTTTCAAGAGATAATGCCTGGTGGGTTGAAGAAAAACACCTCTGGGAAAGAGTACAGGTCATGTCATGTCGCTTGTCACCTTAAATAGCTTAATGCATCTCTGTGGAGCAAATAGAATTAACAAATTCTTCTGCCCCTCAGACAGAAAACAATGCTTATATTGTTTCATTTACATTAATAAATCTTCACTTGTTTGTGATGTGTTTAGTGTGAAATTTGCACTAAATCATGCATGTATACTATAGTTACCCAAAGAAATAGTGACATGGAAAATATTTTGCACATCATAAATTTATCATATCTGCTATTCATGTTTGCAAAATGTACTTATTTGATTTTTTGCCAAGAGTTGGATGAGGAGATTGATACCACACTGAAGAGGGTGATTTTGTTTTGTTGTAGTTTCCCCCGGCTTTCAGTCTTTGTTCTTAGTTAAGCTAACCAGCTGTTGGTTCAAACTTCATATTTAACATACAGACATGAGAATGGCATCAATTTTCCCATCTAATTCTCATCGGAAAAACAAAAACATCAAGTAAATGTATTTCTCAAAATGTCCTGTTCAGCTATAGATAAAATTACTCTCAGGACAGAGAATCAATCTAATTGAGAAGAAATGGTGCAAAATGACAATAATAAGACATAATTTCCCATAATTTAGCTATGACTTTTTTTTCTGCAGATCAAAAGACATTAAGCGCCTCCTGGTGAGCTTCATGTACCTTCAGAGCCTGCTGCAGCCTAAGAACAGGTGAGTGTTTGTGCTGTCACTCATCTTTCGCATCACTCCACTATTTTAGAACAGTAGAAGTAGCACTTTAGATGTACTGTATTTAAAACTGAACCACTTTATTGTTATGTTAAGACTAGATGAACACAGTCTGTTGCCTGTATTAAATGGTTGTCAGATGGGTCTATTGGTCGTATCTAACCCCTTACCTTCACCAGTGGTATCATACTCAAATATTTGGTTTTGTGAGCATGAACAGAGGTCAACAGTATCCAGTGGACACAGCATGGTGATGAAGAGTTTACTGCCTGTAAAAATGTTCCAGCAAACTGGTATAACTACTAATAAATGAACTCAAAAGTTCATGATCAAATATGAAGGACAGCAAAAATAAGAAAACCATTAAACCTGGTCACCGTGTTTGATCCACCACTGCAGTGTTGCCCTTGTATTATTGTTAGGCTGTGCTTTATATTTTTAGTGTGTCCTTGTTTTTTTTTATTATGTTGCCTCTCCTCTTCTGTCTGCGTGTAGCCTGATGGAGACGGAGCTGACGTCACTCTGCCAGTCGGTGCTGGAGGACTTCAACCTGGTGCTGTTTTACCTGCCACCGCCGACACAGGGAGGCGCTCACCACTCGCCCAGCGAGGAAGATGAGGAGCAGCAGCACACCGACAGCTCTTGCCCCGTGCTTCCTGACACCCTTGTCTTCAAGATGGTGGTCACTTGTCTGATGGTGGTGCACAGCCTGAAGAGGGGAGGTTAGTGAACTAATACTAACTTCTGTCTTTAAACGTCTTTTTTACAGGCTGTACTTGCATTTCAGCATCATCTTCAGTGGGTTTGTCTGTCAAGGTCAGATGAGAATTGGAAGAAAAAGAAGATGACAACAGTCTGACTTAATTTTATTTTTGTGGAGCTGTGCGGTTAACTAGCCAACTCGGCCACACAGCTCTGTCCAGAACACCCACTGAAGTAAGTTAATCATGTTATTTGCCACTAGAAGAGGATCTGTGATGGACTGACTCCCAAACTGAAATTTGGACACTAACTTGAAATTCAAAATTATATATCAGAAGAAATACATCTTTAGATTTTTGATAACTTAAAGAAACATTTTTTTTTTTCACACAACCCATAGAAAACAGTTTACCTTAATTCTGGCCCCCTTATCAGTAGATAATTGGGCAGATTTTGGGTCTGATGATTGGGGATGTGTTCCTGGTTCAAGGTCTGGTCTGAGTAAATTATCTGCCCAAACAATCGTTTAGTGTGAGGGGTTGACAGTCTTCATCTTATTGTTACTGGTTGGATCAGAGTCTCACCGCTTCCAAATCCTGTTTGCCATTTATGACTTGAAATCCATCTTCAATGATTTGTCTCGTGTGTGCCATCTTACGTTTTAAAATATTAAAAAATGGTTAAATCTGTTATTAGGTCTGTGGTCTCCAGTGTTTTTAAAGTTGGTTAAGATCTGAAAGTCCTTTAGTCAGCACTTAATTTTTTACAATTAAATTCAACCAGAAATGTACTGGGTGGGACATTTTTATTTTACAGTTGAAAAAATAAACTTGTCTGTACTCTCTAGTGGACAAACTACACAATGGTGACATTATATCAATACATATCTTTGCCATTTCTTGTCATTTATTGGTTCTATGCCAATACCAGCAATCAATCCACTGATGTATGTGGATTGATTTATATTAGCTGATTTATTGGCCTCTATAAATATCACCTTGGGAAATTCTGTGGATTAAAACATTAAAACAGAAGGAGTACAAATTTCAACTGTTATATATTTTTTTGTAATAACAAATGTTTTATCGTCTCTTTAGGATCAAAGCAGTACAGTGCATCCATAGCTTTTACTCTGGCGCTGTTCTCCCATCTGGTAAATCACGTCAACATCCGGCTGCAGGCTGAACTGGAGGAAGCAGAGAGCCAGGTGCCTCCTCTTCACACTGACACCACAGGTAAGTGAGGAAATCCCTGTCTCCATATATGGAGAGGGAAAGGAACATAAATGCAACTGCACGTTAATCATAATCTTCCAGTAGGTGTCTGCTACATAGATCAATACATCAATCCCAGTGTATTGTCATCAGTAGTGTCTTTTAGGATTAAAGTGATTCTCTTTGTGTAATCTTTTGGGAGAACATCAGAAGTATGTGAAGTTTTTCAAGTCAAATTTAAAGTTGAACACATCTATTTACACTCTTTCTGATGTGTTCTTTGATTTATAACCCAGTGGGAAAACATTTGTTTTAATGTGAAATATGTAGTTAGAACAACCTGAATGAAAACAAAACAGTGAATGAGTTTTTCTTCTCTTCTAGATGACCTGGACTTGAGGGATTTGTCATCTCCACCAACAGATCGCTCTGATGAGAAGCCTCTGCAGAATGGCTCCCTGGAGCAAGAAGAAGATGAGGAAGAGAAGGATGAAGATGGCTGTGAAAGGGTTGGCGGCGCCAAAAAGCACAGCAGCGTGGAAGAACAGCGCAAGCTGGAAGAAGAGAAACAGAGACAGAAGAAGAAGTACACCCGCCTCTCTAGACTCCGCCGACGCCGCTGCGCCCGCAAAGACGCTCGAGGAGAGGATGAAAGCGACCTGAGCGAAGGCTTTGAGAGCGAAGAGGATGAAGATGACGACGATGAGAGGAGGGGTCATGCTGATTCAACTGGTGGCACCACGACGGGAACACCGCCCAATCCTCCAACTATCAGGAAGGAGACCAAGAGAGACCACCTGGGTGAGGAGGGCAGCTGGGGGAGTGGCTCAGAGGAAGAGGAGGAGGAAGGAGGGACAGCTTTTGATGTAGAGACTGACTCGGACATGAACAGCCAGGAGTCCCGCTCAGACCTGGAAGACATGGAGGACACGGAAAACTCGGACAACTTGGAGGGTCAGGCACGGGAACACCAGGAGGAAGAGGAAGATGAAGACCAACCCAAGGAAGAAGGAGGCGACAGGGACGGCGACACACCTCCGACCACTAACGGGCCTCTCATGCCCAGCGACTCCAGCATCAGCAGTAACCTCCAGGCCATGTCCTCGCAACTCTTCCAGGCAAAACGCTGCTTCCGCCTGGCGCCAACCTTCAGCAACATGTTGTTGAGGCCTCAAGCCTCATCTTCCTCGGGTATTCCCACCCCTACTGATGCCTCTGCTCCCCCCTCCCAGGAGACACCTCCACCTCCTGGAGATTCTCCCTGCGATATGAACCCTGGTACTGCCAATGGAACCAATGAAAATGGTAATCTGCTTTTTGCCTCAATGTCACATATGAGCTGTCTTTATCTGTATGCTTTTTTTCCACGGTTTTCTTGTTCATTAATTCCTTTTTGAATTGACCCTTCGCCATTCACCACTCTCCTTAGTTACTGTTGCTATGTCTGTCAAGCTATCCATTCTTGCACCGCACTTATGCAGATTACAGTGATAACAGTGGCAGATTTTAAAGGAGCAGTATGTAGCAATTGCACATGACAAAATGAGTACCGCTGTCCAAATAGCAACTTGGAGCCACAGGCCGTATATTAAATAGGTTGAAGTCCTTTTTAATATGTGATCTATGGATGAAGTGTACCCTGTAAATTGACAATAACAAGCGACGATGAGTCCTCCATTGTAAGTTGATCAGCTGTTAATAACCATCAGTTGTCTGAAAATGTTAAGTTAAGCCCGTTGTCTCACTGACTACATTGATATATTGTTTAATTTATCGCTATAACCATCTACACCTTCTACATGACTCGTAAATAGATGCTTACTTATACAGCAAATCACTGTTTTGAAGCCACGACCAAAGATATCGCCATATTCAGTCATCTTTTGTCTGAGACAACCAAAAATCATGCTGTGTATACCTGACTTGTATACAAGATGTGTCATTGGCCCACTTTGATTGTGTGTCAACCCACATCCTTCTCCTCAAACCTTTGCATAAGACATTTCAATTTAACCACAGGAAAAAAGCCATGAGTTTAGTTAAGCAGTGGTGTCTAAGTTTTGCTGGAAATAATATTACTGCAGGTAGCAAGCTAGTTAGGTGGTCATGCTCACGATCACAACTTAGGTTAGAGCAGATAAAGACGAAATTTAAGCCATTCCTCACATGTTGCTCTCATGTTTTAAGGTTCTTGAAAAACAAATATGCCACTGAGAATCACTCTTCTTAGAGCCACATTCACGCCATCAACACGTAGAGTAATGCAAAGCTCGACAGCCTTGCACTGCATAGTTACGGTTGCTAATCTACGATTACACAGTTGCTGTTCGGAGGAGTGGCGAAATGTCAGTTGCTTCACAAAAAACTTAAAATGTGACTTTTGTTGCAACCAAACTAACTTTTTGCTTTGTTAATGTCTCACCTCCGTCAGACCTGGACTCTGACTCAGAAGGCAGCCAACACAGTACTCAGTCAGTACATAGTGAGAAAACCCTCTTGGAGAAGCTGGAGATCCTGACCAATCAGGGGTTGATCCAGGTGGTGAAGGTCTTTGTTGACTGGCTAAGGACGAACACTGACATTATCCTCATGTGTGCACAGGTGAGTTGACAGAATGTCCTACTTTGTCTATGAAACATGCACATTTTAGGACTTTATTTAACAAACTGTTTCTCTCTGCAGAGTTCTCAAAGCCTGTGGAACCGACTGTCTGTGCTGCTCAACTTGCTACCAGATGGGAGCAAAATGCTCGAGGCTGGTGAGTTCTGACAGTTTGCAGTGCACAGATATTTATGTACTGTGTAGCTCAGTGGGCACAGGAGGGCACACCAGTATCTAGGTTTTTATTCCCACTGGGTCCACTTATCCTTTGACCCACTCATTTAAAGGAGTAATTTTGGGAACTACATGTGTTTGGTTTCTTGCAGAGTGTTAGATAATACACCACTCTCATGGCTGTATGCTACATATAAAGCTAGAGCTAGCGGGTGATTAGTTTTGCTTAACAGGGGACGTGTCCAAAGATGTTTAAAAAAAATCTGCTACCCAGAACCTCTGTGCTTTACTAATTAACATGTTTTATCTTGTTTGTTTAAAGCTGTCACTAACAATATTTATTGATTGGACGGTTGCTTTAAAAAATGTTTATCTGTGAGCACCCACCCTTTTATTTTTATTCATTTTTTTTAAACAACTGGGTCCAGTTTGAATCAAACAACCAATCAGAGTTAGCTGACACATAACTAGCCAATTACAGGGACTCTGTACAAACAAAGGTCATCCAGGTTCTACATATCTTGGTGTCTTTCTAACCTCTGAGTGAGACATAACTAGATCAGAGAACTTTGCTTGTTAGTTCTGACAGTTGACAACATTGGTTTTAGAGACTTAGATGAGTGTTATGAGGCAGCAGAGGGAGACCAGCGGTTTGGCTTTGTGTTTTTAAACTGCCCACTGCAGCTTTAAGACATACAAAAACTGAAATAAAAAAATGACAATTTGTGGTTTTACTGAGTGTTAAATGACAGAACTGCTTCTTGGTCAAGCCATTGAACTCCATGAAGACTTGCCTGGTAACCTGCAAAGCCACAAGTTGTTGTTTTTACATTTCAGTTTTTGTACCTGAACAGGACGATTCTTTCATCCCGGATTTGATGACGGTGAAATCAATCAGGCCACCAGTCAATTCTCAGTAAAGCCTGATTCATTTAAATGTGGTCAGACCCAAAATAGAATGAAAGTCGAACAGAAGTAAAGGGGCCAGAGTCTGCACTGAGACAATGAAAGACTCTCTTATATACTATGAAGGCAGTGAATATATGACGACATATGACATATTAAAGGAACGCACACGTCTAAAAGACACACAAGACAAAAAAGTTTATATTAAATTTATATTATGGTTGGTTCTTAACTAATGCTGCAATGATTTAACAATCGATTATTAAATTAATTGACAACTATTTTGCTAACTGATTAATCTGATAGATTAATATTTTAAGAAAAAAGAAGAAAAATGTCTCTTATTTCAGCTTCTTTAATGTGAATATTTTCTGGTTTCTTTACTCCTCTCTGACAGTAAACTGAATATTTTTTGGGTTGTGGGCAAAACAAGACACTGCAGGACATCTTGGACTTTGGGAAACACTGATCAACATATTTCATCGTTTTTGACAAGTCATAGGCTAACAACTATTAATTGGTTAATCGAGAAAATAATCGACTGATTAATCGACTGAAAATAACTGTTCGTCACGGCCCTATTCTTCTTTTTAGCATTGATGTCTGAGTTCTTAACCAAGCTGTTGATTGGCATTTTCTTTACACAGTGGACAGAGCCAGGCTATCTGTTTTCCTCTGTTTCTAGTCTTAATGCTAAGCTAAGCTAATCACTTGCACAGACACAAGAGTGGTATCAATCTTCTCATTAAACTCTCTCCAACAAAGTGAAGAACTGTATTTCCCAGATTATTTCTTCAATGAGTGGTCAAAAAACAGTATTTTGTGTGTTTTCTATCATTATCAATAATATTATTTGGTCTATTTCAGTGGAATCATATTATGAAATCATCATTCACATTAATTTTTGTCCAGGCAGATTAATTTAATACTGTGAATTTGATTATTCAACACGTGATTTTTCATGTCTGTAGATGTTTTGTCTGTAATGTTTGTCCAGATGTCTGAGCTCTGATCTCATCCCTGTACTTTGTATGCTCACTTAACAAACAGTGCTGATCCTCAGCTCTCACACTGAATATTTGTCTCCCCGTGTCATTTTTACATACTAATGACGGCGCTCTGTGTTTATTGCTCGTGTATTTATTCATCCTCGTGTGTGTTTCTGCTGCAGAGCTCGGCCTGAACGCAGAGGTGACAGAACTGTTAAATGAGTGTGAGCAGCCCGGTTTGGTCCAGAGTCTGCTGCTGCCTGAGGATTTGGCTCTGCGGCACCTGCCTGCACTCAACGTAGCTCACCGCCGCCTTGATTTTACTCGCCGCAACCCCTCCCTGAGCCCTCTACAGGAGGTACACAAACACACACGTACACGATTCAGCTTTTACAGATGTTCAGTCTTGATTTAAAAATGCTGGAAAACACTACAGGCATCAGCTCCACCATGCAAATTATCAGCTTATTATTGTAGAATCATGACACATGATTTCTGCCAGTTGTGTTGCCTTTTTTTTTATTTTTTTTACTAAAATCAACACAGTGTCATAATCTTAGACAAAACTATTTTCAGTGGACAGTATCTCTTTTCAGGAAATTCGGTGCACAGAATCCAAACCTGTTTTATTTCCAAAAAAAAGTCTCTCATTCACTGTTTGTTTAAGCTGCTTCTGTTTGTTTCTTGTGATATTGGTCCAAATATTTCTTGGTTTTGGACTGCTGCAATTTGGTCACATCACTCCTGGGTTTAAGAAAATGCGATGGCCATCTTCCTGGTTGAATAAAGGTTGAATTAAAAAAAAAATAGAATATAGAAATGCTCTACTCTGCTGTTTACTAACTTTGTCTGTCTGTAGTGTTCAGTGGGTTTATTAGAGCTTTTTTTTTTGCTGAAAACAGCTGTCAACTGTGGCTGAAAACAGCACTGATGAAAGCAGTGGGACTGAACTGAAACTGTCAAGTTGCAAGATGTAAAACTAAAACATGGAGTTGAAGGATGCTAAAAAAAAATTCTGTAGAGCTGAGGAGAGCCGCTGAGTCAGGTGATAATTCTCTGTGGGGTCGTCAGTATGAGCGGCACCTTATATTACATGCAGTCATTTGACCCATTGCTAATTTGACAATATCCCAACTTTAACAGGTCATGGTTAGACACTGAAGACACACATAAGCAGTTGATTATGCAGTTATCTTCTCTCTCTTCCCCCCAGTGTGTGGTGCGAGTGTGTTGCATCCGCAGTTTTGGCCACTTCCTAACAAATCTCCAGGGCAACGTGCTGCACTTCAACCCAGAGGCGGGAATCTTTACCAGCATCAGCCAGTCCGAGCAGGACAATCTGGTGCAGCAGGCCAAGGCCCAGTTCCGAATGGTGAGTGGCATCTGAACAATGACAAGAGGAACCACAAGAGGCCTGCATGCAGTCAAGTCTCATTATTCTGTGTGCACTTTAGCAGTGAGAATGGTTCATTTTGAAAGTGTTGACTGGAATAAATGGGAAGAATGTCTGATGACCTGGAACCAAAATGTTTTTTGCTTGTGTGCAAAGCAGCTGTCCCTTTTGATGTTGACTCCGCTGTCTTTATCTTCATTTGTCCAGGCTGAAGAGGAGGCCCGTCGAAATCGTTTAATGAGGGATATGGCCCAGCTTCGACTACAGGTTTATAATCTTATCAGTCTCTGCTGACTGTTTACCCTGTCTGTGTTTCCCCAGCAGTGATGCAGCATAGACACAGCTGTCTGCTGATACAGTCATCACTTCCAGAAGGTCATAGTCTTTGAGAGAAATACTGAAAAAGATTTTTTTTTTCTTTTGTTTGTGTTTGGAAATTATTAAATTAATTATTTTTAATTTAGATATTTTCTGTATTAAAGAGTAATACATGCTAGCAGGCGTTCATTAACACGAACTAACTAAATCAATCCTCGATGAAATTAGAATAGATTTTATTTCAAACATTAAAAGATATATACATAGATAAAAGAATAGCTAATGGAATTAATAGCAAATTCACATAATTCATGTCCAAAAATGAGAAGGAAGAAATTCATACCATGTTTTACTACTTTTTAATCATATTTCATCCATAAACTTTGTACCAGTCATGAATATTCCAGCTTTGTTTGCTTGTTTCATGTTAATTAGAGTTCAAATTAATGCTTGTTTGCCAAATGACTGTGACCTTTACATTGAAAGACAGTTAACAGTTATAAACAGCTTATCATCTTGCAGTGCAGGACTGGTTTCAGTTTTTCAGTGTTGCACGTCTTGCACTTCTACAGTGTTCCTGCAACTTGCCTGAGCATTCCTGAGTCTGGGGAGAAGGGGCAGGGGAGAAACAAATCGCTTCAATCATAGATTGTATATTAAACAGGATTCCAGCTGTCTGTGGCTTCAACTCACTATTTGGACTGCCATACTAATTTTTGCACATGAAATTTCTACATATTGCTCCTTTAACTGTACAGGCTTAATCAAATCAATCATATCAAACGAGAGTAAAACCACAAACACAACAAGAACAGATCACCTGATGGACTTGGTGTGAACGGAATAGGAACCCTAAGATGGTCATATTATATTTTTTGTGACCATTAAACACACATTATCAGCTGTTGGGTCTCTTTTTTTCTCTTCCTTGCAGTTGGAGGTGTCGCAGCTAGAGGGCAGCCTTCAGCAGCCTAAAGCCCAGTCGTCCATGTCTCCCTACCTGGTGCCAGACACAGCTGCTCTCTGCCAGCATCTGAACCTCATCCGGCAGCTGGCCGGCAGCGGCTGCTTCATCATCATCATCCCACGGACAGGTCAGCGCACTGTCTCACCCTCTGTCTGTCCTGAGCAGCATGTTGTGTTCAGGCCCCTGTGTGTAGCACATTCTGCTCTCAATGCATGGAGCTTAAAGAATTGTAGAAGATGAATCGGTGCAGAAAAAATTAGTTGATAATGTCACTCAAGGCAAGTTTATTTGAACTTTGTGTTTTTGAACCTTAAGAAAGTTCAAAGTTCTCAGTCAAAATTCTTCAAAGGTGTCAGTACATTGTAAAAAAAAAATAACCAGCAAAACAAAATGCCAAATATTTGTTCATTTCAGATTTGTCACTTTCATATGATCTTTGGTTGGACGTAAGCTATTTGAAGACGTCACCTTGGAACTTGAGATGCCAATTTCTTTTTTTAACGTTTTATAGACTAAGGCCATGGTCACACATGCATGAATTTGTGTCTTTGCCATGCGTGGAGTTGCAGTAGCAAAGATGTGTGTGTTGTTCGCCTTGGCAAGCAGCGGCCACTCCCCTGCATTTGCATATGTGACTTCAGCATAAACGATTGATTAATAGAAAAAAAATAGGACATGAAGTGATAAGTTGCAGTCCTAAACATGTCTCAACATGTGGAATGACAGCTATGGTTTGAAGACACCTGATTCGCATAACGTACCAAACTTTAGTTCTGGACAAAGGAACTGAATAGTGACCAGATATTGATATTTTAACCAAAATAAGTATAATTTTACCTTCTATCTTTGTGGCTTGAATTTTTTGCTGATGTGAACGTTTGCTCAAGTACTTAATCTGGACTGCTTCTGTGTTGTAGTGATTGATGGACTTGACAGGTTGAAGAAGGAAATTGCCGGCGCGAGGGATGGCATCCGCTTCCTGGAGTCTGAATTTCGCAAAGGCAACAGGTGGGTGCTTGTATTAAATGCATGATGAATGATGGAGCTTCCAGCTGCACTTTTTTGCAGGGAGGAATGCGAAATTCAGTTTTGTTTTTTAAACGCAAACCATATTTCACTCCTGTACTCTGTATTACCCCCTTCTGCAGGTACATACGCTGCCAGAAGGAGTCAGGTCGAAGTTTTGAAAGAGATAAACTGAAACGTCAGGATATCGAAGCCTGGTAAACCTTCCACAGTTTCCTCTTTTTGTTTTCTAGCACATTCATTAGTTTAGTACGACCTCTATTTTGATTGGTCCTCTTGTTTTGTATTACCAGGCATTTATACAAGATGGTGGACAGTTGTCGCCAGCTAACGGTCTCCCAGAGCAACGGAGATGAAGACACAGCCGGCATGGTGACAATTCTTACCGGCCATCAAGTGGAAGAGCTTTGCAGTCGGTCAGCAGCAATGAAGGTCAGTCACTCACTGTGTTTAGTTACATTACAGACACGAACAAACACTCAGGAAGTTGACATTTTCCACTAAGATGGGTGAAGCTTAATGGATTTCTGTTTCTGCTCTGCTCTTTGCTACGGTGCAGTTTTCACTGGACTGTTTGTCACTGCTCTGTTCCTGTGAAAACACACATTTTGCTATGATTTATAATGTAAGAAGATTACCCTCCCCTTTTTTTAAACAGATCTTTAATTAATCTTCAGTCTAATTTAATTAAGGAAGTAGGTCTTAACACTTCATCCTCAATGTTCAGACAGATCTCACAGTCAAGTTTGACAAAACTTTGGACAAAATGTTATTTTGACTTTATCCTGATGTTAACACAATGACAGTAATTGATCTAATGAGGATATATAACTAAAGGTAAAAAAAATTGACATGACAAAACCTTGCTGTCTGATTTGATCTGATTGCATGTACAGTTTGTAAAGGAAAACATGTTTACTTGTTTGCTAACCACTGATAGCAGAAATTGGAGCTTGACGAACAAATCAGCTCAACACTGGCTTCTCATAGATATATCTGTATTTACTGTATGTCAGCAGATAAGTAGCAAGAAATGTTGGTACAGAAATGGAAAGATATGTTTAAGGTCATAGTTTGTGCTCAGTTCATATCAGGGTCCCAGTTTTGAAAAACCTCTGGGATCATTATAAAATAACTTTGTTGTGAGGCACCTTGGTGGCTCTGTTGGTAGAGCGTTCACCTCCTCTGCTGCAGCCCTGGTTCAATTCCAATCTGTTGCCCTTTGCTGCCCCCAACCCCCCGTGTCTCTCCCCCATTACCTGTAGTATATTCAGCTGTACTTTAAAATTAAAGTCCCCCAGAAATAATTAAAAAAATGTTTATTTATTTATGCTAAAGAAAATATCATATATTGACAGGAAAAAAGTGAATCCTGCACACTTTCTCACTTCCACACATAGAGCCAGTCACTGCACAACATAGGTGTAACATCTCATGAAGTTAAATAACTTGTCAGATGCATCCTCCCCAGGATGACAGCAGAAAGTTGAGGGGTTGGGGGTTTTAAAAGGGCTCTTATTAACCAAAGAAAAGCTTGATCAACTGAAATTCCACCTACTCTTCAACCAATTGATTGGTCGATGGTAAATAACCTGTCACTCAAAATAAAATACATCAGGTCTGTCCCTCCTGCCCTGAAGCGCTGTCCTTGGAAGTAACACCAGTGACTGACCATGAGAATTTTGACAAGTGCGTATCGACCAACCTGCCAGAAGGTGTCAGCAAAAAAATGCTTTTTTCAACAACCCAATAAGCACATTGACCTCTTTATGTTTTTTTGATTGTATCCATTAGATATGACAGACATTTTAATCCTGTTTGTTTCTTATCTGTACACAGGGATTAGAAAAACATTTGTATTGACTGTAAATACTAAAAAATCTGTGTAAAAGCTAGGAATGCGTGCAATTAGTCGACTATACGATTAAACATCGCCACCCTCGCTAGTCAGCACCAGAAATACTAGTTGTGTTAATGCTATAAATGAATAAATTCTGCTCAATTTTAACTCCTTTCTGAGTGTGTTCTTATTTTTAGACTAGTCGACTGGTCTAAATCAAATTTTGCGTTTAATCGACAGGGAAATTAGTCGCCAGGAACATCCCTAGTAAAAGCACTGTGTTTTTTTCTCTCCTCCCAGTCGGCGATCCAGGCGGCGGGCTCGGCGGGCATGGAGCTGAAGAACATCGTGGAGTTCTACCGGCAGTGGAAGGAGATCGGCTGAGAGGTCAAACGGGGGCAGCTGTCGGCGCTGCGAACAGCTGATCGATCACAACACTCGCTCCCTCTCTCTCTCTCCCACTCTTTTGCTCTGTGTGTATCTGCGTCTCCAAAGGCAAAAACCAACTCAAAAGAAAGCTGAACCGAAGGAAAGAGTTAAAGCTTAGAGGGGTGGAAAAGTGAAAACAGTGGAGTAAAAAAAAAAAAATAAAAGAGAAATGTGGGCAAAACGGCCCTATAAGAAACAGCAGATCTCCCACTCCCATTCCTAAACATAAAGAGTGACCCCTAGTGGTCGGGGTGCGGAAACGGTGGGGGAACGCTACACAACTTTTAAGTGCCCCTGGTTCACACCCTAACCAGGAATACACTGTATATGTTAGCAAACGAGTACATACGTGTCGAGAGAGAAACCGCACACACACACACATACATCAACACATTCATGCTCAGATGAATCCATATAGATATTTAGAGCAGTGGTTTGGATTTCCGTTCCCTCCTCCCCTTTCCCGTCAGTCTGTGTTTGACAAACAGGGTTAAGAATGTGCGGGTCTGATAGGGCTGTGTTTTGGACAGTCGAGGGTGTATGACGACAACTTTGTGACAGAGAAAACTCACTCTGTCCACCTGACACCTGAGGCCTCCAGCCTTACAACACAAACCTTAGCTCATTGGCCTCTAGGAAGGGTTGAGGAAGACAAATGTACACTTCTCCAGGATCGGTTTCTTTCCTCTGTGGCTTTTTAAAAGTTTTTATTTGGTTTTGTTTTTCTTTATTTGCAGTGTACTTTTGTGACCAGTGACTTATGTATTGTGCTCTGTATGAGACGAGAAAAGGAAAAAAAAAAACAAGACAGGTGTTGCCCTGTTAAAAGTTTTAATTTGGATTTTATTTTTGTACCCAAATGATGTTTATTTTGCTTTTTGTAAGCTAAATCTGAATGACATATGCAAGAATGTTTAAGGGAAAGGGAAAGGGTTGTTGTCGTACGTTGATCCACTAAACAAGTCCTTCAGTTCTGAAAATTTAAAAAAAGGAAAAAAAAACTATAATCCAGAATTTATTTAACAAGGTGTCATGTTAGAGGGAGGTAGAAGCTGATTAGCCTCATGTTGTAGCTAGTCATGGATGAGGCTCAGAAGAAAGGGGGCCAGCTGACTTCCCAGAGGAATGTGGGTTGTGTTTGGACCCCTGTAAACTCCTAAAATGTGTCCCAACTACATCACCATCTCCATAGTGACTGTCCCATCATGCACAGTGCAAAAGAAAACCAGTATATGTGTGTGGCCATGCATTGAACAATAAAAAGAAACTCATAAGATGACTTCGTCCTTCCTTCTGTTCTTTCTCGCGGTGTGAATGATAATTAGGGCTGAAACAGTTGAGAAGTTTTTAGAGCGAGAGTTTTTATACCTCTGCACCAGTGATGGCCGTAGCTGGAGACATAATTTTTTCACGTTGTCCGTACGTCTGTCCCATTCTTACGATCGCAGTATTTCAACAATGTCCTCAGGGAATTTCTTCAAACTTGTCCACATGGACTTCAAGGGTCAGTTCACCTCAAAATCAAAACTGCATATTTTTCCCTGCCCTGTAGTGCTGTCGATATGTCTAGAGTTTTTTTGGTGCTGGTTGCAGAGTTTTGGAGGTGTCAGCCATAGGCGTGTCTTTCTGTCTAGTATGATGGAGCTAAATGGCACTCGGCTTGTTGTGCTCAAAGCACCAAAAAAATCTGTTTGAAAAAATGCAGAAACAGTGTCTCAAAAATCATGGAAAACTAGGAAACTAAACACCAAAACAGTATAGATGGATAAATAGAGCTACAGGGCAGAGGAAAAAAAATATTTTTTTATTTTTGGGGTGAACTGTCCTTTTAAACCCACAGTGCAGAACTTTTGTCTCCCCCTTCTGGCAGTGAGAGTAATTACATAAACACTGTGACGCATGCTTATGACATTACTTTATGCATATAGATGAACTTGCCCCCATCTTCATTAAAGATAATTGATTGTTTTGAGCAAGTATAAGTCCATACAGCAGTACTTTAAAACAACCTAAAATTACCATAAGTGGGGCTGAAAGAGATATTTAGTAGATTTTTGTAGACGCTTTAAATTTGAGTTTTTATCACATCACCAGCAGTTCAAAACAAAGCGTGAACATTTGTCTGAAAAGTCAACCAACATAAAATGCAGGACACATGGCTACCATTAATTATTAATCAGTCATTTCCAAACAACTGATAAATTACCGATGAGGCGCTCGATAACAAGTTTTACAAGAAGCATCTCCATTTGTTAAAACTCACTCATCACTACCAGTTCTACAGTGCAGGAATGATACCAGTTTATATGAGCGCTCTGTGAACTCATCTGGCAAGGGCTTGAATGTGACTTAGGTGTTTTGCAGGGTTACTTTGGATTCCCCAAAGTCATACAGTAAGTCAAATGAAAAAAAAAAATCTAATTGATTGAGGCAGTGGAAGACGAGCAACTTCACTATTCTAGAAGGTAAAATGATTATTTTTACCAATGCTTTGAAGACAGCAATATTAATGTAAATATTAGTGTAAATAACGGCAGTTTCCCGTCATAAAAGGCTGTCTGATGGCAAGATAAAGTGCTGAAAATATACTAAATATACTATACACTTAAACTGATGTTGATATTTTCACATGGGCCTTTTTCTTTGATGGCTGAAATATGTTTTGCCATTGACCTTGTCCACAGCAGTCCATTGCTTAGCTTTCTACACCAGTACTTCTCTCTGTTTATTGGTACTGCCTTTAAATCATTTATCAAGCAAAACATTTTCTGTTTCCAGCGTCTCAAATGTCTAAATTTGAGTTTCAGACTGTTGAACCAAACAGGCAATTTGGAGATGTCAGCTTGGGCTCAGAGGGCATTTGTCACTTTTTTTCTGACAGGAAACTGAAAACTAACTGGAAAAAAAATGATGAATCAGTAAGGAAAATAACAGTTAGGAGTAACCTTCATACTTACAACTCAATTTAACATCTTTAAAGTAGACCAAAGTGAGCAGAACCCTCTCCACTCCTCATGTGAAGTCTTTGCGAGGCCTCTGCCTCCTCTTTCTAACTGGGTCTCCCTGTGCCATTCTTTCTCTTTTTTTCCCCTCTTCCACCCCTTGTGTTCCTCTCTGTCCCGGGCCCCGTGCCCACCACTGACCGAGCACGCAGAATAACCAATCCCCTGGCAGCAGGGTCAGTGCCACCCCAACAGAAGACGACTGGCACTGGTGTCGGCCCATTTTCTGCTGTGTAAGGGGGTTGGGGAAAAACCTCTCTGACCCAAGGCAATCCTCTTTCTGTGAGCCCATGAAGCTGTGGGGCTGCAGGGACCTCAGAGTGGACGGATTGGGCTGCTGGGACAGAATGAGAGCATTTAACATAGAATAAACCCAGAAAGTGGATTTATAACTTAGCTAAAAGCGCCTGTGATCTGTTTGAGATGTCCATGCAGGGGTCTGTGCTGGCTGTGGGGAAATGTCTCGCCTGTCTGGAGTTTATGCGTAAGTAACAACAGTATTTGTCTTTTTGGGCATGTTTGGACATCACTTGTGCACCTTATTCATCATTTTCTTGCATTTAGAAATGGAGATGCATTTGGTGTTATGTTAGTTGAACTTTATGTTACAGGTCACTAAGACGTAACAAGCTGTACTTTTTATTAACTTAGACAAAAATTGAAAATAATGTTCTTTATAAGACAGTAGTTATACCTTAATTAAACAATTTACACATAATTGTGCACCAATAAGACATAGTAAGCTGTATGTTGTATCAAATTAGACAAAAAAGAGAAATATGTTCATTATGAGACATTTTATTACACTTAATTAGAGAGTAATTAATGACACATTGCAACAGAACTGTTCTGTAATGTTGTAATGTGCCTCTAATTACCCCAAATAAAATTTAATAAGGATCTAATAAAAGCTAAAATACTGTCTCATAAAATCACGTTACGTCTAGTTTTCATCTAATTTGAAAAAAGGTTGGGAGGGTAACTTTAAAAATGTATTCCAACACAATTAACAAAAATTTGTAATCAGTAACCTAAACCAAGTCTCACAATATTAAAATAAATGTTACTGATTACCTTCTGTTACTTTTGGATTACCTAAATACCAAATATGGTGAAAAGGTCTGGCGTAATATAATTTTTTATGTTCTTTGTTAAGTTTATTAATTGTTTGTCCAGATATTCCTTCTTTTGTTCTGCACAAATGCACATTTAAGATTAAACTTATAGTGGTAATTATGGACATTTACATTTACTTTTTTAAGTATTCTGTTCACAATATACTCTCAAACTTAAAATAAACTGCCATAAGTATTGGTAGTAGTAATTTGGCCAGGTTAGAAAGCTATAACTGGATTTCTGTGTAGCTAACATTAGCGGTTGACCAATGTAGCTAACGTTAACAGCTGGTCTGTGTTGCGGTTGGTCTGTGTAGCTAACGTTAACAGCTGGTCTGTACAGCAGACATTAGTGGTTGGTTTGTTTAAATTAGATGTTGAATTCTTGGATGATGACAGTATTGATAATGATGTCACTGTGCTGTGATCTTCCACTTTTCTGTTTTTGAGACAAAATGTTTAAATTTCCATCCAGAGAAGAATTTCATCTCTGGAGGCCATGATGATGAATTTACAGGCAGACTGGTTTCACTCAGACTCAGTGATGCTGTGTGACCCATGATGTTTGATGATGTGTAAAAATGTTAAAATTGATTTTAAAATTGTCATCCTGCTAAATAATCTTTTTTTTTTTTTTTTTTTTAAACTTAATTCCACTAATCTTATTGCACATTATTTTTCTGTAAGAACACAGTGAGTTTTTTGTATTCTAATTATGTAATCCAGCTACATGTAATCCCCAGGCCTCCATACAAAGTACAGCTTGTTATGTGTTGCTGGTGTACAGTTTAAGGTGTGTAAAGTATAATTATTGTTTACTCTCTGATCAAAAAACAATTTATTCGTAGTTTTCTTTTGATATAAATGATGGTTTGTGCTGTAGGCTAAAGTAAAGCTGGACCGTTATTTTAATGATGCTGGGGCTCTTGTCCTCTCTGCCTCGTCTCCTGATGGTGGACAAAAAAAAGAAAAAGAGTTTTTGTCTCTTTGCCACATCCAATGGAAAGAAGTTTCTGCCCTGAGGGTGGGATTCCGACATTAGTGGATGCAGTGGTGTTTGTATTCTGCAGGAATGTGCAGAGGAAGAGATGAACGGGGACTGTTCGGTGCGACAGGAACGGACCCGACTGGGGAATTATAATAATACTGGATGTATAAGTTTTCTGTTCCCAGAGAAACGTTGTTCAGTTCAGTTGTTTCTCCCTGCGGAGCCTCTTCATCCGAGCTTGCAATGATCCCATCGGATCCATCGAGCTGAAGGTCAGACCAGGTTTCTGTGTCCCGTTAGACTCTGTTAGTTTCACACCGACTGAGCGCGTCTCTGTCAGAACTGTCCGCTCCAGTTTAACTCTCTCGTAAAAAAACAGAAGACCCTCGAGGTTTTCACTCGAAAGTCACTCCCATTTATAGGAACTGAGCGTCTCTTTGCCAAAACGTACTTCCGAAACCTTCTTTGGGGATTTTTTCATACTGCAAAATAATAAACAGCTCACATAAGAACAGGGTATGAAGCGTTCATGAGCTGTGGCGCAGTTTTTAAAAACCAGCTGAGTCAAGCATTGTGTAAGCATCTCAGTTTTTCATGCATAATAGTGATAAAACTGTTCTTACTCGTTACATCCTGTCAGACACACTGTTATTCATTTTTTCCAGTTATTTATTTTCTGTACTCTTCTTATTTTAGGTTTGTAATTGCCAGCAGTGCAAAGTCACAAGTTTATTACAGAAGTGATCTTAGAGCAGTTTTCATTTACTGCAGTTCTGGATATTTCTCTTTATGATATTTACAAGCACTGAGGCGACAGAGGAGGAAAAACTCCCTTTAACAGACAGAAAGCTCCATTTAAAGCACAGTGCAATTTGAGGTACTTGTACTCTGTTTTCTGCTGCTGTAATCCTTCGACTCCGTATAATTTCTGTACAGTTTACTTTTGTTTTTTAGCTGATTTGATTTTAAATACAAAACTTACCATATGATTGATGATAACTTGTTAATTAGCTCCACATTAACCAGCAACTCCATTAAAGTGCTGCCTACATGTTAATGCATCCATAAAGATAAACCAGTAATATAATATATTTATATTTATTCTTTATACTTAATGTACTTGTAAAGGTTACACTTTTAATCAAATTAAGTATCTTAGTACTTCTTTCACCACAGGTGATTGCTGATTTTCTTAAGAGATTTTGAAATTCAGTATTATTCAATTAATTATTACTTTATTTAAAGCTATTTACTTCTGAGTTTAATTGCTCTGTGTTGTTTCTGACCCTTTTTATTAGTTTTTAAATATACTTTTTAACCTTTTATTTTTGAATTTCTCAATTCATCTACTCATTTCTGTCTTTGTGCTGCTGCTGTAGTAACCAAATTCCCCTGCTGGGGGATCGATAAAGGATTTTTCTCTTACAGTAAAAGAATATATTCAAGACAATCAGATAAAACTAAGTAAGCTCAAACAATTAAATTATAAACAAGTTACTGAAAATCCGACTTTACAAGGAAGTTACTAGAAGTGATTTAAAAGAAAAACGTGTTTTGCTCTTACAACAAATTCTCTGACCTGCTAAATCTAAATGTTAATCAGAATAATGAGACGACAAACATGTACAGAAGACATGCAGAGAACTTTAAGTAAAGGTCCAAAGTCACCATAACTTTTTAATGACACCACCAGCAGGGAATCAGTCCCAAGATGCTATGATCTGTGAAATATGTTTCTTAGTTCTACTGCAGAAGCTGAATGATGAACAGCCTGTAAACAACAGAAGTCTTTTTTGCTGATTTATATATTTTTAAATGTGACACTTAATCAATAGCTCATGGGTAATGACTGTATGCCAAGTTATAGCACTTGCTTCTGCCATATTGAGTCCAGTTTTGATGTTGCCATGTAATATTTATAGCTCATGAAGACCAAGCAAACAAAAACTCTGGACATGTATGAAAAGGTGGGAGAGGGCGGGGCTACCTACCAAGCAAATACTTTGAATAGTCACAGTGGTGCCGTTGTCAGGGCTTTTATTGAATAAATGAAACTGAAATATCTTTTATGTCCCTCAGTAGTGTTTTAAAGTGCTCAAACCAGACCTTTACAGAAATATGAGGGGATGAAGTTGTGTTGACACAAACTGGGCGTTTGTTCTGCGCAGAATAAAACAGGATGTCCTCCCTGGTCCGAGTTTGGACAAAGAAGTATCCCCACAGGTTCACATGGAGTCATGTGATATAGCAGAAGTAAGTCAAAGGCAGCTGGACTTCTGTAACCTTGAGGACACTCAGTCCTCCAAGAGGTTTGATCAGTTTTGCTGAGTGATGTAACTTCCCATTTTTAACCATTGTGAGTGGCTGACATCACGGAGGTCATCACTGTCATGAGTCATTTTGTCAGCATGTTTTTAGCTTGTGTTAGCAGTGAGGCTTTGGTCAATCCACCACTTTGGTCGAGAAAACAGCTATTTGATCGATTTTTTTCTGCACCCATTCATGTCCCCGTCGGGTTTAGTTTTAGAAGACCCTTTAAAAGAATAGTTCACCCCAAAATGAAAATTCAGTCATTATTGACTCACCCTCATGTCGATTGAGGGTTGGGTTCATTTTCCGAGTCACTGCTGGAGTTTCACAGGAAAACAGTGTTGCATAATCTTAAAAAACAGTGTAAGTGAATGTTGAGCAGTTCTCAAACATTAAAAAACAACAGGAAAAAAAAACATAAATGCCTCCATACTGCTTGTCTGGCATAATCCAAGTCTCCTGAGGTCCTGACATGCAGTTTGTACACCATCACACCACACACACAGTTCAGACAGTGTGCATGTGAACGTGGCTCCAAGCTCAGGATCTACAGTGAAGATTCAGGCTAAAACCACGGTGTAAATAACATGTTTTTAGTCAACTTGATATGTTGGGGCTTTAGGAGACCTGGATTACACCAGACGAGCAGTATGGAGGCTTTTTATGTTTTTACTCTGTTGCTTTTTTACAAGAAACAGCGTCTTTACATTACAAAACTACAAAACAGAGCTAAAAACAACACTGTAAATAAACATAAAATAACCTCTTAATCATGTATGACCCAGTAGAAGTATGTGGTGGAGGCTGTATGTGTAGAAACCCCACCGTCTGCCTAGACTTTCTTATTTTTTCATTATTTTGCTGTGTTTGAGATGTTTCTGGGCTCCAGACTGTTTGGCAGTGGCAGCGGGACGTCTATAAAAACAAACTGACTCTGCTCTCCTGTGTGAGAGCGGCAGAGAGCTTTACACACACACACACACACACACACACACACACACACTGGCAGAGCAGACTGAGGACACAACAACAGGATGACGGTTCATTTTGACTGCGTTCACACAAAGTTGGGTTATACAGAGGTGTTTGAGTGATCATTTGTGGATAATACTGGATGAGGTGTCCATTATCAGGAATTAAAGGGAAAATTTGGCACTTTTCATGTGAATGTCCAGTCAGTGTTGATGGTAAATGTGATGTGCACAATTAGTTGTTTAAGTCGCCACCCTTACTAATCAATAATGAAAATACTCATAACAGGAGAGACCTGATGTAATGTGAAGCTGGACACCCCCCATTTCCTTCCCACCTTTCATGTTGCCCCCCCTTTTTTGTTGTTTGTGTGTGTGTGTGTGTGTGTGTGTGTGTGTGTGTGTGTGTGTTATTGTCCCTTGTCATGTTTTCCTTCTCAGTTGATGTACTTCTTGATGAACTTTTTCACTAAATTCACATTTTGTTATATTTCAATTCATACCATTTATGGAACATCTTGATTTATGTATTTAAAAACTGTTTGCCTGTTTGTTCAACACGTTTAGATCTATTTTTCAATTCAAAACAAAACGAGACATTTGAAGAGGCCATTTTGAACTTTCATTTTCTGACATTTCATGGACAAAACTAATCGATTAATTGAGAAAATAATCGGCCGATTGATTGATGACGAAAACAGTCCTCAGTTGCAACCCTCAAAACGCTGTATTGTATCAATTTCACCTGCAATATTGAGATTATCCAAAAGTAACGTTACATTACTTTAACATTGTGATTACGTTACTGAGACAGATTACATTTTTAAAGTAATCCTGAATATAATAGGGGTGTGAGGCCAGTTAGTAAAATGAAATCTGAAAAAAAAAATCAAGCTTTACTGTGTTTAAAGCTTCAGTTTTACTCGGTTTCTTCACATGAATTCCTCATCAGTGCACATCTCCATCATGTCAGCAGTAACACACACACACACACACACACACACACACACACACACACACACGGCTCGTGTTGTTGTTGCTCCAGAGATCCACGTGAGCATCGAACAACGCTTCTTACTGGCTCGCGCGGGACAAGAGAAAAAGAGGCTGTGGACTCCGCTGTCGACACAATTACAACATCAAGACGACACCAAGAGACGAGGACAGTGAGGACAGTGAGGACTGGGAGGACTGGGAGGACTGGGAGGACACCCAGCCCGGGCTGTCTCACAGTGTGTGTTTTGTGTTTGACGGAGTCAGACGGGGAGAATCACGACCCTCCGCATGCCCGAGGGTCGCGGTGAGTCGAAAAACTCGGTGACAAACAAACGGTGATGTTTTTCTCATCGTTGCGCTGTTGAGGTGAAGTTTGGCTGCTTTGACTCCCTCAGCACAGTGTGTTGTTTTTCTCCTCACTGTCTCTGCCGCTGCATCAGTAAACTTGTTTCTTTTTCACGCTTTTGTTGAAGGAATTCCTGAGAAGTCGCGTTTTAGTGAGCGGTGGGGTGGAGGGGGAGGAAGAGGAGGAGGAGGAGGAGGAGAGGAAATATAAAACACACATGTTGTTGAAGGTTTGAGACATTCCCAGTGTTTCTGAGAGTTAGCTGCATGTGACTGCCCTGTTTCCCTGCACGGCTCCTCTGGAGATGTGTTGAGTCACAATACACCGTCAGGGTTCGGCCGCTTTTTTCCAACTTGGAGGTGTTTTGGATTTTTCCATATTGTAAGCAGTCGACACATGGATCTCTGAAAATCTGCTTTCCCAGGGTTCAGCTCGCATAACACAGTGCATGAATAAGGAATGTGTTGTTTCTGTGTTTGTCACCTCCAGGAGTTGCAGACATATTTTCTTTTTTACAGAAGCTGCAACAATTAATCAATTAGTTAATCAGAAAAAACTATCATTTTGATAATCAGTTCATCATGTCAGTCATTTTGTTCCAGCTTCTTAAATGCTGCTTTTCTTTGTTAATCATGATGGCAAATAAAGAGTCTTTGGCATTTATTGATTATTTTCATTATTGATTAATTGGATGTAGGGCTGCAACTAACGAGTTTGTTTATAGTCGATTCAAGAGTTCAGTTATTCAGAAATGTCTGAAAATTGCGAGAAATGTTGATCAGTGTTCCCCAAAGCCTAAGATGTTCTCAAATGTCTTGTTTTGCTCACAACCCAAAGATATTAAGTTTTCTGTCCTAGAAGAGTAAAGAAACAAAAAAAAAATTAAGAAGCTGGAATCAGAGAACGTTCACTTTTTTCTTTAAAAAATGACTCAAACTGATTAAATGAGTATCAAAACAGTTGGCGATTAATTTAATAACTGATCAATCATTACAGTTTCTAGTTGCTTCATCAGTCTTGTAGTGTGTGAACCATCTTCTGTGTGAAATTTCAAGTGTTAATATGACATGAAGCAAAAGGGCAACGTGATTTTCTGCATCACAAAGTGAATGCATGTAGGTTCCCGTGGCAGTTTGTGACTCTGTCATTAAATTACGCAGCTATCAGAGGAAAAAGCACTAAATTTTCATTATTTTGTCTGGTGGAGCCATGTGTTGAATGAGGAAACTTTAAAATGAGGAAAAAATATTATTAATGATTAATTGATTGTTAGCAGCGCTTGCCTCTTTTGTCCAACCAACAGTCCAAAGACTCTTCATTTGCAACAGCAAATCCTCACATTTAAGAAACTGGAACCAGTAAATGTTTGACATTTTGTTTGAATAATGACAGAAATGATTAATCAATTAATAAAATAGTTGGCAGCTCATTTTCTTTTGATCAACTAATGGTTGCATCTCTGTTGGTTGAACAAAAGAAGCAATTTAAAGAAATAACTTTTTTTCCTATAGTTTTATGACCTCTTTTTTTTTTACAGTAGAGCCAGTAGAGTAAAAAATTTCCAGTATGGATATATTTTCCAAAATGTCATCAGGGCATGTGAAAGCGCGAGTGATCATTTTAACCCAAATCACAATCTTCCATGAACCATCGACAAATGTTTTCTGTCCCTAAACCTGCAGTGGTGTCACTTTATAAAACAGTCTGTACAACGTAGACGATGAAGGAACACCGCGTTCTGATCTCACCACACTTTCACAAATCGAGGCTTCCTTTCTAGACACGACCAACTGATATATTTAATAATTATCAATAACTATACATGTTTTTAAAAGCAAATAGAAAATAAATTAAGAAAAAACATCAAATGTTTATAAAATGCTTCCTTTAAGTCAAACAAAACACAACATGGATTTTTTTCAGCCAGTACAGCTACTCTGTTTCTGCTCATGGCTGATACCGATAAGATGACTGATAATTTAACATTTTTGTATTTTAAAAAGTTCATGTAACCTGTAGTTTTTGCACACATGAGGGTGATGAAGGTTGGATGTTTTGAGCAAACATGGATGATTAATATTCTATATGTGTCACCAACCAAATCTGACATCACTATTACAACAAAAACAGAACAGCTCTGACTCTTTAATGTTCAGTTTATCTAGTAAAGTTAATAAAAAAATACTTTGGCTTTTATGGGGCATGTTCCCTAAGAATGAAGACTAAATGTTGCCAGTCTGTTAAAGCAGATATTTAGCCAATAAATGATTGGCTAATACACTGACACTGATATAGACTGATATAACTGCATGGGCCAATATGGGCAGTTCTCCTATTGGTCAGTATCAGACAACTTATACGCCAATACCAATATAGACTGTCATAGCTGTGGTTTGATAATATCAGGCCTTAGATCTGTCTGAGGTTTAAAATCTAATTGTTGGAAAACTATCATATCATAAAGGACACACCATCATATCTATAACCTCTGAGTTTAAAGCCATAACAGTTAAGACACACAGCAACGCTGTTATTTAGCAGTCAGGGATGTAAAAACACCACAGAATGAACCATTATATCATGATACCTAAATGCATCAATATTTTCTGACACCCTCAATCAGTTGCAGCCTTGCATTTTATAGATTAAGTATTCAAATAAGAAAATAATAAGAAAATTGATTGATAGTGAATATAAAATAGTCATCAGTTGCAGCCGTGTCTCAGATTGAAGCCAAACCTGTTGAATATTGTTGTTTTCAGATAAAAAGTTTCAAGTGAACATGAAAAAACAGTTGAACTCAGGTCAGATGTAGGTGGTGTAGTCGAGGAATGAAGTTGGGAGACGGGGGTTGAGGATGACAAACACGCCATGTGGGTGGTGCACGTGCCGCCACAACACGACACACCCAAACCGTTTTAATAGATCACCTCAGTCTCACTTAGGAGTTGAAACTGGTTTCTGTTTGACATTGTGTTCCTTGTATTTGTCAAAGAGTAACGGTCACATGCAAACCAAAGGAATATGCTGCTTGTCAGCTTTGTGACGTTGGGTTTTGTCCTGAAAACAGATCCAGATTTTACATTAAGTACTTAGTTGAGTAATACAATTAAAAATTAAGATACTCTCGAAGAAATGAACTGTTTGATCTGAAAGGGAAAGTCAGTAACCTCTTTGTTCCTGTGGTTATCCATTGTGATCTGTAAGAACACATGGGAGCAGACGGTGTTACGTAACCTTGACCAGTCCTTTTAACGTGAAATGTAGTCGCTTACCAGGAAGGCGGGGGGGGGGGGGTAACCAAGGAGGAACACCTTTTGAAAAACATTCCAGCTTGACTTCAGACCCAAAGCACAAAGAGGGAAGTTATAAAACACGTCACATGACAAGGGTTAGCGTATGTTCCTGTGTGCAGGGTTCCCCCTCAAATACTCAAGAAACCTCAAACTCTTAGTGAAAAGGAAGTAGTTCATTTGTGCTGTAGGAAGTGATATGACAGATACAAATGCAAGGATTAGTTTTTCTTATGAGTGTTAATCATTTAGTCTATAAAAAAAAAAAAAAAGATGACCTTAAATGTTTAAAGAAGAGGATAAATCAGAGGCAAGCAGCAGGTTCTGTAGATCTGAAATGATTGTCCAAGTGACAGGAAATTAACTAGCAACAATTTTAAATAATCGATTAATCATTATTGAAGGGGATGCACAGTTAATCAAATATCCAAATAATGGTGCAATATCCAAATTGCAGTTTTTTGATAAAGGAAAAATGTGTGACAAAGCAGCAAGATGTACTAAATGTCAATCATAGAAAAAATTGCAATAATTGTCAAAATAATTACAACATATGGCAGCTTTTTACCATTTCATGCTCACCAATTCATTCACTGGATTCAGCATCTCATTTTTTTCTTCTTTTTTTTTTTAAGATGCAATGAAAGTAAACTGAATCTAAGTTATGGACAAAACTGGCATTTTTCACTATTTCACATGCTCTTTTGATCAAGTCTATCAGTTAAGAAGATAACTGGCAGTTTAAATGATAACGGATCACAAAATTCATCATTGCTGCAGCCTAAAATACTCACATTTGAGAAACTGGAACTAGAGAGTCTTTGGAATTTTGGCTTAAAACAATTTCTGTATGATCATAACTGTTGGTTCACTAACTGCCCTTTTTATGCAGCACAGCTGTTGTGTGGCTGCACACTTTGATCAGAGTGGTAGTGGATTGCGTGTATTTACACCAGATGCGAATGCAGCACATTGCGGCTGCAGCAGGCTTGCAGCATGCAGCAAATATAGATTAGAATAGGGTTCTGCTGCTTGCTGCACCGCACAAACGCCCTACCAACCAAGTGCGCCCTGTTCACAGCACATCCCATTTGTTGTCATTTTGTAGTTGAGTTAATTCAGTTAAGAAATGAGGAAAGACTGGAGGTGGAGAACCAATAAAGAGCTTTAGGACCTGCAGAATCGGCTTTATAAGGACAGCCATAAAAAGGCTGCACCTTGGTGTGCTTTTCCGAACTATCATCAACATGTAGCTCAGGGATTCTTCCTTTCTACTTGTTGTATGGCCGTTGGTGGGCACGCGAACAGAATCGGTGTAAAATGACATGCAGCTGAACGTGCTGTTACAGACGTGCTGCTACAGACGTGCTGCTACAGACGTGCTGTTACAGACGTGCTGCTACAGACGTGCTGTTACAGACGTGCTGCTACAGACGTGCTGTTACAGACGTGCTGCTACAGACGTGCTGCTACAGACGTGCTGTTACAGACGTGCTGCTACAGACGTGCTGTTACAGACGTGCTGTTACAGACGTGCTGCTACAGACGTGCTGCTACAGACGTGCTGCACACACATCGCTGCCATGCTGCATGTGGTGTAAAACAGCCTTCAGTGTGATTGATGTCCAACCTAGAAATTAAGGATTCCATTCGTGGGATTGTCAGTTGTTTTCAGGTGTTGTTAGATCTTGTTTTGGATAACAGTCACATGATGTCACATTTTAATGACCTGGCAGCAGATTTTAATGCAGTTCACTGGGACATGGATTGAGCAATACTATTACTAGTCTGACTTGAAAAACTGTCTCTCTTGGTTTCAGTCCTCACTAATGTGGAAGACAAGCGGGTAGATGCAGCGTGTGTGTGGATATTCCTCTGGATGTTTGCTGAAAGGCATTCTGTGGAAAAAAAAACTAGTGAATCACAGATTAAGCAGATGAAAGTTGGTGTATAATTAACCTCAATGAATAATCACAACATGCCACACGGTACTCTTAAATTCACAAAAGTGTAATTTTACAATTGAGGAATAAAAGGCGTTAATGCATCTGCGTCGGTGACGAGTGAGGCTGGAGGTTTTATGTTTTCAGATTCTCTGTCCCAGTGACTTACTACCATGTCATCATCACCATCAGTTTGCAGGCAATCAGAGCAGACTCTAGGAAGTAACTGCAGCCGGAGAGGAACAGTTCCAGTCCATAACTCCCCATAAAACCACAAATTCTTTTTTGATACTATCTGACATGACTCAGGCAGTAATCATGCTCACATGGACAAGGTAATATTAAAGTTTAATTTGCCTTATGTTTTATATTTGTCTTCCTTCCTCACTCTGTGATGTATCCAGTTTCTCCTGGAACTTATAGTAACTTGCTCTTTGCATTTGAACATTGATTGAAGTACACAACTCAATGAAACAGGTAACATGTTTCACATTTTTTAGATGTTTTAATTCAGAATTGTCACATATTTTAGCTTTAAAGGTGCATGTAGGTGTATTTGTTTGCCTGTACAACAGTGAAAGTCAGAGATGGTTTGTTACACAGAACCATCTGGGAAGTCGTCCTTAGAAACTGTCTGGAGAAGGGCAGACACTTTCAAGAAACACTTGGCAGGCTGAACCATCCTATCATAACGGCTAACTTCAACCAGTCAGGTCATACTCTTGCTGAAGCTGGTCGGGAGGAGAGCGAGAACATTTTTACATGGAGAAAAGCCTTCAGTGTCGCTCTTTGATGAAGAAATACTCTCCAGTTGTGATGTAACTGATGCTGTCACAGTATCAACACTCACCTCTTCAGGAGCCGCCATTGTTTGTTCGACATGAGTCACTTCCATCGACGCTCGATTACATTTTATTTTTAAAAGGGTCAGAGGTCAGCTTCACTGTGACATCATAATGTTCTGCAAGAAAACTCTTCCATTATTCAGCGCCGTAATTCATGAACAGATGGGGATATTGCGACCATAATTTCACATTTAATCAGATACTGAATTGGTGACAGTAATTTTGGCTGCCTGATTGTTTGGATCTTCTGTGCTGCTGGATTAAAGATGTGTGTGAAGCATCCACAGTTTAGAATTTGCAGCAACATCCATATTTGAAGCCTCGTAGTCCATCACAGGCTCATTGGTTTTGCTGATATTGAGCCTCAGGTGATTGTCATTGCACCATGTGACGAAGCTCTCAGCACTCAGCTGTGAAACTTGTCTCTAAGTAAAGACAACATGTTTCTTCACAACATCAATTTTATGAGTCTTGACAGACGTTTATCTAAGATGTGACTTGACTGGTTGGCAGAGGCAAACAGCCACAAGGTAGCAATTCTAGTTCCTTCTCAGAGATGGCGCATTAACCGTCCTTGAACCCAAACGTCAATTACTTACACGTGAGAGTTCTTGTGGGTTGGATTGAACATGTTTCAGCAGGACGCTGGAATGTTGTATAGCATGAGCAGCAGAATGAGGCGAGGCTGTTGTACATGCAGTACAGATGGCACGTGTGTCCATCTGTGTGGGCAACATGTTCTCTGCATAGTCTTCTTATTGTCAGCCTGTGGCCAATAAAGACGTCCATTGAGAAAGGTCATGTGGCGACATCACGAGCATGTGGGAGAGAATTTCAGATGTCAGGAGAAGAACAAAAAAAAGGAAGGAAGTGGTGTCTGGGTATATTTGGAATTGCAACAACACATAAAGGTAACAACGGCCGTCTGGAGGTGAAAAGACAAACAGACGTGTTCATGGTTGCTGCAGATTCTGCTTACAGCATCACACAGTCTATGCTTAATATGTCACTGTGCTCATAAAATAACCTCTGATATATTTCAGTTCTTTATTCGACAGTAGATCAATAAAGTTTTTATCAAAATCTTAATGACCAACTCCAAATCAGTACTAAACATTATAAGGCCTGCTACACTGGGAAGATAAAGCACGTCTCTTTTTACTAGATTTTAGTGTTTCTTCTTTTAATATTTTTATTATAGTTCAGGATTTTTTGACCCACCTGTTGGTGGCATTGGAAAGTTCTTTTCCTTCATCTTTCCTGTTTTGTCTTTTTAATATAAATAAATAAATAAATAAAATAGAGCCAGGAGAATTAAATGTGCACAGACACATTGCACAACCTGCAAACGAGTGTTTTTATGTTGCTTCCTGTGCCAGAATAAACCATGGTGCCATTTGTTACAATCTCTGTGTTTTAAATCTTTTTGTTGCGTCTTGGTAGGGCTGCACCTAATGATTATTTTCATGATCGAATAATCTGACGATGATTTTCTCAATTAATTGATGGTTGTTTGGTCCCTAAAATGTCAGAAAATGGTGAAAAATGGATGAAATTAATTGATTAATGCTTGCAGCTCTGCATCTTGACCTGAATCCCTATGGACACTTTTGTCTGTCAAATCGTGATTTTGTCACTTGAACACACTGTGTCACCTTTGTTTCAGAACCATCCAGGGAAAACCCTGCTGGCATGTCAGATTTATGTTAACAGCCTTTAACAGATCAGCACCGTTCTGCACAGTCAAAAGAAATAAGTCTGTTGTTACGACATTTCAGTGAGGAAGTCTCACTGTCTGTGTTGGGGAGCATTACTCTGTATATGAAAAAAGTTTCATTAATGTTTTGTGGCTCCAGAGGGAGCAGTGTGAAATCTGATTCATTGACTCACATGATGTTCCTGGTTTGGTCTGAAGACTTCAAGTTTGAAAAAGAAAACCTGAGAGTTTCTTAGAAAGAAGTGAAGTTTACCAGAACTGCAGCCTGCTTCTCATCTCTGCTTGAGGCTAGATTTGCTGCAACTAGCACAGCACAGCTGGATCTTACACTGAAATATCAGTGGTCAAGTTGCACTGTGGGTAATGTAGGCTTTGGATGAAGTCAGTGTAGTCCGCTGTTTCCACTAAACTGAAGCCAACATGAGAAAAAGTGCCTCAGTAATCTGCACCATATTCACTTCTACAGGGTCAAAACATTTAGTTCAGTGCAGTTAAATAATAAGAATAAAGGGGAAGGTGTTGTGGACAGATCGCATAGACGTTAGAATCATTTCTAGGATAAACAATCTGTTTTCAAAACTGAAATCATGCTTAATGAAAACACACTTTGGTCCGACTGTTTATTTGTTTAAAGAGTGCTTTGCAAAGATGCTACGACCTAAACGTCTAAAGAAAACAGCTGTTCAATCCTCTGCTTTAACAATACGATCTCAAACAAGGCACCGTCTGTTTCATGACTTTCTCAGAAGTGCTGGTCAGGAAGAACCAAATATTTTTTTCTCAAAGTCTCCACGAAACCACAGTCGGCTTCTAATGGTGGATGTTATCTTTTGTGGGAAGATGCGTGGCAAATTTAATAAACCGCTTGCACAAAAAAGCCTTTTTCCAAGCCAAGTTTTTAGAGAGGCTCTACGAAGGGAAAGTAAAATTTCAGCATTAGATTGTGAAGCCCGTCTTGCAGGTCTGTATCAAGCAGCATAAATGTGCGTTTTGTCTAACTCTGCCGTGTGTGAATGCTTCATCCTGGTCTCAGGAGATGAAGCGGAGGGCTTGATGACTGACTCAGTTGTTCCATCAAGTGAGCAGGATGATCTAGGAAAGAAGGGTGGAGTGAAGAGGAGTATTTTTGGACTATGCTTGTATTATACTTCGTGTCAACTCTTCCTGTAACATCTTGGGTTTTTGTAAATCATTGGTACCTGAGTTTGAAAAGTCGAAGTGTTGTTGGTTCACACAGTGTGTGTTTTGTTGCGAGTTGTCAGAGCAGTGTGTTTTCACACTCTTTTCTTTGGTTAAATGACTTCAGTTCTCCTCTTGTTGAGTGAAGGATCAGTATGTTTGCTGGCGTTGTGGCTCTGGTCCTGAGCTGTTCACTGCTGTACCCGACTCAGGATTTTCAGTCAGATCATTTTTTTTGGGCCTCAGCTAGTCATGAAAATAAATGACAAACCACAGTGGGATTATGACCTTCTATAGCTATTTAAGTCAAATTTATAAACTTTCTTTAATGAATATAATACAGGTGCTGTCTGACTTGTGTGTGACAAGCTGGAGAGGAAACGGTTTTGTGACCACAGTGAAAGACTTGTTGAAATGATAAACTCAGACAAATATGGAATATGAGAATTCAACTATCAACTTCTCCTTTTAATCCAGGCTTTCTTCTTCACGTTCTGCACTCATTCACGTACAAAAGGGGTGTTAGATGCATCATTTGACTCTTCCGCTGCACAAAACGGAGCGACTGCATGACGCCTACTTCAGTCAAGATGATCGGGTTGTTGTCATGAAGAGCTATGAAGAATCTGAAAAACATTACAGCAGGAAATAACAGTGTTGCTGCAAATAAGGCAAGCGAGGATCACTGGCAGAAAATAAATGGCTGCTGTTTATTTCAAAGGCGACAGCTGCAGATCAAACAATTAAACTTGATACAGAACATTTAAACATGATATTGTTGGGTTTCTGGACAAATAAAAGTAAAATCAGAGTAACTGGATGGATTATCTGCGATAAATGTAGTAGACTAATCAACTTTCTTTTTTTTTTTGAGCTGCAGTATCAGCAGTGCAAAACAGACTTGGCTGAAAATCAGGATCAAACATAAAAACATCATTCAAACATTATTTTCTCAGTTAATTAATTAATTTATTGTTTGGTCTGTAAAATGACACAAAGCTAAAGATGACGTCCTCAAATGTCAACCCTGAAATATTTAGTTCACTTTCATAGAGAAAGTACATTTGAGAAACTGGAATATTCCCTTTTTTTTCTTAAAAAAAAAATACTTAAACCGATTAATTGATTATCAAAATAGTTGGCGATTAATTGATTAATTGTTGCATCATCATTCCATAGTGTGTGAATCATCTGCTGTGTATAATTTAAAGTGTTGATATGATCTGAAGGAAACGGGGAAAAATTAGTTTCGGCATTTCCAACTGAATGCATGAAGGTTCCTGCAGCGGTTTTTGTGCTGCTGTAATTAAATTACACAGCTTGAACTGGTGATGTTATTAACTTACAGCTCAGCAGCTCTGCAGATATAACAGTTGAAAATCTATCATCTAGAAATAATGTCAGGGAAAGAAATAAAGTTCCTTACTGAAATGTATCCCTGTGGATTTTTGCAAGCTTCTATCTGTTTTTATCCTGTTACACCGTTTTCATTCATTTATTCATTCATTTTCTGTAACCGCTTGTTCCGTAAGGGTCGCGGGCTGCTGGAGTCTATCCCAGCTGACAGTGGGCGAGAGGCGGGGTTCACCCTAGACAAGTCGCCAGTTCATCGCAGGGCTGACACACAGACAGACAACCACTCACACTCACACTCACACCTACGGGCAATTTAGAGTCACCAATTAACCTGCATGCATGTCTTTGGACTGTGGGAGGAAGCCGGAGAACCCGGAGAGAACCCACGCAGACACGGGGAGAACATGCAAACTCCACACAGAAAGGCCCTGATCCAGCCGGGGAGCTGGGGGATCAAACTCAGGACCTTCTTGCTGTGAGGCGGCAGTGCTAACCACTGCACCACCGTGCCGCCTACACCGTTTTCACTCACAAAAAAACAAACCAAAAATCGACTGCTCGACTTGAAGAGTGTCAGACGTTTGTGATGATTCGACTCATCAACCTTCAGCGTGCAGCCGCAGTGCAGTTTCTGTCTTACATCTTGTGTTTGAAGTCATGCATACCATTTTCATCCTCTCAGACTTCTGATTTGCTGTACAAACACTTTTCTCTGTGTGTTTTTGTGTGTGAAGGGCACATGGGGTTGTGTTTGGATGTAGAGCATATATAACTTTGTCACATGATTTTTACACGTGTTGTTGTTGGATGGCATGTCAGGACACGCTGACCTGCTTTTTAGGTCATCAAGTTCTGAGGAGATGCATAACTGCAAAAGTGTCTCCTGATATTATTGTCCACGTCCTCCAGAGGAATTTTATGGTTCATGTCTGTGAAGATAAGAGGTGGGGATCTATAGTCACCTCATGATGCAGTTAGAATCTGATTCAGAGGGCTACAATTATAACAAAACAATTATTGATGCATTAAAAGTTTTGATTTCTATAGATTTATTTTTTATCACTGTGTGACTGCTTGCTATTTTATAAAACACAGCAATGATCCCGATTTACTTCCATCAGCTTTTTCCACCTGTGGCTGCTCACGCATTACCAAGAATCAATTAACTTTTTAACTTTTCTTTTTACACCTCTGCGCTGGGAACAGCCTTGGCCGGAGGTGTTTTGTTTTTGGGTTATCTGTCCGTCCATCTGTCTGTCTGTACGTCACATTCCTGTGAATGCGCTGTCTCAAGAACGCCTCAAGGGTATTTTGGACTCCAGGATGAACTGATTAGATTTTAGAGGTCAAAGGTCAAATTATGACAAAATTTCACATGAATGTCTAACAGCATTTTATATCCAAAAGGTCAAAGGTCACCGTCACTGTGACATTATAATGTTAAACTCTCTATCAGTCCTCTGTCCTCCTCTGTGAAAATAGACTTTAAGTCAAGACAACATGTTTCTCACTGGAAACGATCCACTGGAATCACATGTATAGTGATTACTTCCATTTTGCCCCCAAAAATTGTTCTTAATACCTTCTATGAAATTCCTTTGAAGTCTTCACTGCACAGGCTTTAAGAGTTTGGACAAATATGGATGTAAACCGAAATTTAACTGGTTGTTACTGCTGCGAGGCAGTAATTCTAGGTTTTTTTTCCTGAACCCCTCATGGACATTAACTCTACTGTCCAAAATCCCCAGTAACATTAACATTCATGAGTTGTTTGGCTCCTCAAAGGCTGCGGTCAGCTTCCCCCTCTTTTATCTTCCATCTCTCACAGCCAGTTAGATCATCTGTGTACTGTAGATTTTGCATGACTAGACGTTACCATTCAAATCAGCCACAGAGCTTGCAAAAAACCAGAAAAAAAACAAACAAAGCAAAAACACATCCAGTCTTTAAATTGGGTATTCAAATTGTTGGCACCACATGATGCTAATGATCTGAATTCAAATGAGCATTTTTTTTCCACACTGCAGTGAACTCAGTGGCTTTCCGTAGCTATTGTCATCAACACAAGCCGGGGTTTTGTGTGGGGTTCTTTTTGTTTTTTTGTTGTTTGTGTGCTCTGATGTTCTCCAGCGGTGATGAATGCAGGATTTGTACCAGTGTGCATGCATGTCAGTGCTCAGAGTATTTGTGCATGTTCTCCGTGGGTAGAATACTTGGTGTGTGTGTGTGAGAGTGAGAGAAGCCTCATTTCCATCCAGTGCAGCGTGTAACAGTCATCCTTTGGCCCCTGTACTCTCAAGGCTTTAGCCTCAACAAAGCTCACTTTGTCACAGTTAACAGGCCGGGGCCTGCAGCTGGGTTGCAGTAAGCAGCGGTCCCCTCTTGTTGTTCCTGCACTGCGAGAGAGGAGCCCCAAGGTGTGAGCTGTAATGGCAGGAGAGACGCCAGGAAATGTCTTAACCTGTTTAGACTGTAAAGTCTGGAGAAAAATGTGTCTCGGTCTCTGATGAGACACAGGCCGGTCGATAGGACTGCCAGAGTACGTATTAGGGTTGGGAGATCACAAAATGTCCAGAAAGGAATTTTCTGGCACCTACTTTCCTTACTAAAGGAATAGTTCACCCAAAAATTAAAATTCAATCTTTATCTACTCCTGACTGAAGGTCAGGTTTAGTTTTTTAGTTCACAAAACACTGCTAGAATTTCACAGGAAAGCAGAGGCAGCCCTGAAAATCAGCCCCCCAAAAACAAGCTGCCATCGACACTCGTAGATATATTCACTCCGATGCCCAAACCTACTATAATAATTATAATTTAATTCATTAATGGTTGTTTAATTGTGCATTAGAGCCTACTGGATTAGTGAAATTTGAGGCAAATGCTATTTATATTTGAGACAGAGTAAAAAAATTGATAACAATATATTGGCCAATATTGTTTATTTAACAGACTTTACAAAGAGATCAGCACATGATAAATAATTAGAATTTCTTGTTGAACTTCAGTTTAAATATCAGTTGATCCGTACGCTGATACTGTCAGGCTGTAGTGCAGAGGATGATCCAGCAGTGAATTTTTAATATGGAAGGAAGGGTGAGGTTGAGAACACAAAAAAGTTTGAGTTTTGCTTATTTTCTTAGTTTATTTAAAGGTTTTTCAAACAAATAGAAAGTCATTGTTTAGAATGTTTGTGAGGTGCAGCTTGTCTGTAAGGTTAAAAACGTGTTGTGGTGTTGGAAACGGAGACGTAACGTTCTGCGTTGGCTCTCACAAACATGTGCTTATTACATGCATGCTTTCAGTCACAGGCCACTGCAGTGAGACAATGCCAGGCATTCTTCAAATCGATGTCTGGGTCTGTCTCAAGAGCAGCCACAATAAGAGATTGTTCTCAGTGTCAGCTCCAGTCAACAAAGACATCACACTTGAGGACTCTGTCATATAAACGTTAATGCTGATATTTGCGAACGTCTTTGCAAAGATGAAGCTAAAACACGATGTTCAGAAATCCAACATGTTGCAACTGTGTCAGCGTTTGTGTCCGTATATAAAATTTCTATCTATTAAGCCATTGAAAGATAAAGCACACGTGTGTATGTATGCATCTAAGTACATTTGAATACTCATGTACTTTTAAAGAGGTTTGTAGGATTTTAAATGCATGTCTTTGCTTGTAATGTAATTTTCACTGCTGCAGTCCAAATTCCAAATTTTAATAGCCACTGTTCCATTGCATGAACCACCTTAAGTTTGTTCCTTAAGCAAAACATTTTCCTAAGGTGAGGAGTTTGTTTAGGGGCTTTGCATGAATCTCTTAGTTTATCTCCTTGCCCAGATGTTTACACTTTACGCTTTCACGGTAGTTCCTGTCAAAATACAGCACACGTGCACTTCAGTTACCATGGTGACGCCTCACTCACATCAACATTCTTTACTTGACAACAAAAGACAAAATGGACAGAAGATGGAAATGTTGTTCACTTTTAAATAATATGAAGGCAAACTGTAGATGAAGTACTGAAGAAACAAGAAAATATTAGGACTGCAGCTGGTCTGACTGCTTCCTGGTTTTAGCGCTGCCCGAGTTTGTGATTGGTTTAAAGGAATGAAAACAGGTCAGGTTTTTTTTTTTCCCTTATCCTAGAATGTGTCGTGTGTGGAGCCTGATTTTTCTCCATTGCGATGCCAGAATAAGCTGCAACTAATAATTAATTTCATTGCAGATCAATCTGTCAATTGCCAGTTGTTATTTTCTTTATTTTTCTTCACAACCCAAAGATAAAGGAGTAAAAAAAAAGCATAAAATATTCACATTGAAAACACAGAAATCAGAGAATTTTTACTTTAATAAAATAAAATAATAAAAATCCATTATCAAAATAGTCTGCAGTTAATTTAATTTAGTTGTTGCAGCTCTAGAAAATATTACCATTACAGCAAGACAGGAGACAACCGATCATTGATAACAGTTGACAAAAACTGGTGAGTTTCAGTAAAACAATATAACTAATGTTAATACATGTGAAAGTGTTATGTTAATATGGAAAGATGGGCAAGATGGTGATACACTATGAGTCTTTTAAGGTCTAAGAGAGAACCAAGGCAAAATGCATTTCATTGCATTGATTGTACTTTTAATGCATGTGACAAATAAACTTGAACTGAACTGAGTTACAAAGTTGTTAGTGCAAAGTTACGGTCAAATCCACAAGTTGCTAGATTTGCTCATTGTGTCCAGTGGATTTTCCCTTTCCTGGAAAGTTTGCCTCGTGTCTCCTCCTCCTCTCCAATCAGCATAGATTCAGCCATTGTCTTATGTCCCATAAATTATTTCTCTTTTTAGTGGCTGGTGTGGTCCCTTTACAAATTTTCTTAAGCCTGGAAACCTTCTAGTCACATGTAAGGGAATACTTAAGTAGCTTAGACATCAAAGGATTTTCTCCTACAACATGCTAAGGAAATCCTCATGTTAATTTTTATTTTCAAAGGCATCCAGGTTTTATGCAACCAAGCACAGAACCCTTAAATGCACAGTGTTCTCCTTTAGTTTGAAGCCTGGAGTGGGGAACAACCCACAAACCCTGCTGTACATCTCCAGCGTAGGCAGGTGTCTGACCATGCAAAGTGTTGACAAGAGTCTTGAATTTAATTCTGAATTTGATGTCATGTCAGTGTTGAAAAATCAAGAATTTGCGGCTCTGTTGGTGTCTCATTGTGTGCGTTTGTTGTGTGTCTCTGCAGTGTTTCCAGTGTGGCGGGGGATCAGGGCCGGTAGTGGCGTCGGAGGCGGGTGGAGCCAGGGCTGGGGGCGCTGCTTGCGATGGGAGGCAGACAGTCCTGGACAAAAGGCCCGGATCCCGGTGTTTGACTACCCGGTCTGGTTAGTCCTCTGTCGTGGGGGACGAGCCAGGCTCATCGAGGTCTGTCAGAGAGGGAGGGGTGTCATCAGACTGCCCACAGACATGCTCAGCATCAAGCTTCCCCAGCTCTTTGACATCCACCAGGTCCCCAAGGTAAGGAAGGGACACTGTCTCTACAAGGTCTACAAAGTACTGGTTCGGTCTGTCTCACAGTTTGCTTGATCCTGCTGTGAATACAAGATGTCCTGTTGTGGTTTATGTAATATATATTTCACAATTGTTACATTCCTTACAAGACACTCTTATGTAATGCCAGGAATCTCGCAGGTTTGCCTGTCAACACATGAGAAGCCACGAGGAAGAACTTACTGCTGACAGCACCTGAACATGTACAGTAGACAAATGATCTGCTGTTTACTGTCAGTCACACATATTTCACACATATTTCATTTATATTTATATATTTATTATTTTATTAGCCTCAATGTAAAGGGAACATAACAAAATAAAAGTTAATAGGTTTTTTGCATGTACTTGAGATGAGTTTAAGGCAGCCTTCCTGTCTGCTAAGACCAGTTTTAAATCATAATCCAGCAATAATACATCACCGTACTTAAAATATCGTGTCATGTAATAACAATACCACCAACAATTTCTATTAGGCTACCATCAGTACTGTAATTCTTTTCAGAGGTTTTCGGAGGTTACTGTGAACACAACAGTCATTAACAGTTTTATTTTGGCTGCACACAAGAACTAGCTGCTCCACTCACGACTTGCTATGCTAACATTAGCTAGTCACCCAAGTGAAGAGCAACTAGTTGGTTGTTTCAAGTTGCACATTAATTTGGAGAGAGAGCGTGAATGTAACTCTACTGTGAGAGACGAAACTCGCTCCTCCAGATCGGACGCGCCACGTTCTTCCTCATGCGTCAGCCTCGGCTCTCACAGTGTGTTTGTTGGTGGTGATGGAGGTGGTGCAAATAGCTCCAAAGAATCCAATATATCTGTGCCGTTGGTCATTGCTTTCTTGTGTGCTTTTTAAAAACGATTTTAACAATAATATTATAGCCTGTATGAATAATGGGCAGAACTTACAGGTCTGAAAAGAGAAGCCAGTGCAGAAGTATTGTTTGTTCTGGCCAGCAGCAGAGGTCTGATTGTATGTACTCCTCCATCGTTTTCAGTGAGTCCCTCCAGCACAATGCACCAGGCTCGTGAAACTCCGCTCGAACTGGCAAACTAGGCAGTGTTGAATCTACATTCTGTCACCACATTGCAGATTTCCTTCTGAATGGATGTGTCACCGCTGAACTCTACACTCTCATTGATTCTGCTCTGGTCACAACAAAACAAGATGGTGACCCTCATTATGCCTCACAGCTTCAAAACCAGTCCACAAATCCACAAACCTGTGTGCATCGTCACTGGGGGGTTTACACTTGAATAATGGCCAAAAGAATGATGGAATCCAAGGCAAACATTGGTTTAAGTAATTTTACAGTTTCAGCTCTGGTATAATATGTCAGAAAAGTACCATTTATAATGTTATTTTTGCTGCAATAATTGCAGAATGAATTTTTTTCACCGTCACGTCCCTATTATTTTTCTGACAGGCTGTAACTACGCCCTGATCACACCTGAAGTGCTCACCTCCCAGTATTTATACACTGCAAACAAACCCAAATGTACACATATAGACGACTACAAGAGATTTCACTTGTACGCCTCAGTAGGAAACATAAGCGGTAGCTGACTGGGGCGGAGAGACCGTCCTTCAACAGGAGTCCTGCAGTTCAAGCATCTGTGTTGGCAGGCGTCCGCCTCAGTGTCGCGACCTTATCTCGTGTGATAAGCAGTCATTGTTGTATTTAGTTTTACGTCAACAGTTTCAGTGTCAAATACTAAAATATGTGTCCTTGGTTTTGTGCTAGCGGAGTTTAAATATTTGAGTTTCTATAGATAAGTTAGTTGTTTGTCTTTGTCTCCTTGGTCCTGTTTATGATGTCTGTTTATTCCAAACAAACTCTTTGCTGCTGTGTGAAGTAGACGTCCTAGAGGGATTTTTGCCCTGGAGAAAGTGCAACATCAAGCACCAACAGCAGATGTAAAAGCGTTTCTAAGATCGTGTATAAGTTAGTGAAAAAGTTAGATATTAGTTTTGGACATGAAAATCTGACATCACGCCTTTTTTAAAGTATGTTGTATGTTGAAGTGGATCTCATCTTGTTTAAAACATGAAGCTTTGAAAAACCCCATGATTTAATTTGACTATTATTTGACTTAAAAGTTCCAGGTCAAAGCTTAAGTTACTGAAATGTTCTCTAACAGCCTCTGCAGTTTGGCGAGTGGATATCAGATCTCTCTGCTTGGGAAAATATTTACATTGTTGTCGTCTTTGTTTATCTTCACATCTTCCTTCTCAGCACATCCAATTACAACCAGCTTGAGCAGTTTTTGGCTCAAGATTTCCACCGCTTTCTCAAAATAAAATTCAGTGTGCGACTCCCATTAAGGCACACGGAAAACCGCAGAACCAAATCTGCATGTCGGGATCCTTTCAAGGAGTCGCGATAAATCTCAGGGGCAGGAGATTAATGATCGGACAAGACAGAAAGTAATGCCAAATTTTGTGATTTGGTTAAAGAGATAGTTCAGACACACAACAGTTTAGGGAAACTTTCCAGTTTTTCCCAGAATTCCACACTAATAAATTAACTTAATTATGTATTTGATGTAGTCTGGAGTTGTATCAAACAGCAGTACTGGGCTATCTTGGCTCAGTTGTTGAGTGGCTGTGGGATCGAATAAAATAATCCTGATCCCATAGACATCCAGGAATTGAGCCAAACTAAGCAAGTAAAGAAAAGGCGTCGCCTTTTTCCAAGCGTCGTCTGAGGGGAGGCTTTGAAACCCCCTGCTCTAATCTATGATTTTTTTTTTTATTGTAAAATGTTGGCCTCTAACAGTTTATTCAAATGAAACAATAAACAATGAAAAACTCAGACACCATCCAGGGATCAGCCGACGTTTAGGGCTGCACCTGCCTGAAGATTTTCCTGGTCAACCAGAAGTTGGAATTTAATTATTTAGATGGATCATTTTGGGGCCCGATGCAAGTTGCCTGTTAAAAACTACTGGCAAAAAGGGCAATGACTCTGAATGTAATGCATGATGTGTGTTTCATCTCCAGTCAACTTTGCTTTAATGTAAAATCAACTTTACTTTATTCTCTGTTGCCAAACTGGTTCCATCGATCACAGAGGCTGTGTCCCAGTCTAATAGGATACTAAAATGAGCTAACAGGCTACAGCACAGTTAGCAGCAGTGTACTGGTGACTTCAGTGCAACCAGATGGTCCCGTGGTCGACTGGGACTCTTGTCATCGACTAATGGTTTAGTCAACTATTACTGGGCAGCCCTGATTAAATTCAGAGGGGCTTCATTGGCGTGAGAAACAGACATTTACTTTGCCAAAGCAAGTGTGAAACACACAAACAGAAGAATTTGTATTTTTCCATCAAAGATAAGAAACATTGAACTTATTAAAATAAATGTTCCTTATTTCATTGAATGTTTTGCGTCATAGGAGGAAGTTTAATTACTTTAAACTTTTAATTGCTCACCTGGAATGTCTGGTTGGTCCTCAGGTGTTCAGGGAGGACAGCATCATCTCTGGATACCGTCACCCGCGGAGCTCGGCGCTGGACTGCGTCCTCAGCAGCTTCCAGATGAACAACGAGACGATCAACATCTGGACCCACTTCCTGCCAACATGGTGTGTGCAACAACGTGGACATAACTGATGTTTTAATTTGTCACATGTTCATTTAATATATAATGTGTTGCAGTGACCTTGTTGGACCAAAGCATCTAATATGAGACTCTAACACTCAGTGCTGTATGCTCACACTCATTTTCCCTGACAAAAGACATGGAATATTTTTTATGAAAGTCAATTTTGTGACTGAGACCAGAACAAATCTATTTGTATTTAAGGCCAAGATTAAACCAGCAGTAAAATGAACACGTTGACTTTCCAGCTGTATAAACGTTTATAAGGATCGATAAATATGAGGATCTTTGTTTAGTATCTGAGATGTAATCCGTTAAACTCTTCGTAGTGCTGGAGAGAAAATAAACGGGTGGATAAAATGTACCATAAAGATTTTTAGAAAGGTGGAGGAAAGTTGAGGCAGGATTCCCCAAAATATGGGAAGCCTGAATTAAAATAAACATGAGACTGAGACAAGTCCAGGATGTCAGAGACGTCCAAGTACAACAGCCTTGAAAAGCGTGGGACAGTAAAAGTCACAGAGCGGCTGCTCTGAGCTGAGTTGATTATTATAAACATGCTGGATTAAGACATAATGGTGATTTGCAGGTACTTCCTGTGGCGTTTCTGCGTCCTGTGCTCCACCCTGAACTTCCTGACCGACAGCTACACCTGGCCCCTGCTGGTGTACATGCTGCTCATCTGCATCTACCCCTTCACCTCCAGCTGTGCACACACCTTCAGCACCATGTCGCCAGAGTCGCGCCACATCTGCTACTTCTTTGACTACGGAGCGCTCAGCCTCTACAGTCTGGGTAAGACTTCAGAATCCTAAAAACAAAAAAAGTTTGAAGATATTTTGGTTTTCTGCAGAACGTCTTGAAGCCAGAAAGGTGAGTGATCATCTGAACTCTCTCAACAAACGTAGCTTCATGCTGCTTGGTGCATATTTGAAGTTATTAGTGTTTATTTATTCATGCTTTCAAACTTCATACGATATAGCCTCCTGGTCCAGATAAAACATAAGACAATGTATGCAGTATATTAAATAAAGATCAGTATTTAAAAGAGAAAAATAGAAATTAAAGGGAATAGTTTGGATTACATGACTTTTTACAGTAGGTGCCAGTCAGCTCGGCCTCAGTTAGGAGAAGCAGAGAGGAGTACCAGCACAGAAGCTAACCGGTGAACTGCTGTGGAAAAGATCAGCAATAAAAGCTATTTTAGTCACTTTAAGTTTAAGGTTAAAGGTTTCAGTCTATATTTTCATTATTTTTACTTTTACCATCAAACAGTCTTTTATTCACTGGGAAACCACTATTATATAATCCACGTCACTCTCTTCAAACCAACCAGACTCCATGGGCTAAATGAGTAATTTTATGTTGCCGAACACGTGAGGAGCTGGTCTACCACAACCTCGACCTTTCAGTTTGTTTTTGTTATCATGTGACTTCAGTGTTTTAAAAGGTTAGATCGGATTCACTGAAGTCACACAGTAACACAATCTAGCCAACAGATTGAGGCAACAATAGACCAGCAGCTCCTGTGTTCTGCAAGTTGAAATGACTGAATTCACCCATGGAGTTTGGTTGGTTTGGACAGATCGATAATTGGCTTATAAAACGGCACTTTGATGTTGGAAAATGCTGTTTGAGGGAAAAGTAAAGCGGTGAAAATGCTCTAAACATATCATACACTTAAACTTTTTTGTTCCATTATGCTTTGTTTTAGGTGGAACCTCTTAAAGTGGCTAAAATACATTTTGTTGCTCAACCTGCTCAGCAGTATATTGCTCAGATTCCTTCCTATCACTCCTCCGACCACCATCTGCTTTAGCAAATAAACTGATTATCAAGAAGAAACTCATACGTACCTTACAAAGAGACACCTGTACTAGTGTCTCTACAGCTGGGATTGGTACTTTGTATTACTAAAGCTAATGTTTGATAATGTCTGGAAAGTACTGATTGACCAGCATCAGCTCGGTCTCTTCAATAATATTATCATTGCATCATTATAAACTGACTGAAGTCTGTATAAGCTCACTTTTTAGTTGTTTGACCACATGTTTGCAGTGTGGAGTGGTGCACAATCTGCTCTGAACACAGGCATCTTCACACCATGGGTACACACACTAAACTTGTGTGAGAGTGTTTGCTTGTGCATACGTCTTGCATCATTGCCTATAAACATCATCGTCATTTGTTCTGTTTAATTGAGAATATTGATAAAATATGGCGATAGCTTAACAAAAACTTCAAACTTCAACTCTTATTTGCGGTACAGAATGTTGCAGTTTAATCCTTTTTTATTTATTTTGAAAAAGTTTGTTGTATAATTAGCAACTAATTAGCATTTTCACCCAATTCTTCTGTTTACTTCCCATCACTTGGAGAATTTCAGAAATGTTCAAGGATGCTAACATGATATTTTTTAGTGAACTGTTAAGATACCAGCACCCTTAAAGTAATACCAGTACCACAGAGAACTTCATTTGACACCTTTTTTTTCTACTTCATTTGAGACCCATCATGTGAAAGTATGCATTCTTGAAATAATCCTTCCTCATTTTATGCATTTGGTTTCATCAGCTGTGTAGCATAGCCATAATTGCAAGCGTTTTGGGCCACTTAACTGCCAGCTCAGTCAAATACACCGTGCCCGACTTCACCACACCACAGACTGTACGGGTCTGTAGCTGCTGAGGTGGTGCCAGTCACACGTTGAATTAAATCGAAGAGAATTTGCGGTGATTGGCTGCGAGCAAAACCATACATATACCTTTTTTTTCTAGACCCAGGTAGTAAAAGGATCATATTCAGGTGTTGTTGGACTGGCAAAGTTTCTATACTTCTTGGCACAGGGTTGTTTCAGTACAAAGTACAGATATCCAGCCTTACAAGTGATAAAACAGAACAGTCAAAGCATTGTTGCATCTATTTGCCTTTTATCATGTGGATGTGATCAGGGCTTGGCTGATTTCCATATCATTTCGAATCGCATGTAATGATATCTCTCCTCTCTGCCTCCGTCCTGAGAAATAATTTGTTTCATGGCTTATCTAAACTCCAAACCATATGTGTTTGGCCTCACGACCACGTCTCCTGTGAATAACATTTCCCTGTCACTCACTATCAGCGTCTACAGAGGAATTTCAACACAGAATAAACAAATAACCAAACTGTCTCATAAGAATTCTGAGCTTGTTGCACAAGTGGCCATTAGAAAGTGTTTTCCTGCATCTGCTGTAACTATTTGTCCGTCTATGTGCGAGCGAGTAAATACATGCAAGACAGATGAATTTCCTCTGTGCTTGACCTTAAGAATCACACAGATTTGTGTATTTAAAGCATTCTTGCCGACAAGAATGCTGGAAGCCTCGAGTTTTTCATCGCTTTCTCCCAGTTTTCTCCCAGGGTCACAATTCTCCTGTATTTCTCCAGATTTTTCCACACCTTTTGTTAAGTTTTAAAGGAAAAAGGCACATTTTTTTCTAAGAAAAGCCTAATTAATGTACTCTCAGAAAAAAACAGGTGTAAAATATACTTTTTCTGTTATTGTAAGGCTAATAATTGTCAGTTGTAAGTCATCTGCAGGCATCTGTTTGCAAAAGAAATGTGCATGTTACTTATTATTTTGTTATGTTCATTCTTTAAAAGTAACCAAAAGTCTTTGAAACTCATTTTTCTCTGAGGGAGTCGCAGACACCCCGCTTAGGTTTCCCTATTTTTAGGTCTCAAGGTTGGCAGTTATGATTTAAGGTGAAGCTACTGTTTGTTTTGTGAGTGTATATGTTCACAGTTGCACAGTTATGTTGGTTCAGATTATGTATATACAGTGGTGTTTTTGTTTTCATGGGTGTGTTTATGATCCCTGCACCATATATAATAAGATCCTACATGCAGACCAGCCAGTCAAACATTAACAGACATTAACTGAGGGCCCCTTCAGTTCCCGTCACTATGCTGTGGTCCCCGGCAGACTGATCCTTAATCTACCACAAAGCTTCTTAGTGCCAAGATTTGCCAAGTTTAAAAAGTTCAAAAGTCCGTATCAGACATGAGAGCTGCAGGAGGTTTTTTTTTTTTCTCACTGCAGGACAAAAAAATGAAAGGACAAACTTTCTGGTCAGAGGCTGAGCTTTGATTGGAGGGATTCCACAGTACAGAAGATGCTCCCTGAGGAAAGAGATGACACTTCCTTTATTTTAATTACAAACTGTTTCTGTGCACCGAAGAGCTTTCAGGCAGGCAGGTGCCTCCTTGGAATTAAAAACAATCACACTCGTCATGTTCAGTTATTTTAAACATGAAGGAAATGAACCCTGATGAATTTAAAATGGTTTTACTTTGGCGACCCCCAGTGGTTGTATCAGAAAAGACAGCAGAGGAATGGCACTTTTTTTTAATGTGGATTATCTCACTGCCACCCAACAAAAAACTATAAGTTGTGGCTTTAAATCTGAGCGATTCAACTTGCTTTGTTAAAGGGACAGTTAATAATAATATTATTTATCAGACAAAATGAATAAACATTAAAAGGCCCTCAACTCGTCTTTCTTTGAAAGTATTTATTTTTACATTAACTGACTTCTGATGACATCTGGAACCTTTTCCATCATGCCATCAATGAAATGTTGGAAATTCTTTATCGATAAACACCATAAACATAAACTGCTCTTGTCACTTTATTTTTAATGTAAATTAGAAAATGGTTGCAGAGCTAACCTGAACCCAGATTGATACTCATATGTTAATACACAACTTTAATTTAGGTGCGTTTACCCTCCAAGGTCTTTCCCGTCATCTCTCCTCACTGTTCCCTCATCAGTGACTGTTTGCTCTGTGTTGGTTTGAGTGACATAACTGTGCTGCTGTTCTTGAAAAAAGAGATTTAGATCTCAGGAGACCAGTCGGGGTTCATGTTTTATGAACGTATCAAAAGACCTTTAAGTTGTACCAAACTAACACCTTTTTTTGCATATTGAACGATACGATTATAAAGGATATGATGTACGGAATTACAATCAATGAGACATACATGAATTTAAAATGAACAAAACCTTGTGAAGAAAAGCACGGACACTAAAAGGAAAAAGCCTCTGCTGGACTAACTTGTCAGGTGAAAACATTTTTTTTTTCAAATGTCTTCTTTGTGATCAGGTTGTGCGATTAGCTACGGATACTATGTTATACCAGACAGCTGGGTGAACAGCTGGGTCCATCAACATTTTGTCCCCATCGCCATTGGAAACACGTTGTTCTGCACCAGTCTGTCCTGCTACTCCAGGTAAGAGGCTGCTGACTACGTCCCCTCTACATGTAAAACTGTTTTTTTAATATTTAAGTTTTGGATTTGTTGGAGTGTTTGGGTGCTTTCATGCTTACCTGGTTTGGTCTGGACTTTGGTCTGATCGAAAGAAGACGAACCATGGTTCAGTTCAGCTCTCATGTCAAAACATTTTTCGGACCATTAACACAAAGTTCTGATTGGCTGTCTTCAGAATAAGAAAAAAAGGAAAAACATTGCAACACAACAGAATGAGCCGGGGAAACTTAAAGTTTAATGGACATCAAGGTGAGACGCTTTGTACCGAGTTATTTGGAAAAACTAATAGAAAAAGAAAAAAGAAAACTTGGACCTTGGTTTGGACTTTCAGGTGTGAAAGCATCCTGCTTTTCAGGAGTTTAGATAAAATGAAGCAGATGTTCTGGAGGAAGTTGAACATGAATTCTCACTTTAACAAGAGGCCCACAGGTTCAAAGAATTGAAAACAGATGTCGGGTAAATAACTTTTTTTCCTGAATGCAGATAACCTCCCTGCAACAGAATTAGATTTATGTAACTATGACTTCTAAACTTTGCGAGCTTTTAATGTTTCTCTCAGACTTGTGTTTTTTTTTGCCAGAATGGAAACGCCTCTGTAACAGTATTTACACCGTCATGTGATGATTAAAGTCAGACAAATGAAATTCTTTTAGGCTCAGCAGCTCTTAAAGACACAGTGACCCACTGCAACTACTCCTCAAGTGTGATACTTATTTTAACCAAAGCTGGTATCAACAAATCTGCAGTAAACTGATGCATCAGTTTGTGTACTTAAACGTTTACATATAACATCTAATGGTAGTTTTGTCTGTGAAAGTTTTGGCGTTCAATAAATATTTAAAAATAAAAACACTGTTAATGTATCAAACTAATCATAATTCATGTAATGTTGTGGTCGACGCCTGTGTTGTTGAGTGATGGTGAGGAGTCAGAGACAGTTCAGGAGGAACGAGGCAGTTATTGTCTTTCTCTGTCCATGTTCAACACCAAGACCAAAGAATAATAACATAAATCGAGAGTCTTGAGCTTTTTCGGCTGCAGTGATGACATGATATCCACTGCAGGTTGTGTGTGAGAGTTAGACGCTGACTGATACAGGACTTTATTGATGTTTGGGAGTTAAAAAGATTATCTCAGTTTGTTTTCACATGAACTCAGCCCCCTGACTCTCTTTATACTGTGTCACCTGACTCAGATGGGTTTACACTGAGGTTACTTGAAGCCCGGTGCGTCTCGTACAGATGCTGAAGGTCACCTTCTGCTTCTGCATGAAAACAAAACATCAGTATTTGAAGACCTTGGAATGAGAACAGGCTGCCAATATATGTACTGAGCTGGACATTTTAAAGTCCCAATAAAGGACAAGATGGCGTCCTCAAATGTCTTGTTTTATCCACAACCTGAAGTTATTCAGTTTACTGTCAGAGAGGAATAAAGAAACTAGTAAATATTCACATTTAAGAAGCTGAAATCACAGACTCTTCTTTTTGTAAAGAACGACTGATGCCAATCAATCGATTATCAAAATAGTTGGTGATTAATAATCGATTAATCGTTGCAGCTCTAATAATGTTAGATGAGCTAATTGCATATCAGACCAGTTCAGTTCCATCTATCACCAGCAACTCAGCTTTTAGATTTTATTTTTGTTTTTTACACAAATACCGTCATGTACTGTATATCCTGGTGAAAGAATAGATACCACCCAAGCTTAGAGTTTAACTGAGCTTCTAATATTTAACTACTGTCATTTGACGTGCTAGTGGGGTGATCACTACTGGGTCATTATGACTTTTTGTATCTTTTTGTTTCCTTTTTGCAGTGAATGGATTGAAATTAATAAAACAAATTGATCACAAAAGAAATGTTGTGCGTCTCCTCAGGTTCCTGGAGCTGCAGTTCCCACAGAGGAGTAAAGCTCTGAGGACGGGAGCGTTTGTCCTTCCATTTATATTCGACACGGTTCCTCTGTTTTACAGGGTGAGTCTCAGCATCAGGTATATCTGTTTGTGCTTCAGGTCTGCTTTTCTCCACATATTAAGACAGTGTGGTGCTCTGAATGCACACTCGTGCACAGAATGTGTTGTTTAGTGTGTTTGTGTTTTTATGTAAGTGCTCTGAGCTGATTAGTGCTGGGATTTAATACTCTTAGCAGGACTTCGGCTCACTAACCCAGAAACTGATTTCCTTTCTTAATCTTATACAATCGTATCGATTCCATCAATCAATTCCCCTAATCACTGTGATGATTATGCAATATGCAAGTCATTTGTTGGAGGCTTTTTTGTCCCTAACTAGGTCAAACATGCTGTAACCAACAGTGTTGATAACAGTAATAATGTGCATTAGGTGCAGAAGTCCTCGTATCAGTATGTTTTTTTGTTACTTCTGCAGGATTTTGAGATGAATCTGTTTGTTTTCTGTGATTTCTGAATATATTTGATGTCTGTGTGTAGATCCTTCTGTGCTGCGGGGGAAGCTGCAGCTCGAGCGACGCCCTGTCCTTTCACTGTTACCACCTCCTCTTCGCCTTCCTAACCTGTTTCCTGTTTACCGCCCACCTCCCGGAGAGGCTGGCCCCAGGGCGCTTCGACTACTTTGGTATGTTGGTGTTGGACGTTGCACGATGCAGGCTGTACCTGGCCTGTCTGTCTTTGCACAACATGCGCTGATTAGTGCTTCAAATCTTGATACCAGCAGGGAAAATAAAGGCAAACTGTCACACTCTCGCCTTCCTGAGGAAACAGCAGAAGCTGCAGTCACATGGATGGTATTTCTTCAGCCTGACTGAAATGATTTTGATTAGAGGTCCCAACTTAACTGTTTACATGGACGCTAATTAAAGTGCTTTTACACGCCCAAAATCATTTAATCAGAAGATAACTTTTTTGACATGCCCAAAGTGTTTCCTCCCGCTGTGAAGCATTTAATCTGCTGGAAATACAACAGCAGAAGAAGAACAAGAACAAGGGGTTCAGCCTGTTAATAAAATTCAAAATGACCAAGATTGCATTTACTTTAATATTTTTGCTGTTCTTTCTAAATAAGCAGCAATTATTAGTATTTCTCCTGCGATTGTTGAAGGAAAGTGCAAGACGGCCTCAACAGGTCATCAAGAATGGTAAACTTGGGATGGAAGTAACTAATTACAAATACTCAAATGACTGTAATTAAGTAGTATTTTGGAGTACTAGTCTGCACTGTTACTCATACTTAAGTATTTATTACACCATGTAATCTACTTAGTTACTTTTAAAATCATAGTTGAGTTCTAAGTACAATTTGAATTAATATCTAAACCTTTCATTTACACATTTGTAGCCACAAAGGTGTCACTGAGAATCATGAGAGAGTGAGGATGCTAATGATTAACGATTAATCTTTAACTGATTTATTAGCAGTTAAGCATTAAACCAATAAAAATTGTATTCGTGGGTCACAGCTGTAATTGCACCTCATTGACGTCGTTTTGTCTGGTGGAGCCGTTTATTGAATGAAGAAACTTATTAAACTTAAAATGAGAAGGAAAAAATGACCAAAAAATCCCAGAAAGCTGGGCGCCACTATAACTCAGTCAGTAGGGCGTGTGCACCACGCATTGAGGCTGTTAGTCCTGTGCAGCAGCCGCTGGTTCGAATCCCGCCTGCGGCTCATTTGCTGCATGTCATCCCCTGTCTCTTCACCCCCCTTTCCTGTCATACCTTCAGCTGTCACTGTCAATAAAGGCAAAAATGCCAAAAAAAAATAACCTTAAGAAAAAAAAAAAAAAAAAAAAAAAAAAAATCCCAGAAAGCACTGAAAATTAGAAAAAAAAATCTTAGAAATGATCAGTGATTAATTGATTGTTCATGTTTTCAAATATCGGTTCAGGAAGATGCACTAATGCACTTGTTCGTAGAGGTGACTGTGACCACTGAGCAGAGCAGAGACCAAGTCTAGAGACATTTAGACTGAAGATTTAGAGAAACATTAATAATGATATTAAACATCAACCCTTAAAAAGGAACTAATACTCTGAGATAAATACTTTGTACTTTTACTTAAATATTTTTACGACACCAGTACTTAATTTGTGATTAAGTAATATTTTAGCAATGTACTTGTACTTGAGTACAGATTTTCATTGCTTTTTCCAACACTCCTGTTCTTGTGTTCACGTCACCTGAGCCAGTCTTTTCTGATTGAGGTGGTGACATGAGGCATTTTTATTCTGGATTTTATTCTGTAACACTGGAGTCCATGTTAACACACCTGAAGAAAGAACATGTAAGAAAGTGTGTAATAAGATGCTTGTTATCTGCACAGCTTCAAGTTGTGATTGAGTGTAATTTTATGAATTTTTGAAGAAGAGCTCTGAGTGTCCATGTGTTAAAATCTGCAAGGTTTTATGCTCCAAATGGGGTTAAAACTTTTGCTATGTTTGCTGTCTTTTGTCTCTGTTTGCGTCTCTGCTGACTACTGGACAATCGACTTTAAACAATAGCTCAGCATCAAACAGGCTTTTGATATGAAAACGTGTAAATTAAAAAACTTTGCTGAATAGATGGTTGTTTGTGCTGGTAAGGTTTCAAACAGGTTGTGTTTTTGGTGTGAGAACCTGTGGTTCACACGCTTCTCAGTGCAAAAGAAGAGCAGCTTTGTTTGTTGCTGATTGTGCAGAAGAAGAGACAGAGGACCTGGTTCACTCACATGCAGTAAACAGGGTTAACACCAAAATGATGCACTAATTTATTATTAACTTCATCTGAGAAAGTGGAAGCGAGTAACAGATGGCATGTTTGTGTGACAAACGTTAAAATCAGTTATTAAAATACTTTTTTGTCGATCGACTAATTAACTAATTGATGAATAGTTGCAGCTTTATGCAAGACAATGTGGAAATAGATAAGAAAAAAATGGTTCTGCAGCAAACTTAAATCAAGATTTGTTATTGAGGCCAGTGATTTTCAAACTTGGGTCTGGGGACCAACAGGGGTCCTTGAGTGGCTTTTAGGTGGTCCCCGATAAAAGGAGGAATCAAATATTTTAACTTTAATCACATCTGTTGAAACAAAAAGGATTGTAGTTTATAGCGTCCTAGTATCCAGGTTTGATCACTGATTGACTATGAAGACTTTTTTCTTTTCTTCAAAGTTTAAGACAAAATCCTTCAGATTGTGGGTCTGTGGTCTAATGAGCTTCTATCATTGGAGTCTTTGACATGAAAAAGTTTGTAAATCTGATTTAGGCTGCAAAATGTCATAAAGTAGTGAAAACAACTTTTTAAGAGATGACGTCTTTAAACGTCTTGTTTTGTCACGCAGGCCACAGCCACCAGCTCTTCCACGTCAGCGCCGTGGTGGGGACCCACTTCCAGATGGAGGGCGTGATCGCAGACATGATGTCACGGAGGGCGTTGCTCGTGGCCCACGGAGCGATGCCCTCCTTCCTGGGGACCATCGGCGTGCTGGCCGTCAGCCTCGTCCTCAACCTGGGCATCATCGGCATTTTCAGCGCCCCGCTCCTGTGGAAACCCTGCCACGGCTCCAACCAGCCGCACGCGCAGACGTGCGAGCGCAAGGAGCAGTGACGGCGGGGTCGGGGGGGGGGGGGGGCTGCGCGCGTTCTCCATCAACAGCCTCAAAATGACTGAGTCACTTTCCAAAGGAAAGGTTTGGGCTGTGTGTCTGTCTCAGCAGACTAACAGTTCACAGTAGAGCTTCTTTAACACACGTTCAGTGCAGAAACGTTTCTCTAACAGTATTTTTCACGTGTTTACTCAGAAGCTGAAGACCCAGTCGCATTTATTGAAGCCTTTTTTTTCTCTGTGTTTCTGTTTAATTTATTTTTGAAGTCTCCACAATGTGCATTTCAAAAGGCTCTGGGTTGAAGGAAGCATGCTGTTGGAACACAACACATAAGTGCCTTATTGTAGATCTTCACTTCATTTTACGATGTTTACAGTAGATCACTACGAGGACGAGTTTAAATCTCAAACTGGAAACTTTAATGTGTCAGTTTGCAGGGATTATACTTTGAATTAATGATGCTTGTATTTGCATGTACTAGGTCAGACTTGACTTAATTAAGGAAAATATTCTTTATAACTGGATTAGTCCGTTAGTGTGGTCGTCCTGTGTATAAGGCAGTCAGCCCTCATTCAGCTCTACATAATATAATGCAGATTGCATTGCCAGCTCTTATATATCCACCTATTGATTCCACTCTGCACAGACTGGAATTGATTTGAAGGCCAGTGTGGTTCTTTTTCTGATTGCCTCCCTTATTATGAACCCCACAATCTGCCCTCAGCAGAAAAAAAAAAAATGTTACCGGCAGCACAGCGGCGGTGATTAAAAGACAGGTACCATTTTTATAACAGTACGTTTCCATGGCAACGATATAGTGGCCTCATGCCCCCTGAAGGTCTTCAATTTTTTAATGTTCTGAGCAAATGGCACCATTTTCTCTTTCTCTTCCATCACATCATAATAAGATCTACTCTGAGCGTTTCTCCTGTTCAACAGCAGGAAAAAAATAAATAAAATCAAATTCAACTTCATAAGAATTTGCATATTTCCAGTCATATATATATATAGAGTCAAATTTCCAACACTTGTGGTTTGTAACAAGTGGTATTTTAAAAAAGTGGGGGAAAAAAGAAAAAGTATATTTAGTCTTGGTTTGGGCTCATATTAATGTCTTGTGGTGTTGCAGTACAACAGATCTTCTTGTCCCATGAGACTGTTGTTTACATTTATCACTAAAATAATAACTGTCTCATATATTTATAGAATTTTATTGTATTTATGGTTTGTTTTAGAGGAATGAAGATGAGTGTTTTTCTTCTTTGGAGCAGATTTAGAGAACTGACTATGAAAAATGATCCTCTTATCAAGTCATTCTGTGGCTGTTATTGAACTTTGTTTTCTTAAAACAACAGAAATCAACTTCAGTTGAAGAATATCTGCCTGATCAGTTTATTAATTGATTGACAAACCATTTTGAGTCGTCTTTCAGGCAAAAAAAAAAGCCAAAATGTTGATGGTTTCGCCATGTCAAAAATGGGAAATTTTGGTGTTTGTTTTTTTCTAGTTTTTTAGATTTCATAGACCAAACAACAGAAAATATGTGCAAGTTAATTGATAATAAAATTCCAGGTCCCAGAAAATTCTGAATAACAGCCTAAGTCTTTATTTTTGAAATATAGAGGAGTAGAGAAAAATAATTCTTCCCTAGATTTTGATGTTTTATAAATAAAACAATTGGTTAATTTAGGGAAAAAGGCAATTTAATCAATAATAAAGTTCCAGAAGGAATCCAGAAGATTCAAAAACCGTTCACAAATATCTGTATTTTTCTCTATTTATCTACTTTTTTCACTTTGTTTAAGAAAATGTGTTATTTTTTCAGAGCTTACAGATAATATTTCATTAATTGGGAAATTTGGCAGATTAATCAATAATACATTTCCAGATTCTGAAAAATTCTGAAAATCAGTTTAAAATGAATCTTTACTCTTTATTTTTCTCTGTGTTCAAGAAAATTAAGTTTTTTCCTACTTTTTTTCTGGCTTTGCAGATAAAACAACTGATTAATTGGGGGGTGGCATATCAATCAATAATAAAATTCTGAAAAACGATTTGAAATCATCTCTATTTTCTTAAAGAAAGTGAAAAAATAGAACAATACTGAAAAATAACTTTTTCCCCTTTTTTTAAAGATTGGTAGAAAAAGGAATCGGTTAATTAGAAAAAAAATTGCAGTTTAGTTGCTAATAAAATTCCTGATTCCAGAAAATGTTTAAAATTCTTTATTTTTCTTTGTTTCTCTATTTCCTTGACTTGGTTTAAGAAATAATGTTTATAAAGGACTTATTAATGGACAAAAATGACTTGATAAGATGCATAAATTAGATAATTCTTTAATAAAACTCCCATAGCAGCCGGAGCAGTGCAGTAACTAAGTATTTATCTATAGATCTGTGTACAGAGACAGGAGACATTATTGAACATCCTGTAGGTACAGATTTCACAGATGTTCATTTTACTTGACAAACATGTGGAAGGTTCATCTATCAGACCAGTTTTTAAACACTTATGGCACAAATTTACACTTAATTTCACCAGTAACACCAGTAAGTTTTAAACACAACCCACAGGAAACACGCAGCTAACACTCACACACTCACACACACTCACACACTCACACACTCACACACACTCACACACTCACACACTTACACACTCACACACTTGTGTTTTAGATGTGTTGGTAGAGACTTTAAGGGGAAAATGTATGTGATTTTATGGGAATGCGGTGTGTTGCAGGTCCATGTTGGATGCTGAAGCGGAAATGACAGACGCAGAGTGAACGTGTAGAACCACAGAGCACACACACACACACACACACACAGTTTTGTATTAGAGCAGACGAGTCGTCGTCTAAGATGTTTTAATGTGCAGAGTTTAAAACGTCACATCAGCCTCCATGTGTTTTTTCCACCAGCTCTCTGTCTGTTTTTTTTTTTTTTTTTTTTTTTTTTTTTCTGTCCATCCCTGACGAGCGTTGATCGATTTGTAAATTTTCTCTCTACGGTCATCATCATCATCATCATCATCATCATCATCTTACATCGCTCCTCTGTTTGACCCTGTTGATTCCTGGAATTGCATCATTGTGATGTGGTTCTTTGCTGTCGACGGAGTTTGGAACTCATTTGTTGTTGTTGTTGTTGTTGTTGTTGTTTTTGTTTGTCATCTCACTCACTCTCAGCCGTTCATGCCTGTTTTGTTTTCGGGTTGTTATAAAGCTCAGAGATGCTTCCTCATCAAACAGATCAGCGCTGAAAATACCTTTCTGAATTACATTTTTAAAAAAACAAATAGTCAATTCCAAGTGAAGAAACTGTCCAGACCAGATCTGTGTTACTCCCTCCTCCCTTGTTGGTTTCCTCCTCAGTGGACAAGCTGATGCAGGCTGTAATTATCAGGTAAAACTGGGCACTTTTCTTCTTTTCTTCTTTCTTTTTTTAGAACTACAGTGTATCGAAGGATGTTTGATAACGTGACAAAGAAAGAAAAGACGAGCATGGGATGAATCATTTGATACAACGAGAATATTTCTGTGTAAAAAAAAAAAAAAACAGGGTTTGAAAGAGTTCTTGGTGCCTTCTTTTTATATATTTCTCCATTTGTTCCAACAACAAACTACTCTTAAAATGTAAATGTACTTATTTGTTATTTGCTGTGTATAATTTGTAATTTGCTACTTTGTTCTACTAGACTTGTGTAATAAATTAAGCCTTTTGTAAGTGGAATAATTGTCACTGGAATCATTTCAGGTGTCTTAAAACGGACTGGACGTCACTTTACAGACGGACCACATCATCAACACTGATTTCTTGAGATTATCGTCGTCCTTATTTTATCTGATGTATCCTGAGTCAAGAGTAAATTAAGCGTGTGAACAAAGTGTGCGTGTTCACGCAAATCAAATAATCAAATAATCGTTTTGTCTATAAATAACCAGAAGCCAGTGTGCCTGTCTGTTTTGGTTTGGTTTTGGATCATGGATTTTCTGTGGGTTTTTTTTATTGTTACTGAAATACATCAATAAAAATAATCTATACATTAAAACAAAGACAGAAAAGGTGAGGAAAGAATTCCTGTTTAATTCCTCACAGCTCGAGGTGATGTTCTTGTTTTTGTCTAAGACTAAAACCTAAAGATATTCAGTTTACTTTCATGCACAACAAAGAAAAGTATTATGAATTATTGTAATGTAAATTAATTTTGCAGATCAGACTAATCATTGCAGCTCTGTTATATACATGTATGTGCATATAATGTGAACATACGCAACTTATTATTGTGGTTTCTGCAGGTCCTTGACGAACTGTCAAAAACTCTATAATCTGATTTTTTTTTTTTTATGTTTTAAATACGATTTGAACTGGTCTTTAAAATGTTTGAATTATGAAGTTAACACTCAGTGTAGCTTTTAAATTGTTAAAGTTGAACTGATCGCACTGTAACAACTGTAGAACGAAACCAACAATAAGTAACCACTAATGCAAACTGTGTGTACTTTTTGACAGTATGGATGTGGAATAGGAAAATACAAAAAAATATATATTTTCTTTGACTTTTGACTTTGATCAAATCTGATCGTAACTTTTGTTGGCAGTCAGCAGCAGTGTGAGTCTGAGCAGAGTGTGTGAGTGACCAGCAGAGGGCAGAACAGCACAGTAAGAGTGTATCCTTCAGGTCGCTCCTGTCTGCTCATCAGGTGCAGCTGCAACAGTGTTTGAATCTGCAAAGATTTATCTGCTGCAAATCCACACCGAGGGCGACGTTAGCTGCAAAATCACACCTCAAACACTGTCAGTGTGACGAGACATGTGGTCTGATATGCAGAAAGCAGTCAAAGCTGATCTTAACTGATAACCACAGCTGAGAGATTCTTAGGTTTGTCTCAGGCAGCCTTGAAGTGAAGGTCAATAACCAGAGTTAAAACTAACATGACGGCAGAAAAAGTTAATTTCATAGTTAAAATCAAACTAATTAAAATTTCAGGATGCAGGGAGCCTTGTGGATGAAATGAGATGTAAAATGTGGATTTTTATCAATGCAGTTCATCACAATGAGTTTTTTCTTATGTGAACTACGGAGACATTTGAATTTGAAAGCTACAGGCTGCACACACAGTGATACTACACTAGTACACACAGTACAGATTCAATAACACACAACCTCCAACTCAAGTCTTTTCATTGTCATTCCTCTTTTCGCTGTCAGGTTGTACAGATTTGTGTGCTGAGCTGAGCTGCTAATAAAAGTATTTCAGGTCTGTACTGCAGCTGCCCTCACAAAGTATGTACTGTTGCATGCAGTATGTATTCTCTCATCCCACCTTGAACTTTGAACCTCTTGCTTATACATCTGTTGCAGTCTAGTACAAAAACTTGAAGTAAAAAGTATGAGATTTGTAATGCAGCTCTGTCTGTGGTCTCCTGGTCGCTCAGGATTGTGGGTCAGAGAAAGAGTTGTGACCGATCTGATCCAATATCAGTCAGTTGTCACAATACCAGAATCTTAAACTGTGATACAATACTAGTATTTTTTTTTAAAAGATACTCAATACCTCTTTCGATACCATTCCAAGGCACACAAGTATATTTTCACATTAACAACCTGCACACTGCTGGTACAGAAAAAGTCACTGAATCCTGTCTGGTTTTGCTGCGAGACAAATTTCAGGCTCGACAATTAAGGCTGAACTGAAGTGAAGATTTTAATGACCACTTAGATATTTTTTTTAATAGCTTTGGTATTTTCAGCACTAATACCAATTAAGAGATATTGTTTTGCCTTCAACATGAGGTTTCAAAAAAAATTTAGATATTTTTGATGACTCTAATATCGGTATGAGGTGCAGATAATGACGTTTTTCACTTGATAGTATACTTGATATTCACTTATAAGTGAATTCTGATACAGTGCAATAGTCTGTTTTTATAAATTATAAACATGTAATAATGCAATTGTTAATTAATTAATTAGTACTTAAACAGTTTGACAAAGATATCCTGTAATTCTGTATTTTTTGTCCCCCTGAATTCTCAGAGTTAGACACGAGACAGTCTTCAACCAACAGCTGGTTAACTCAACATGTCCTTAATTTAAACATATTTAAGTCTTGAAACATAAAAACAAACAAACACACAAAAAACAAGAACTTGTAATATGTGGAATCAGATTAGAACTGGAAAAGAAAAAGTGGACTGGAGCCAAAGCATGCTGGCTTTTTTATTTGAAGGGGTGTGCATAACACTGTCATTACACTGTCATAGTCATGTAATGACACCTGTCATGAACATGGAGTCTTTATGAATGTTTATAACTATTGTCATCAAGTGTCAATCAATCAAGTATGACTAAATGTCTTAACAAAGACATCTCAAACAGCGTCAACAATGATTCTCAAGCTGTGGTACAATTATCACTGCTGGTACACAAGCTCTCTCTAGTGGTGCACAGAGGGATGTCTGATTTTTTTTTTTTTTAAAACATATAATACTATTAAGATATTACAACAGTTTGAGTGAGAAAACATAAAATATGTCCTCACAAAAATACAATTTGAAAGAAGTTTTGTCCTTCCTGTAGTTTTGTGTCCACAGCACCTGCTCGGACCAAACAGGACAAAAGTGTACGGCGGTACTTATTTGAGGCGTTCAAAGGTTTAGAAACACAGGAAATCCCGGTCTTTCTGGAGAACCGCACTTGAAACGCTCAGACTTTCTTCTTGTATACTGAACAGTATGGTGGTGTGGGCACTGGAACATTTTGTGCATATTCTGTCATCACCTTTAAAACCCTACAGGATGGACGGTAAAGCACACACAGCGGTTTATTATTAGCAGTGGACCAAAATGAATCGACAGTGCCATTATCATAGAAGAAATAATTACCATGAGAAATCAATATTCTGCATGAATGAATTATACGATGAGGTGGAAGATTAAAAAGGGAAAGTTTCCCACTGCAAACCTCTAATAGGAGTTCCATTTTAAAAATGGCCTCATTTCCAGCTCTTATTATAGTCATATTCCATATCTAACCAGGCTGGAGACTCGAGTGCTTATTAAAAAGGTTCATTCTGAAACCACAAATGGAGTCCTTAAGGATAGCGGGGACAAACACTACAGAGAGTACTAATCCTATCTGGCCAGGATCTGCTTGTAGACACTAGAAGAAACAATAAGCCAGACACGAGTCCTCCAAGTGTTTTCATCCCCCGGTACACCAGAGGAGGCAGGGAGAAAGAAAGAAAGAGACCGAGAAAGGGATGATAGCATTACTCACAATCCATTACCACTCCCTGGAGATGCTCTGCATACAGAGTGATGGAGGAAGGGTGGAGGTGGGGGGAGGAAGAGAAAGAGAAAGAGAGGGAGAGAGGGGTTTGGTTTTGGAGGGTGTTTGTTTGCTGGAGGGCCGGCGGTAAGGCAATATGAAACTTGATTATTCCTTTTCAATAACCGTCTCCTGAGCATCCCGTGGAGACGTCGCAGGTTGCTGATTAGTTCGTCAAAATAATAGAAGGCTCTTGAATAGCCTTGTTAAGATGTCTAACTTTAAGTACAGACGGCAGCCCAAATCATTGTTCGCTCTGAAGCATACGATAATGACGGATTGACTGATGCAGAGGGATGTTCCTGCTCAGGCTGCACACTTTTTTTTAATCAAGTTTGTTTATTTTTAAGAGCAGACAATATACAAAGTGCTGGAGTAACAATACATGAAGATATAGATATTTTTTAGACATTAATCCAGAGTATGTACATTTAGTATTTACACATATAGGCATCACACTTGTTTCTTTTCTCCTCCATTTGGGTGAATTTAAACTTTTTTTTTCCAGTGGTCTCTGTTTCAGTGCCATCTGTCCTTCTCCTCCTGGAGTTTCACTCGCTTTAATCCATCTGTTACCTCTGAAACCCTCTCAGTGTGGCACCTCCCCACCATCTTGCCCCCTTACCGAGTTTCACTGCAGCGCTTTGATTTTGCAGGTCGCACCGTAAACGTTCAAGAGCTGCTCCTGAGTCCCGCAGGCAGGTCAAAGGTCAAACTGTCCAAGTTTTTTTGGTTTGTTTTTTTCATGTCACGGCAAAAACAAATAGCATTAAAGGGACAGTTCACCCTCAAGATCACAAATACATGTTTATGTTTACCTGTTGTGTTATTTATCTATCCAGATGATGCTGTGAGATGTCGGCTGCCTTCTCTTGTTTTTAATGGAACTACATGGCACTCGACTCGTGGAGCTCAACGCAGTCATTTAAAAACTATAAAGTATAAACCTGGACCAGAGTCTCTGTTTTCCTCAGAGACTTCTCTTGTTGTTTTGGCTACAACAAGAGAATGAAAGAATCACTTTAAGCCTTCAACAATGTTACATGAAAAACCCAAACATTGTTCATTTCCATATAATTCTTTGACAAAGTCACAGGGAGCCACAGACTAACCCCTGACCTAAACACTACACCTATGTTACACTTTTTTTTTTGAGTTGTGAACTCAATAAATTTTTCCAAAAATGTTCAAACTCAGAGAAATCTAAATAACTTCTTCAAGATAATGGTCAGTTTCCTACTAGTCGCTACAAGCTACGGGAAAATGCAAGATACGTCAGAGAGGGAGGAATGAAGTCAACAAATGAAACATAACGAGAATATGACTTTAACATTCCCTCATTTCTACCTGAGTTGTGTCAGATTTTTATCTGCGATGGTGGTTGTTTAATAATGAAGAAAACAATTCCCATGATCCCACACTCCCTCAGTTGTCATCAAACTATGTCTTATGTTATTGTTTTAAATGTGAGAGACCATTAGTGGCAGATCTCTCTTATAATCTGACTAGATCACCACAGGAAGTCATGTTGAACACGTAATCTGGTCCGGAGCAGATTCTGTTCAGAGTTTTGGATTAAATTGGCTGTAAAAAGTGCTGCTCTTTAACTAATTCTTTTCCGGATGATGTTCATTATGAATGATATAAATGCAAAGTTGCTGAGCTGTACGATAGTTAAGTCACTGAATGGAGCCGTGCACTTACCGGTAACACTGTGTGTGTCACGTTGCCACGGGAACCCACACGCATCTAGTTGGTGATGCAGAAAACAATTTTCTCCCTGTTTGCATCAGGTCATATTAACACTCTAAATTTTATACAGCAGATCATCCACACACTAAACGAATGATGAAGCAGTTCTGCAGTTCTCAAGTAAAATGTGTGAAGTTTAAAGTTAAAGAGTTGTCATGTTAGAAATAAACGGCACAGAAAGTGCAATAAGTTCGTAGTATTTTCCTGCCAGCATTCCTCTCTTGCTTTATTATCTTGCCTTCATTTTTTAAGATTCTTTATAGCTCTTTATTATACAAGCTGTCCTGTTAACTGAAGTAGGTAGAATGTGATTGGTCCATTTTGTGCAGAAGATGATGCACCAAACATCCGCTTTTATGTGAACGAAAGCTTGGGTTAAGAGAGTTGATAACCGGGTTCATGATACCTATTATCTCTGAGGTTTTAGGTTTTGTTGAGCCTGCTAACACAAAGAAATCCTGGGTATGTTGAGCTCACTTCATAGTTCTCACTTCCTTGTTGTGAGAAGTTTAATGCAGGAACTATGTTCCTTCTGCTGCAGTACACCAACCAAACTGCATCACCGTGCAGAAGGATGTGTGCATCTAGTCATTGAAGAGAGGTAAGAGCTCAGCTGAGGAGAATGGCATTAAAGGGATAGTTTGGATTATTTGATGCGGGGCTGTATGAGGCTCTTATCGATAGTCAGTGTATTACCTACAGTAGATGGTGGTCGGCTTCCTCCAAGCTCAGAGAAGCAGAGAGGAGTACCAGCATGGAGGCTGAGCAAAGTAAAATGACTGATTTCACACATGAAGTTTGGTTTGGAGATAGAAAAGGCTGTGATGGCAAGGTAAAGCCATGAAAGTATTCTAAATATAGCATACACTTACTTAATATTGATTTTTTTTTATATGTGGCTAGAGATGCATGCTGTCTTCTGCGCGGTGATGCGGTTGACAGGTGTAGTTCAGTAGAAAATAGTTCCTATATAGTGCAATCTAGTTCCATTATATTCATGAGAAGGCAGACATCTTTACAGCTGATATCTCCAAAACTCTGCAACTCACACCAAAACAGTCAAAATAGATAAATAGAAGTACAGGTGAGAGGAAAGTATGTATTTGATTTTGGGGTGAACTGTCCCTTTAAATGTAAATACACACTTTCGCTGCTAATATATGACATTTTGTTCTTGTTTTTGAAAAATACTCATATGATACACTGGATTTGACACATCAGAAACAAACAAGCTTTCGCAGGTTTTGATTGTACAGCACTGATATTTTATATACATTTACTGAAAACCTTTAAATAACCTCCCATATCAAAACTTATCCAAAATCACTGACTACACTGTACAAATGACTGCCTGTTCTACCCAAATCTGCAAAAATTTTTTTTTTTTTTTTCCACTTTTGACTCATGATGTGTGAAGTGCCCTCTCTTGTAATCATCGGCTTCATTTTCTAATTGCCTTTCGACACAAGTGTTGGCTGCAGAGTCGAAGGAAAAGTACCACGGCTCAGCTCACAAAGCCAAAATCCCCCCCAGCAAGCCATCGTCTGATATATATGTACCGTTACTTCAACACTTAATCCATGCACGTCCCTCCGTCAGGCCGATCCCACTTCAGATAATCATTAAAAACTTTGGTAAACATTTGACAGGTTTCCAGAGAATGGCGGGGCAGTAAACAAGGGTCGGGGGGTGAAGTGGAGACTGTTGGTTCATCAAGCATCGAGGCTGGAAAAGCAGCAGCGGGGAGAGCTTTACGTACTTTTAAACTCAAAACGAGAGGAGCCTGCTTTAAGTAACCACCCCCGATTAGATTAATGGCATTAAAGGAACACGTTTTAGGCCTCAAATCAAAACCTCCACCTCTCCAGCCTCTGAGCTCCACTCCCTGATTGTTCCTCTTCAGCCCAGGATATCCAGGTAAACAGGCGGGTTCTTGACCAGGGTCAGCAGGCGGCTGTGGATGTCCTTGATGACCATCCTCTGCTGGGGCTCCCTCTGCCAGCAGCCCTGCATCAGCAGGTACACCTCCTTGGGGCAGGTGCGTGGCCTTTCCAGTTCCCGTCCCTGCGTGATGCATTCAATGGCCTGTTGGGGTGGGAATAAAAAAAACAACAACAATATTTAATAACAGAATATATTGTGAATCAATCCTAAATTACTCAAGAACAAACGAGACATTAGTCAAACTTAAGATCTCAGCTTTCTGGTGATTCAAATTCACCTGAGTCTGACCAACACTGGATTTATAATATAGATTTTAAAGTCATGTTTAAATGAAAAATGCTCTTTTAATCCTCTTAGATCACATCCACAGTCATATTACGCACCTGTGTATCAATATATGCCAAAAAACCAAAACATAAATTAAAAAAAAAATTCTTTGTAGTCTTTTATCAAAATACAATCAAAAAATCTGATGGTCTCTTCCCATAAAATAAAATATGAGACTCGCACCAACCAGTTTCAACCAGTAATGTGACAGCCACCAATCAGCTCTCTATAATGTGCCCATTTCTCAACGTTCAAATCAAATTGCTCCCAGCATCACGTCCTGTCTGTCTGTCCTGTTTCACGCAGAAATACGCCACTATACCAAAACTAAAAAAACTTGAAATGCTGTTTCTTCAGCACACAAGACCGATAATCTCCGGCCACACCAGCAACTCTGTGAGGCTGTTCATCAGCTGTTGTCTGGCAGGTATAATATTTATCATCATAGTTTACTCTGTCAGCATGGTAGCACTTGAAAATTAGCACTAAACTAAAATAAAGCTGAGCCTGATGGGAATTACTTTTGCAGGTATTTGCTGACAGACATGTCATGTTTGACTGTCATAATGGCTGTTTCTGGTTAAACGAAGAGGATGTTACTCTGTAGGGATCCTGTCCACAGTGTTGTCAGACACCTAGAATAACAATCTGAACCTGTCAGCGGCAAAAACAGGCACTTTCAGTGGACGAACGTTGATGGATGCACTCGCCCCCAAGGGTTACGTTGCAGCCATAGCAGCTTGTTTCGCAGCAGCCAGCTGATGCGATCTACTGGACGAATTCCAAAACTTTTTGTACCTGGCAAATGCTTAGAAAATACTGAACTTATCCTTAAGATCAGCTAGTTCAGGTGTGGAATCCCCCCCCCCCCCAAAATAAACAAACCTATCAGGAGTACCAACTATTAAATTCTCTATTTTCCTTGGACACTTTTCTGCTTTTGGATTTGACACAGCAGCTAGTCTAGGGACACTTAAGACTAGACACGGGCTAAATTTAGATGATTTTTTTTCTTTTTACATAAACAAACATCTCTGATAAGAATAGAATCACTTAAATGAGTTTTTTCGTTCTCTGATGGATAAACTAGAGACAGTTTCTAAACTACCTCAAACACAGCTGGATGAGTCTCTGTCTAGCTCTGGTATCAAACCATGAAAATACTTTTGGTTTTATTTGTCCATATCTTGAGATTTCTGTCTGTAAGAATGCAATGGACTGAAACACTATTTAAAACTGACATTCAACAGCATATATGTCAAACTTTATATGTAATTTAATGCTGATCATTATATAAAAGTGGATGTTGTTGATTCAGTCTCTTCCTTTCAAGAGTGCAACTGTAATACTTTTTTTTTGACCATTCACTTATTACTTTCAGTTCATCCATTTCAATCTACGCCTGTTGTGTTCAAGTGTTACAACTGATGACTCAGGTTGGTGGGAATTACGTCCTTTGCGCTCGGCCCGCTGTAGCTGGCAGTTTCTTGGTTATTGTGATGACAAATGTACTAAAATCAGCATCGCAACAATTTGTAGTCCTATTTGTCTGATTATTTTTCCTCCCAAACACAAATATGTGTGGATATATTCTGTATTTTCCCCCGCTAACAAATCAAATCTCAGCTAATGCACAGTTTTTCCCCTGGAAACTGCACAAATTGCCCCTGGGGTCTGAGTACCTCTGTTTGGGAATCACTGATGGAACTGTTGTTGGAAAGAGATGCTGCTGAATTTTTAATGCAGTTTTTCAATGCTGTGAGCACCACACATTATATTATATTCACCTACATTATACCGAGGTGGCGGCAGAAATTTAAAAGCCAGATCAAAATCTGGGCAGCACTTTTGAATAAACAGAAACTTTTTGGCACAACAACCTCAGCATCTACAGATTTATGGATATGTGTCCATTAGCAGAGACCTCGGGGACAAATGAGAGCAGCCAAAATATGAATAACCTCCAGCTCAGACACTAATGGCTTCGATGACTGATTGAGTTCACACGCTCTCGCTGCTCAGTGAATAAATCACTGTCGAGGATGAGAGAGAGGATTTCACTGCGCTCTCCATTTGAAGGGTTACTGACTCAATCTCTTTCCCATTGTTAACCTTGGCCCGCTACAATGAACAGAAGAGGTCTGTCAGCGCCGAGCGACTTCACGCCAAAATGGCCCATCACTCAGAATCGCAGCTCGCAAAAAAAAAAAAGACCGCCCAAAATGGCTGCTGTCGCCACGGCATGCCAAGTCAGTATTTTGGGATGATTTATCTCCGCCACTGCGTGTTTAGGCAACATGATAATTTCACCCGTCCCTCATTGGCCGAGACAGATTAGGTTAACAAGGTTAAAGCTCATTGGCCCTGGGCAAAAATGAGAGCCAATGAGATTAGAATTGAGTGCTTGGGAAAAGTGATCTACCCTTCTCTTGAAAGGAGAGAGGGTTTCGGCCTGTAATAGCACCGCTGTGGTCGCAATGGAGTCCCACTTCTTGGTGCTCGGGCTGAAAAGGCTAGACTGGACTGCCCTTAATTACTATGAATTTATTGATTTGTTTAAGAGTGTAGAGCGGTGAAAAACTTCAGCAACATATGCTCTGAAGCACCTACAGCGACAATGAATGTTTTGTTCTGCAAGTTTAAATCATGTGAAAGCACCAAAACACTCAAACTGCTTTTTGCAGATGTGTTTGCACTAGTATGGGTTGAAAATCTCAACGTCCAGTGTTCAAGATTTACAGGGATTTACTGGCAGAATATGGCAGAAATTCAATATAATATTCATAAGTATGTTTTCATTCATGAATAACCACCTCAAAATGAGAGTTTTTACCTTACAGTGTCTTAGAATATCTACAGATGGAACAAGTCTTCTGTCATTGAGGTCACCTGTTGACCCGCCATGTTTCTACAGTGGCCCAGAACGGACAAACAAAACACTGGCTGCAATCTACAACCTCACCACTAATTGCCACTAAATCCTACACACTGGTCCTTTATATTAAAAGGATACTTCACCCCAAAATACATGTTTTCTCTTGCAAATAGTGCTATTTATCCATCCAGAGTATTTTGGCGTTAGTTGCCAAGTTTTGGAGATAATTGGCCGTCAAGATGTCTGCAGTCTCTCAGATTTAATGGGGCTAAATGGCACTTTGCTTCTGGTGCTCAAACAGCCAGTAAAATACATCTGAAAATAAATTCTCTTTCCAGAAATCATGACCTGCTTTTTCATATTCGACAGACCTTGTCGTGAGCAGTTTCACGTCGGAACTATTTTCTTTCTAGTAGAAAGAAAGCAGTTCCATAAAAACAAAAATGTTGAGGGGAGATACACACTAGACTTCAACCAATGAAACTACAATTCAACATTAAAGATCACCACTCACACAAACAGTGCAGATAAATCAGTAACTGTTCACCCAAATCACAAAAACCCACTATTTATCCACTGGCCGCTCAGATTCAGTTCCATTTGTTGAGGTTTGGAAATCAAATTCAATCACTCCATGCCAAAATAAATTCTGATGTCTGACAGAAATCTGAGCACACAGTGTCGAGTTTAAACCTAAGAGTGAAATACTAAACTCTGTCCACAGTGAGAAAGCACTCAGTCAAGAGAAAGCTTTCTTCTCTGGTTGGAACCACAATCCTCCTCACCGGCCACACAAATAAGAAATGTAGTTTACTGCTGTTTGTCTGCTGGGGCTGCAAACTTCAGGTGCTTCTGAAGAAAAGTTTAGATGCATATTTTCTCACTTAACACTAGTGGTTTGTAGCAGATAGCTTTGATTTTATTTTCAGCACAGATTAAAGGGACAATTTGGAGTTTTTGAACTGTGTCATTAGAAAAACTTGAGTGTTTTAAGAGGTTAGTTTGAGCTCAGCCAAGTCACAATAACACAAACTAACTAACTGATAGAGGCGGTGGGAGACCACTGAGTCTAGAGTTCTGCAAGGTAACATTTCTGTTTTTGCCAAAGGAGTCTGGTTGGTTTGGAGGGAGCGATATCTGAATATGATGATGGCAGCCAGAAAAGGCTGTCTGACAGCAAAGTAAAGTGGCGATGCTGCTGCTGCTTCTACAAACACTATCTGCACACCCAGATACCACGAAAATGTAAATGAGAAAATAAATTCAGTGAACTGAACCTGGCTTGTAACTGGGGTGACTGTTTCCTTTCATGATAAAAAAAATCCTACAATGCTTCCTGGCAAAAAGAATGAATTATTTCCTGATGACAGAAAAGGTATCATTGACCATCGGATTTGCAATCAACCCACCTCGCTGTTGGACAGCTGGTACCAGGGCTGTTTGCCGTAGGTGAAGATCTCCCAGAGGACCACGCCGAAGCTCCAGATGTCGCTCTCCGTGGTGAACTTCCTGTACATGATGCTCTCCGGGGGCATCCAGCGGATTGGCAGCATCGTACGTCCCCCAACCTGAGGAGGAAAACAAGGCGATGAATGAATTATCTCCACTGGGTGTTGCAGGTTTGTAACGAGTGTAATCAGTGTTCTGTCTGCAGTTTATTTCACAAACTACTGAGCCAGCCAATATTTCTGTGGACATTTATGACTGTATGCTCAAGGACGTGTCATGGCGATGGTGATTCATAGTTTTTGAAAAAACAGATTTTACTCTACTCTGCTTTACAGTGACTGCTGACTCCTCCCTCGTTTTATCTGGCTGGTAGGGGCTGCAAGTAATCGATCTATTGCAGGTTATATTTTGGCCTTCGCTGTGGCTCAAAAACATGACTGACGACTGTCCATAGAAAAGTTTGGTCTTAACTTGTTTGTAGCTCATTGGCTGCTGCTGTGCAGACTTCACAACAAAACTGGCTGTAACTCGCTTAATTCTGAACCTATTTTCATGAAATCTGGTTTGTTAAAAACATGGGAAATTAACCATTATTCTGGCTGCCTGTTGGAATTAAATTCAGTTAATGGGGACTTATTGTTCTGTTTATAGTTTCCTGGGCTGTTTTGGGCTTTTTGGCTTTATTTAACAGGGACAGCTGAAGAGTAGAAAGTGGGGTAGAGAGAGAGGGGCGGACATGTTGCAAAGGGACTGATGTACATGAGTGCATGAAAACTAAGACTACTCTACTGAAAAACACTATTAAAAGCACTGTATACAATTAGGTAATGAAACTTTGACTACACTGCAATATATATATAAAAAAAGCTTCATTCAAAAATGCAAATCTTCAAAGTTGAGGTGGCATCCTGGGTGCTTCACCACCTGTTGCCTGGCAGAGATCTGCACTCAATGAACTCTTCTTGTTGCATAATGAAAGTCTCGGGGTTAAAATTTAACTATTTTGCTTTGTTGGTGGAAGTAAAGCAGAAACACCATCTTTTAGTAACTGACATTTTTAAGCAAATCTCAAACAGAATCCTGTTACTGGTCATCCTTGAACTGCCTATTCCTAACTGGAAGAGCAGCTTGAACTCGATGTGAGACAAAATATGGATAATAAGAGCTTTGACATGCGAGAAAATAGTTCCAATTCGGGCTCTCAGTTCTATGTGAAAAAGAAAATGGGCTCATAACTACTTAAATCAGCTTAAGTATGAAGGCGACAGCAGGAAGATGGACTTGAAAGGATTCGGTGTTAACCCTTTTCATCTCAGTTTTTTATTTACTGAGGTTTAGATTTCTTTTTTAGCCCTCAAAATTCACATATACAACAGTCATCTCATTGGACTGCGCACATTTAATTAACTTTCTTTGTCAGTTTTGCAGCATTAGTTTCACTGACTGAGAAACTGCCGCTGTTGTCCACCAGACTCCTAAAGGAAAAACAGTCATTCTACTTTGCAGAACCAGGAAGTTGCTGCACCACTGCTGCTTTGATTGGTTAGTTTATGTTACTGTGTGACTCTGAGCAGCAACTCTGTTCTGTTCTGCAAAGTAAAAATAATGGAGTCTGGTGGCTTTGGAGAGGGACATATTTAACTTACATACATAAGTGTCCCGTCCATAAAGGCTGTCTAACAGCGAGGTAAAGCAGTAAAAATATTCTAAATATAACATAAACTGAAACTAATAATAATTTTTTGGGGGTTGGACCCTTATAAGTGGCTAAAATATGCTTTGCTGCTCCACAGCTGGGGGTGTGCCGACCTCCATCTAATGTAGGCAACGTAAAATAATCCAAACTATCCCTTTAAGTTATTTAATTTGCTGCTGGAGATGCTTGACGTTCCAACAAAAAGAGTCTCAGCTTAAATGGTGTTGATTGTAAATTAGACCGCACCATGTTCCTCCTATTTCAAGGGGAGGGACAGTATTTTTTTATTTAATTACTTTTATTATTTCTTTGCCAACTGTGTTTTTTATGTTGTTGCTTCACTATTTTTCCTCAGTTAATGTCAGGTAGTGCTATACTGACATGTTTTGTAGTCATTGGAGTTTCTTCACACGTGTATGAATGTCTCAGTCTATCAGGTCTAATTTGTGCAGCTCAGTTCTCTTCTGTTAGTGTTTGGGTTTACGTCGGTTATGTCGACCCTTTCATGGGCCCAGAAGTATTTTTGATTCCTTTTTTTTTGTTTGTTTTTTGTGAATAAAAAAAGAAAAAAATCCACCTGTGTCTTTCTGGTCTGCTCAGTCCGTGACACTGGGTAATCTGCTTGGTCTGTAATGTTTGCTAATGTTTTCTGAGTTTTCAGGAGTCGTCCATGAACATGACCTTATTGACTGGAGTGCATGAAAAACAGTAATGTGAAGAGAAGAATTAACCTCAATCAGTGTAAACTCGTCTGTTTGAATGCTAAATAATGGTGCTGTAACAGAGATGACAGATGGTTTTCATCTTCTCAGACCCACAGAAGCCTCTTCAACTAAAACATGGAAGCAAATGTAGTACTATTAATCACTTTCACCAAATACTTGAATAGATAGTTACAAACTTTCTAAACCTTTCATCTAATTCTAGTTCTAAATGAAATATTAATTTAAAAAAAGTGATGATTTACAAACTATCTAAGAGCCTCAGATTCATAATGAAATTTCAGTTTCTTATCATTTGACTCCAGTTTTCTGTAGCTCTCAACACTCACGCTGTTAAGAAAAAACTTTAAAACAAAAATGTGAAGTGCGTCTTCAGTGTGTGGCTTAAACATAAAACACAATTAGGTGTTTTGTTAAAAATAATCTCCTTTTGGGTGACATTTTCTTAATACTGAATAATAAAATCAAAGTACGATCCTAACCCTCCAACAGCAGTTTGAGAACTTGTGATGAAAATGTAATCTATTAAATTTGTGTACATGCACACATTTTTCATTCAGCAGGACTTTCAAACTAATGTGTTGTTCTCATTTCATGATCAAGTTAGGTATGATAAAGATGCAACGTCTGATTACATGTTTAAAATTAGGCATTTTGTTCAGGTTTAGGTACCAAAACTACTTGGTTACAGCAAATACAGCACACAGGGTTTGATGGGAATATAATGTTAAAAACTGGCTTTGACAAGTCAACAGCTCTTCAGCTGCAGCAAAGCTTGCAAAAGCAAAATGACTCTGTCCTTCAGTGAGCTGCTTTTAACTGGTTGTTATGAGCCAAAACCAAAGAAGAGGGTCCATGATGTCCTCTATCAAGAGCAACTAATTTGTAATTTCTGTAGAAAGTAGTTGCAGTAAAAACGCGGACCAGGGGCCTCCTTAGAGAAGTCTGAAATCTTAACTCAGTTTAGGATGACATTTAGGATTTTTGATATTTGCTGAGCACTGTCTTATCTTCAGATAGGAATTTAGCCATTACATAACCGTTCTAACTGGAGAATCTCCTCAGTTAGGACGGCACAGACCTCGTCCTAAATTTAAAGTAACTGACAAAAATGACAGCAGAAATGTTGTCAAGTCTCTATGGCAATGGCAGCGACGATGGGAAAGAACATGAACAAAGAAAATGATGACTGAAAAGGTCCTCAGACCAGATAATGAAGCTTCAAACTTCCCAGACCACGTACAGAATTAACGCTTTTATATTGATGGGCAAGATGGTTCATTTTGAATTGGATCTATGTGCTACGTTGATTAAAATATTAAAATAATACTCATCAAGGCTAAATCTGAATCTGTCTTTGTCCATTTTAAATAGAAACCTAGCTAGCCAATGACGAATGAAGTGAGACAGCTGTTGTCATGGATACAGGCAGTCTCGTGTACATTTCTAAACACAGATACAGATGTGACAGGACGAGTGACGATTTAAGAATTGAGTTAGAATTAATAGTTAGAATTTCTCAAGTAATTTATGATTCAAGGTCTGAGATGGGATGGGAAACAGTTTATGAATAAAAGTTAAGTTAAAGACAAACACTAAGAGTTTTTTTTAATAACGGGCCTCATGCAGGAATTTTCTCTTAAATGTCTCTCATATTTTCTCTCAATTTTCTATTAAGAGAAAAAATAAAAGATGTCAACTCCAGGTGCTCGAATCGCTCTAAACCACCCAAATCTGATCTTACTTAAAATGTCCTGAATGATGGATCCCACTTGATCATAAACTGGAAGGGTGTGGCCAGTTGTTAGAAAGCTTTAGATTTCTTTATACACTTTTATTAAAAAAAAAAAAAAAAGAATAAAAATAACAAACAGTTTTATTAAATTATAAATGAAGTTATATTTTTTGACTTGTCTTATAACTTTTTATTACATTACATCAGTTCATTGGCTCCACTGACATCTTCAAACTACTTGTTTAGACAGACTAAAACATTAAATATCAAATATAAATATTAAATTTAAGATGATATGAAATAAATAAAAGCTGAAAATTTGTGAAACAGGGAATAGATATGGAAAACTTACAAAATATGACATTCCCCTAGGTGACACACTAATTATAACAAATAATTATATATAAATAATAATTAATAATCTTGTTTTTACATTTTTAAATGTTCTTTAAACTTGCACTTCCTTGCATTGGACAAAAATTATTGAACTGTGAGAACAAGATGTCTTTTTTTTGTCTTGGTAAGACTGATCTCGACCAGTCGAAAAACCTTCTCTTCCCTTCTCTTAGAGTCAAATAAGAAAACATTGGTGAATTGAATGGATTCTCACAAAATAACAACAAATCGTGAATGCAAACAAAAAGAAAGGAACATCTGTTTGTAAATGGCTTCTTGCATGAGGCTCATTGTTTCCGGAAAGTTTTTTGAATCACTTTCAAACTTTCATTCATCTGGGACTCTCACAGAAAGAAATCTAAAAATGCGAGCACATAAAACAAAACTTTTCACAAGGTCAGATTACAATCTGAGTAAGAAAAGAATCCTGTTTTTGTTATTTGACCGAATGGATTCTTTAAAAACATCTTAGTCAAGTTTTTATCTCAGAACCAAAAAACAACAAAACAAAACATAACAGTCGTGTCTTATCTTTTCCAGCGTCTCACCCGATAGTAATCTGTGCTGTAGATGTCTCTGGACATGCCAAAGTCTCCAATTTTGACCACCAGGCCCTCCCCCACCAGACAGTTGCGGGTCGCCAGGTCACGGTGGACGAAGTGCAGCGATGCCAGGTACACCATGCCCGAGGCGATCTGGGCGGCGATGTGCAGCATCTGAGGCAGAGTGAGCTGACCCAGCGGAGGCATCTTGGACTCCTCCAGGATACGAGCGTCGGGGCCGTGAGCTCTGCAGGTGACACACGAGGAACAGGTGACAGTTTTTCTAATTAATGCTACTTGATTCTACATCTGTTTCATCTGTTTGGCATTTCTGCTTCATCAGACAGTTGACATGCTGGCAGCGCTGGAAGAAATATCATTTACTTAAGTGAAAGTGCTAATCAAAACACGCCATTACAGCTAGGAGACCTGGCAGCAAAATGTACGTCAAGAATCAAAAGTAAAAGTACTCGTTCTGCATAAAAATGGCCTCGTTGAGTGATGTGTGATGATATGTGACATTATTAGACTGATACATGTATGTATAAACAGTAGCTCCAGATGGAGCTAGTTAAAGGGACAGTTCACCCCCAAATCAAAAATACATATTTTCCCTCTGGCATGTAGGTTTGTTTGGAAAGAGTTGACGTGGAGATGTCTGTGTTCTCTGAGTGACAGCCCGAAAAATACATTTGAAAACTTCTGCACCAGTTTGTCTCTTTACAGAAATTATCATCAAGATAGTCCACAGACGTTGTTGTGAGCTGGAATTTACACTCTAAAGTAGATTCTACCTGCAGAAAGAAAGTAGTTACATGAAACTGCTCACAACAAGGTCTGTGGATTATCTTTAGCAACCAGGTCAAGATTTCTGGAAAGAGACACTGCTGTTGAACTTTGAGCACTTCAAGCTGAGTGCAATTTAATCCCATTATATTGGAGAGAAAGCAGACATGTCTACAGGCCACGTCTCCAAAACTCAGCTACTCACAACAAATTAATCTAGATGGATAAACAGCGCTACAGGTGAGAGGAAAAATATATTTTTTGACTTTGGGGGTGAACTGTCCCTTTAACTTCTTTGCAGTTCAGTAGTTTAGTCCAGCGGTTCCTAACCTAGGGGTCAGGCCGCCTCCAAAGGGTCACAAGATCAATCGGAGGGGTCGTGAGATGATTAATGGAAGGAAAAAAAAGCAACTGCAGCTGCTCAAATTTTGTACTCACATTTTTTGAACTCTTTTCTTATCTTTCCCTTTAATTTTGATTCTCTTGTCCATGAGCAGTTACTTAAATAAAACCATCTGAGAGGTTTAGAGCAGGGGTGAGAAACTCAATTTCCTCCTGGACCACATCAGCATTTTTGTTGCTCTCAAAGAGCTGCTTGTAAATATAAGACTATAAATGTATGCACTTGTTATCATATTACATAATAGCCTCTACATTCAATTATTACTGGCTTTAACGATAACTTAAATTATTAATAACAAAGCTGAAGCCTAGAAAAAGTGTTTCCAAGCCGTTTACAACTATTATACAATTTATTATTCTTAAAAGGGAAACATACAAAGAAGTGTCAGTAATAAAGTCATAATAACAATAAAGGTTGTTTCAGTTTCAGTTTCAGTTCTATAATCAAAGCATGAAAATGAAATGACAGCATTTTGCTGGAGTGCCACTAATAATTGTACTCACTACAACCACTTGGCTGGAGAGCCACTGACGGAAACAGCTTCAGGTTATTAACACCCACTGTAACATAAACTAACACGCTGGACTGGATTCGACCCCGTGACTTCAAGTTTGACACCTGTGGTTTAGAAAATGTCTCTGTGATAAAACTGACTGACAAGAGGCTCCACCAAATTGTATAACAGTTTTACACTTGAAAGTCTGCCTGCAATCACTTTTCCGAGTCTTCTGCTTTCAGAGCTAGCTACTAATCACTGAATTATTATTAAAGTCAGTAATAATTTAATGCAGAGGCACTTGTGTAATATGATAACAAGCAGATATATTTACAGACTTACATTTACGTGTTTTTTTTTGTTGTTTTTTGTTTTTTTTTTAAAGATATTTTTTTTTGGGCTTTTTGCCTTTATTGATAGCGAAAGCTGAAGGTATGACAGGAAAGGGGGGTGAAGATAGAGGGGATGACACGCAGCAAATGAGCCGCAGGCGGGATTCGAACCAGCGGCCGCTGCAGAGGACTAACAGCCTCAATACATGGTGTGCACGCCCTACTGACTGAGCTATAGGGGCGCCCTGAATTTACGTGTTTTTAAGGTAAAATCTTTAATCTATTAAAGATGTCAAATAAATAAAACAGAGTATAAAGTACAATATTTCCTTCTGCAGGAAATAAGGTAGCATGACATGGAAATGTTCAAGTCAAGTACCTCAATACTGCAGTTACAGTTAAGTACAGTACTTGAGTAAATGTACTTAGTTATTTTGCACCACTGGAGCAAGTTTCACCCTGGTGGTTTTATTTCAACCACTGAGGGTGTTTAGCTCCTCTGGGTGACACAGGATGACACAGGTTTCATGTCGAAGCTGTACATTTTTATCATCAAAGTTATATAATGTTGTCACGCAACATTTGCATTAGATTATTTTTTTCTTTAGTTGAATTAGTTAAAGACACAGTCGTCACTGCAAAACTATATAAGTGTTCTAGTCTTACATTTATATGTAAAAAACAAAATAAAGTGAGTGAGGCCCTTTCAGTGATGACTCAGCTTGTATATAATCTACTGTATGTATTTTTTAAGGTCAGATGTGTTTGCAGCGGTCGGATTTTCGTGCTATTTTTTCTTGTCGCCACTGACAGAATATTCTCCTCCTTGATAGAAGGGCATTTTTGCAGCGAGATGTGTTTATAATTTCATCCACCGGATCTGTTTTATTTTCTGCTCTGGAGCCAAACTCCAGACCACAGTGAAGGGGGGCTGCATGAACGCACATATTTCCATTTGTAAAGAACAGAACATGCTGGCCTCTGCTATTCTTCTACGCTTCTATTGGCTGTTCAGATTAATCGAGCCCTGGGATTGGGCTCCCAGCATGTTGGGTAACTATGGCATCAACCTTGAGTGACCTGAAGGACAATGACCTCAGCATGCAATCTGCAGATTGAACATTTCTGACATATATGAGCTCTTGAGAGCATTACAGACATGGTCGGCGTGACCATGCCATAATAAAGACATTTAACAGTGACGCTTAATAGGAAACATAAGGCTTGTAATACGCCTACAATTGATTTGCAATAATGCAATTCAGAGATGCAGAGCTCATTGACTCTCAGTTGTTGTTGTGGATCATAAACACCCACTCTCACGTCCAACTCCAGCCTAAATGAGCAAATCACAGATGATGTGTCTCCATCCATCCTAATATCTCTCCTCTCCACTTTGTCCCCTCCTTACAAAGGAAGTTGTCTATACAATCACTATTAGTTTAGAAGGCAGGTGGCAGGGTGGGAAAGCAGCTGCATTGTGGGGGCCCTGAGACGTTTCACCCATTCTGTCTGCTGGAAATGCGATTTCCAACCACTGGTGAAACATATATCTCAGGCAAAGTCTGTCTGTGTGCATGCATGTGTGTGTTTGTCTGTGTGTTTTCATTCCCAATCTGTCTCCTGTGGTGGACACCTGGCAGACAGCATCAACTGTGTCTGCTCTAATAGTTCTGTCAGATGGTCTCACAGGTGCCAAGTGAGCTCTAACAGGTCCACACAGTCTCAGTCCTCCTCAGTGGCTCCTTTATAGCTCCCTCCAGAGGTTTCTATACTTAGATTATAATTTGTGTGATTGAAAGAACATACGTAGTTAGTTATTATTTCAGTCATTTCATAGTCATTAGTTCAGTGCACAGTTCAAGGAAACATGTTTATTTCTGCATAAAAGCTGAATCTGTTTATTTACAGGGTCTCTGAGTATTCAAATAAGATCCTGCTACATCTGAAATTCACTCAAATTGCCATTACACTGACGAGATATCTTGCAGATAATATTTTCTTGTTGTGAATCACATTCACGTGGAATATGAACCTGCCTCTGATGCAAAGCAAAACATTCTCCCACAACTCACTGCTGCATCCATTTTCTGTGACATTATGGTGATATAAACTCTGAGTGGAGGGAAAAAGGAGACATTATGGAGTAAAAACAAACCGTAGCTGATATTAAGTGTGATTCTCCTGAGCAAAAGATCATTTTAGGGCCGCATTATTTTCATTGTTGATTAATCTGTAGATAATTTTCTTGATTAACAGTTAGTTGTTTGGTCTATAAAATGTCCGAAAATGGTGAAAAATGGTGATCGGTGTCAGCCAAAGCCCAAGATTACGCCCTCATGTCTCGTTTTACCCACAACCCAAAGATATTCTGTTTACTGTCATAATGAAGTAAGGGAATCAGAAAATATTCACTTTTTGTTCTCAAACAAATGACACAAACCAGTGAATCTATTATCATCGATTCATTGATGCGGTTTATCCTCAAATTTTGACTTGAAAACAACCTTAAATTTACAGAGATATAGTGCAGATAACTACAGCTTGTACAAGTATGCACACTTCCATCACAGCTGTCTTCATGCGTGTCTCCTTCATGCCTTTTGTACTTAACCACACTGGAAGCACACAGTCCACCACCAAGGTCAGCTGAGTGGGTTTGGCCTTTGAGCACACATCAGGTTTGAATGATGCTGCAGTAACACCGCGGTGCAGAGAGGCTTTAAAGAACTGGAGTCACTTACTGTATGTGCTTCTCAGAAATTAAAACCTCTCACACACAGGAAGTGACCGGACGACCACAGTGTCGGGCACTGAACAGATTCACAGTCGGTGGCTCAGTGCCTTGCTCAATAACACTTAAAGCTGAAATGGCAGAGATCAATGGAAGGGCAGACAGTGAGGCAACACTTTTTTTGCCCTTTTTTATATTATCTTGTGTTTCTTTCATATCTTGTCATAAGATCCCGGATAACACCACCGAGATAAACTAAACAAAGATCAGTTCACATCAGGAGGAAATCAACAATCTTGCAGAGTGGTGCAAGAAAACAACCCACAGCTCAAAACCAGGGAGATGATTGTTGAGTTTTGAAGAAAGGTGGCAGAGACACACAATCATGTCTACATCAGTGGGACTGAGGTGGAGCGGGTGAACAGTTTTAGGTTCCTGGGAATCAACATCACAGAGAACCTGTCATGGACATCTCACATGTCACCCCTGGTAAAGAAAGCTCAGAAAATGACTGTAATTTCTTATGGAAACTTAAGGCAAACTGCTCATGCTAAGTTCTGGTTAACTTCTGCAGAGGAACATCTCAAACTGTCTTTGGACGTGCACAAAGGGGGTGATTAAAAACACCCAGAATACTATTGGTACCAATCTACTGAGCATCAGTTCTATTGGTGAGGTGAGGTGCCGGCGCAGAGACCAAATGATACTTAGTAATTATTTATCTATTCAACCAACATACTGTATATATTTTTTGTATGTATTGTTTCTGTGAGAAGAAAAAAGGAGAATTAAAAACAAAATCTTGTGATACAATCCTGTGTTGTATGATGGCAATTAAATCTACCTTTTACTTTGTACTTAATGCAGTACAGGTGCAGTAAAGGTGATTTGCAAAAACAGAAAAAAAAGAAAAAAAGTCCAACATCCTGTAGCCTAAGTTAAGCTATTTAAAGTTTTTGTCTGACCAGCAGTCTAAAATCCAAATATATTCAGATTAAAGGGATAGTTCTGCCAAAAAACTGGTCACCATTCACTTTAATTGTTTGGGAGATTCTGCAGCTTTGTTTTCCTGTGAAACTCCAGCAGTGTTTCATGGACTAAAAACCTAAGCTTGAGGGTGAATAAGTAATGACTGAATTTAAATTTTTGGGTGAACTATCCCTTTAATATCATAGAAAACTGTTCACATTTGGTGAAATCTTTGCATGTCTGCTTCAAAAAAAAAAAAAAAAAAAAAAACAACTAATCAATTATAACAAGTGTTACAGATACATTTCCTGTGGATTAATTGATTGATCGCTTCAGTTCCCACTAGTTGCTGCCTCACTGTTGGCAGCTCATGGTCAGGAATCATGAGCAGGTCTACGTACCGAAGGAATCGGTTGAGGTCTCCGTGCCTCATGTACTCGAACACCATGGCCAGCGGCTCGCCGTCGGTACAGACGCCGTAGAACCTCACAATGTGCTGGTGTTGGAGCACCGTCAGCAGCTCCGCCTCCCTCTGGAAATCCTGCCGCGTCGACTCGTTGGCGTCCTTTAGAGTCTGTGACCACACAAAAGGGGTGCATTTATATGAAGATGCTTGAAGTAAAAGTGAGCATCTTAAATCAATATAATTAAAAGCGACCAGCAGTGAGAAGTGTGATGAAAGGAAATAGAAAATAAACGTTAAGATTCTGTTACAGAGGATTTGTGTGTGTTTAGGAGGAGCTCTTTTCATTGGGACCAGACGTCCTGCTTATGAGTGATGATGTGCTGCAATAAAAGCACACGTCTGATTAATGAGATGATAAATCTGAGCAGAGTCAGATTCACTGTCCTGTTTTTATTTGCTGTGGTTTGCATTAACCTGTTGTAACATGAGCTGAGTATTAAATAAAAACATCTCACTCTGACACTGCAGGACGCTATTTCAGCACGCAGAAGATTTAAGTGCAAGTGCAGAGTACTTGCTTTTATTGTTGTTGGTGTTTTGTCAAGTAGCTTTTGAGTATTTATTAGCATTTATTAGTATTAAATGCTGTTGGGCAGAGACTTGTATCATCACATTTTGACATTTTTTCTCATAAATCAGTGCTATTGGTCACTCTTTATGTTAAATATTTAACCAATGAAAAGTTCTACGGAGAGCTTGTGATCTTGACAACACAAACTGGTTATACAACAGTCTCAATTTATTACTGAGGCCTAATGTAAGCAAACAAGATGCTTATTTTGTTGTTCTTAATGCCTGCAACCAGGTCAGATTATCCTTAAATCGGATGAAATGAACCTGTTTACACTTTCACAGCAAATTTAGAAGCAGGAGGATGTTTTTATTTTGATCATTTTATTTTTTACGTTATATTTTGTGGTTATAAAGGAGGAAATACAACCTTTTTTTGTCCGCAGGAGCCTCCAAAATCAACATAATATGAAAGTTTCTTGTAGTAGCTTTAACTTTAATTTCCTGCAAAGTAATGGTTTTAGACATGCAAGTATTTCTTTGTTGGGTATTTTTTCCCTCATTGGATAGTGGACAGTTGAAAGCTGAAAGGAAAGGGGAGAGAGATGGGGGATGACATGTAACCAAGATCCAAAGCTCGACCGAAACGGGGGATGTTGCTTTTTAAACCACTTGGCCACCAAGACTCCACAGTTTTCCTTGTTTAAAGTAAAGTACCGACAGTCTTGTGGTTCATAGATACACAAATAATGACTGATCGCTTCTCAAATATAACAAATTTTCATTTAAAATCTTGCTTTTCTCTTTGTTTATAGCATTGTAAATCAAATGTAATAATGATTTTGTTTAAAGCTAATCCTAACTTTCCTCATTTTGCTTCAGTACAGTTTCACACTGTTAGTATCAGCAGAAGTCTGCAGGAACATTGTTGTTACTTTAAAATTTCAGCACTCTCCGGTCCGCTGCATTAGCCTGACATCACCAGACTATTTCAAATGATCTCTCGGTTCATTTTCGATTTCCGAGGGCCATTATCAACAGCCGCAGACCAAACTGCCTCTGCCAGCAGACCTTTATCACCGCAGCCATTCTGACGTGAAACAGAACCTATTGCTATTGTGTATATTGGCTCACTGGGAAGGCCCTGTTGCACTAAATGGAATGGGGCCATAATTAGTATCATTGGTAACACCTGTGTTTAATGTACTATTTCATATTAATGTGGCTGCATTGAAGCAGGTCTTCTGAATGGACGTACAACGACTCCTGTTTGCAGTGTTTCTCAAATTACAGCTAAACAGTAAACTAAAATGTGTTTCTGAAAATATCTGAGGTGGGAAGTGACAGAACGTTGATTCATATTTGATCAGCACTGTCTAGTTGGCGGTTTGATCTGTGTGAACACACTGTGTTGCACTTTTCAAATGTGAACCGGTGACGCTCCTCTGTCGGTCCTCGTATCAAACCTGCCCCAAAGTCCTTTGAGAGAAGGTGAATTTGCTCACCTTGATGGCAACCAGCATCTTGTCACAGTCGGGGCTGAGGTTGGCACACTCCGCCAGGTAGACTTTGCCAAACGCTCCTTCACCCAGCTCCCACTTCAACACAATGTCCTGACGTTTGATATGCTGGACGCCTGATCAGGAAATACAGAAAAAGTTTGAATATCTGAACACGTCTGAAGCGACTCTCGATTGCACCAAATGTTAAGTAAATTTTACTTTATTGTCCCTCATGAAATCTGTTTTGTACTTATTGTAATTGGCAGACAGCAAAAACAACAAGACACTCAAATATTAGACTTTCATAAAAAAGAAAAAGGCAGCTCAAGAAAAGATGTCAGCAGTAACACTCACACATGTCTTTCTCCTTGATGATGCCGCAGAAGTACTGTGGATTCTCTACAAAGCTGGATAAACCAGAGTCTTCATCTGACGAAGGCGGGCTGGTTCCAAAGTTCATGAAACGAAGTGAGACGGCGAGGTCGTCCTCAGTGCCCAAAACTGATGAACCTAATGAAACAGGGAGGCATGCAAACAAGCATAAAGTGACGGACGTGTAACACCTAATCAGCCTCCAAATACTTTTGATTGTAGTGGGCATCAAAAGAAGCAATTCAGAAACCATTTTTTCTCTTCGAGGAATCGACGTTCTCCGCTTCCAACTTAGTTGCACGTTTGTTGGTACCATGGTGACAGATGATGACAAGCTCTAATAATCACCATCATCAACCACGCAGCAATCAGACTAGACTGAACTGAAAAAATGACCATATAGGAAGCCTGAATAGTTAGCAGCGCCTGACTACAGTGCGTATTAAAAGCCAAACAAGTGGGGCCCAAATTTTAAAACCCCCACTCAGCAAGGCAAACCGCAGAACCCCCAGAGTCCAACATGGCAGAAAATGGAACAACAAAGCGAGAGCACAGAGGGGATGGAGGGAAGGAAAGAGAAAGCAGGGTCCACTTAGGCAATCAGGCCCACTTAGGCACTTTGAGAGTGAGAAGGGCAGATGTGTGTGTATGTGTGTGTGTTGGGGGGTGGGGTCCGTGCAGAGCTATATCACGTCTAGCTGTTCCTCCATCCATCCATCCATCCATCTTCTTTAATGGTCCTCACCACGTGGCGGTGGCCAAGGGAGGTTTCTGCCGCCATTCTCATGCAGTAATTAAGGCACTTTAGCCCGGTCGACACAGCGGCTGCCTGTGTGCAAAGTTATAGCTCAGTGGAAATGCTATATTAGTCTGTCCCTCCTGTGCATTACCTTCTGAGAGCCTGACAGAACCAACTCATTTCTGTTTGAACATAGGTCTTCAGATTGTGGTTCTGGGCTGAGACTCTTTTTATCACTCGAGAACAGCATGGCAATACGACAGAGACATATGGAAGCTGATTTATATTAGAAAGCCACATGGCATCAGTCATTTTCTGCAACAATGGTTGTTGCAGACATGTTGTTGCAAAGAAATCTTGATGCCACAGGAGAAGTTTTCACCGTTTCCTAATAGAGTTTGACTTGCAGAAGATTTTTTTCAATTATAGAGACAGAGCTGATCAGAAAAGTACTCAATTTAGCATTATACTCATTCTTCTGTATGTATAATGTCTCGTGTCTATGCACTGACAACTGAGCTTGAACTGGGAGTTGATTAGTTTAGCTCAAGGGGGATATTCTGCACTTTTTATGTGGATGTCCAATGAGTGTTGATGGTAAATGTAGTCAATTAAGGCAATAAATTCCTCAGTGCTGCTATATTGACCAAGAAAAGAGTTGCTGTGCCAGCCAGCCTACACTTACAAGGATGCAATAGACGTGAGCTTCTGAAGCCTACATCAGTGCTGACATATATCATCACACTAGCCTGTAGCCATTACGTTTTTGGCTAAAACACAGTGTTAAACAACAAGAACAGTCATCTAGCACACCTCCTGGCTAACCAGAGGCAGAGACTAGATACTCCAGCTGAAACAGTCTGTAGTTCTTCACACTTCCACACCAACTGCATGACTCTGACATCGCTGGATGCAGAAAACACAACAGATTTTGCAGCAGGAGTTCTCAATTTCACAATAAATTCCACAGTGCACACTATACTCACCACAATAAAGCCTGTGCTGTAGTCTTTACTGTTACTGTCACCATCAACACTGGATTTCCACATGAAAAGTGCCAAATTCTGCCCTTAATGACTGGAAGCAGGGTGAAACAGCTAGTATGGCTTGCTCCAAAGTTCAATGTATTTAGTATTTAACTGCCCATAAAAACACACCTTGTCACTTTTATGTCTCAGTTTTTTCATGGATTAAACAAATGAGATGTAACGGGTTAATTAGTGAACTTTAGAGGTGCTGGAAGGTGGATGTTTTAACTTTGGGCAGAATGAGGCTAGCCACTCCCCCTTGCATCCAGTTTTTGTGCAAAGCTAAGCAAGTCTCTAGTAAAATAATCCCAAATAAGAAGAGAGATTAAATTTTAAACTGCACAGGAAACATACAAAGAGAAAAACCATCACACAGAGTGTCACAGGTATTTTGTGTTTAGATTACACTCATGTTGCACACACACAGAATGCAGTGAGGATGCAGGTAGACACACTGGACCGCTGCAAGCTCCCGCTGGTGGTTGATGCGTTACAAACTCAGTGGTGACTGGTTTTGACTCTGTTTTCAAAATAGTAGCAGGGTCACAAACATTTTCTGATCACAGCTAAACGTTACATTATTGTGTTTCTGCAAACATCATTTGGGATGAAAAACAGGCATAAAATCAACACTTTTTACACTTTTTTGTACATATTAAACAAACAAGATACACTTTTGGACAGAGCCAAGCTAGCTGCTTCCACTCTTTATGCTAAGCTAAGCAAATCACCTGCTGGCTTTAGCTTTCCATTCAGCACACAGACATGAGAGCGGTATCAATCGTCTCATCTAACTCTCAGCAAGTGAATTTCACAAAATAACTATTCCTTTAATCAACTAGCAGCTACATTATGCATGCAGTAAATGAAATAATGTGCGATAACTTACGGTGAATGCCAAACTTGGAATGCTGGCCACACTTGTTAATGACCAAAACCATGATGAGAAGGAATGTGCAGGCAAACACAGCAAGTCCCACAGCCACAGACACCTGTTCAAACAAACACACACCGATTTACAGTTACACTCACCAACTATTATTAATAGCATTACATCTGTATCAGGAGTAAAGACGCGACTCACCACAAACACTCGACTCTCCGGGTTCTCTGTCACGTCCGTGTCTGATTTGGTTGTAGGAACTGAGGAACATAACTGAGATTTAGTTGAAGTAAAACAACTCAAAACAGACCTCATCAAGTCCATGCAGTGTTAAGGAGACATGCTGAGATCTTTGGGAGAGTAAAGTTCAGTCAAACACTTACTTGGATCCACATCAATGACTGGCATGTGGGAGGCAAAAACACAAACACATTCATGAACACAAATGACTGAGAACCAAAGGTGCAACCTGTGCTCTTACAGTGTGTTCTGACTATTATCTGCTTATCACACATTCACACACACCCTTATATTACCATTTAGTGCCACTTAGATTATTATTACAACGTCCGTTATCTTATGTACTACCTTTTCACTTCTTTTGAAAGAGACCTAATATCCTATTTTTAGTTTTTATTAAGTTTTTCATTTTATTCAATTCTGTTTGTAGCTGTGTATTTAATAAATCTATACTTCAGAGCCCAATTTATTTGTAAAATCAAATGATAACGTCCCAGCCAAAAAGTCTTTTTGACTCCAAACCTGTTTATTAATACTGACTCCTTAATAAACCATTTTAAGAGTCGATATAAGATTACATAACATGTGAAAGGAGCAGTTTAACACTTTGGGAAATATACGTATGTGCTTTCTTCTGAAGAGTCAGATAAGAGGATCAATGTGTACATTGGAGCTGGAACAGGGAGCTGATTTGCAGGGATGCATAATAATATCAACACTGTGTCATTATTGGACGATACAGGCTTTAAAATAAAATATTTCTATTGATCCAAAATGAACATTTCTGCCAGGCTGATAAGATAACACGCTAATTATTCACACACAATGTGAGGAAGTCTGTGGCGTGGAGTCTGGAGAGCAAAGTCGCCTTTTGGTCACGAGAGGAGGAACAAAATCACATTCCTTCAACACTATAAATTTAACTGCGCATCTTTAGAACCATCATTTCTGTCATTACAATGATTTTGTGAAGAACAAAGAAAAGCTGTAGTTTCCTCCTTTTGCACAGCGTGAGTATGTTTTGAAGTGCATCATATTTTATGTCTTCATCTGAAGTAGGCACGATAATATGTTGATTCCACCACGGGAGAAACTTGATGATCTCTGCAATTAAGTGAAAATAAATATGTGTATATATCGGCATCTGCAATTGGCCAAAATGAGTTCAAAAATATCAGCACAAGGATACTGACAAAAATCCAATATCGTGCGTCCCTACACAGAGACTGACAAAGGTAAAAAACAAACGCTCAAATAAAAGTATCTCAGGAGCAGCCCTACAGTGTGGGGGCAGGTCTCTAAATTAAAGACAATAATTGGTCCAGGTGGGCGGCGGGTGGATGATTTATTAGTACATGCAGTTTTGGTTGACATCAAAACCAGTCCATGGATCTCTAGCAGAGAGTGGGTGAGTGAAAATGTGCTGTTTGGGTGTTAAAAACTGAGAAAAAAGAACAAAAGCAAAGGGTAGAGGAGCTCTGACACCAGACTGGTTGCTGCTCCGGGTTACATGCATGGGGAACACCGGGCCAAGGCGGGGCCCATGCTGCTGATTAGGCTTCTAATTGGTCAGCAGCTCTGAAGAGAAAGCACAGCCGCAGCTGAGAGAACCCAGCAGAGGAACAACGAGAGGGGCCATCACAAGACAGATTTCTCTTTGAGCTGCCCTTAATGGTCTCCTCGGCTCGTTATGGGCTTCTGCTTGGAACAAACATCCTGCAGCTACAAAACGGTTTCAGGAACTCACCTGGAATGATCCCCTCAGGATCGAGCGGGTCGAAGGGGTTCTCCATAAACATCCCGGTGGCCGTGGCCTCAGCGCGTCCCAGTTTGTTCTGCGCTATCATAGTGTAGCGACCGTTGTTGATGTGGGTGGGCTTGTTGAGGAAGAGACAGCCGTGTTTCTCTGATCCGTCATCTGAGTCAGGGATGTACTGGGTGTACGCGTACTTGGTTTGTTTGAGTTCTACACCGTTGTACAGCCAGGTGATGACCGGTTCAGGATTACCGTCCACGGCAAAGGGGAAACACCAGTGGTGCTGCGGCACTGCGTTCCTCAAGAACAGGATCTTGACCGGAACTGTTGGGGGATGACAGATTAAGGAGTTCAGCAGGGGTTAGAGGAGAGACGCAGTAGACAGGGTAGTAGGGAAAGTGAAGAAGAAAAAGGCTAAGCTGCAAGCGAGTAATCCTCTCCTTACCCTCTACTTCTAAACTAAAATAAAAGATTTAAACTCTAGACAAAACAGCATTTTGAGAGTATCTGTCATAGCCTGACGGATTTCTAATGAAACAGGTTAGGCAATCGCAACATTTACATTGGAAGGAATTTGATTTGAATGTTTGAAAGTTAACTAACTTAGCTAACTAACTTTAACTCTGATTGATGGCTGAATGTTATGATATTATTGGTCAGTTCAAGACTTCGTTTGCACATGTCATATTTTGTTTTACATAAAGAAAACATTTTGATATGAGAATACAAAGAAATAGTATTTTCGGTCATAAATTGGTGCACAATATGACCCGGGATGTGATCTAAAAGGGTTAATAGGAGATTTTTTTTATTTTATCTTGACTTTACAGTAATCATTTTAGGAAATACACTCATTCATTTTCTTGCCCAGAGTTAGAAGAATTAGATTGATACTACTCTTATGTGGTAAATGGTAAATACCAGCTTATCTTAGCACAACGATGGGAAACAGGGGTAAGAGCTAGCCTAGCTCTACCCAAAGTCTTTAAAAGAGACAAGAGGAGCATGCATCTCCTTTTAACTGTTGGCTACTGTGGCCTGTGCACAAGACACGGAAGCTCCCGTTGGGTCAATCGAACGGTCAGAGTGCAGCTGCCGTTTTGATACCAAGCTGTCGCTAATATTTGTATGGTGACTCCACTTACGATGGAGCTGTACGTGGGTTTTAAATGAAATATTTTACTGGATTGGATCGACTAGACCTTTGCGTGTTTATTTCCACTGTTTATTAGTGGAGTGATACGAAGCTTCATGGGCGAGTTGTCTGAATTGTTTGTTTGTAGATTTGACTATACCTGCTTTTGTGAGTGTACCTTGAAAATGATTTGACATTTGCATCATCATTGAATCAGAAGAATCTTAGCTTTTCAAAAATTTGTTGTGTGAGTACTCACTCAAAAGTTGGAGTACTGTACATGACATGTGCACAATTAAAAAGAGATTTAAATGCACAAGCCTGTATGCAACGATCGTAGGCTGAATGTGGACCTTGATCAGCTATATCATAAAGTCAGTGATGGGTGAAGTGGCCTATATGTTCCCTCCGAGTTTCCATGAATCAATGTTCATCCATCTGCACTGCAAACCTGTGCTGACCTGCTATGAATAATGAATCCTGGTCGTCGTTGCGACCCTGACCACAAAAGCTACCTGGAAGCTCCTCTGGATGTGAAGTTACAGGAAATGGCCTCGTTCAGATCGAACACAACTCTCAAGTGCAGAGACCCCTCATACTGCTCAGACCTTTCTGCTGCTCTTAACCCATGACCCCCCCAGCCTTAGAAAGTGCTGCGCTAAGGAGGTACAGAGGCATTTGTCTCTTTACCCGGGGCACGCTGAAGTCCGTTACACCGAGTGAAAATTAGCGCTGTTTATCACATTTAACTAATCATCCATTAGAGACCTCCACTAACCTTATACAAGCTATTTCACTGCAGGGGTTAAAAGGAAGGCTAGAATTATGTTTAATGAGCCTGCCGGCTGACAGACCTCATTGTAGAGTTAGACAATGGACATTTTGGAAAAAATGAGGCAAACACGCAAAATTAAAATCAGTGCAGGCAGATTCATGCACTCTTAGAAATAAGAGCTCCAAAATGGTTGCACCTGACGGGGGGAGATTCTACCAAGAACCATTTGCTTCTGCAGAACAGTTTTAAAGAAAGGGTTTGTCAAGGGTTCTTTGTAAGAATAAGGGTTCCTTTTATAACCCCTTTTCATCCAACAAAGGAAAAATGGGCTCTTCAAAGACTGTTGAAATTCTTGAAGAAATATTTTGTCAAGAGTTAGAGAACCCTCTGGGTGGGTTATGTTTAGCACCTTTAGAAGGTGCAACAATTCTGGACAGATCCTTGAGAGAGGGTTCTGGCTGGAGCTGTTACACCAGAGAGGGGTTCTCTGTAGAACCTGTCATAGGAACTTTTATAAAAGGTTCCACCAGAAACCAAAAACAGCTCTCCTATGAAGACAAGCCAAAGAACCCTTTATGGTTCTAGTTAGCACTTGTATTTCTGAGGGTTAACTGGAACCTTTGCCTGCAAAATATTAACTTTTGTGATTAATGAAGCTTTTAATTAATTTTTTTCACCTTTAAAGTAAAAAAAAATGACACTGCAAAAAACACGATTTAGAAAAGCTCTTTTATGAAAAGGGAAGCCACACGAGGACCGTGAATCAATGGCACAGAGAGCCACTCAGCAGTAAACACCCACTGTTCTGGGAGGTAATTAAGAGTAATTAAAGGGCTAGCGGTTAACGAGTGTCCGTCCACCAGGGGGGCTGATGTTGATAGATTAGCTGCACTAACGCATTTACAGACTGCCAATCACTGCGGACGAAGCGGTTTTCCGGAGTAGGAGGGAAAAGTCCATTAGCACAGGCTCAAATCAGATCTTAGCGCGGGTTATCAGCCCCATTTTCCTGACGTTCATTATCCGTCCCTTGATGCTTGTGCATTTGGCTTCAGCTGATTGGCGCCCTCGCTCTTTTTGGCTTTATTTTCTAATGAGTGTCACTGAGTTGCTGATATACGATATTGTTTGGGCAGTATTTTTTCAGTAATGTATCACTAATGCATCTGACTGTGTTTTCTGTGGGACCGCTGGGTGCTGTCATTCCTCAGTGTTCCTCAACTTCCAGCTGCACTAATGCATCTGAATGGAGAAAACAACAGTAAAGATCCCGGGTCAAGCTGCGGCTGTAATTTAGAAGTAGAGCACATCTGAGGTGAAGGAGTTCTTTAAGAGCAAGGCGAGATAAGTTCACTCTCTTTTGTCCTCTCATTGTATCCCTAAATTAAATGGCAAGCCATACCTGCAGCACTTCACTCGTATTATTTTAACACTTCTCACCAGTCGCCAGAGTGAGTGGCAGATGACAAAGAGCTCCATTAGAAGCATGGTGGGTACACGCTCGTATTTGTAGAGGGGGCATTTATAAGAAATCAGTGCAGTCCATTTCTCTTTTCTCTGGCTGTCCACCCTGCCTGCACTAGAAAAATGGCCCCAGTGTGCTCTCGCCCTAACCTCCATTAAGCCCGACGACTCGTATTGAGCCTGCGAGCTTTCAAGAGTGCGGTTTTATTTTGCAGGCACTTACACTCAATGTCCAATTGCACCATCTCCTCCCCGGGCCCAGCTTGGTTCTCGGCCTCGCAAGTTAGGTTGTGCAGGTTGTCACTGGAGGAAACGTTGGTGAGGTAAAGGACCAGCTGTAATGTGGAGCCCCAGATTATTTCCTGCAGCAGCCGACAAACAGCGCACACAAAGAGCGGAGGGGGTTAATGCAGCAGGTCACACCTACATATGGATCACTTGGAGACACACAGGTTGGGATCCAATTTACTGCTGTATACTGTAGATCAATAGACTACAACTGAACTTGAACCGACTGAAGGGTTTTAAACATAACACATCTGTGAAGGCTACTGAGCAAAACTGTCAAAAACATGAAGGCCTGGATCTGGAGACGCACAAAAGAACTCAGGTCTCGGACAGTGCGGTTTAGGGACAGGAGTTCACAAACATATGTAGTGCCAAGAGGAAATCCTCTTGTCTCTCTTTTCTGTATCTTATGAGAAATAAATGAGATTCTTATTTTGATCTTACAGAAGTGTCATCTGTTTCTCCTAACCCCCACTTTGGAGAAAAAAGCAGCAAAACAAAAGAAAAGCAGGAGATATTTTGCCGAGCTCATAAATGTCTCAGAGGTGAGTTAGCATATTAGCACCTCCAGTTCTTCTCTGTTGAAGTCGTGGCTTTTTTTGAATAGATTTTTTTGCTATTTGCTTGAAATAAGGTCTGTGGTTAACACAAGCTTAAGAGATTGTTGTACGTATAAAATATAAAATTTAAAAATACATGAGAGTAAATGAGACTACAGTGGTTGTCGGGGACATTAAACATCAACACGCCGAACACTAGTTAGTGGGGGTGAGTCCTGTGAACGAACTTCATGTAGTTTGACTATAGTGTAACGTTAGCTTTTCACTTCTGGTGATAACATTTACTCTTATAAAAAGGAAAAGGAAAAATCCCATTGGCTTTTTGTGGAGGGAACCAGTGGGATGATTCTATTGCTATTGCTCGGCTTCCTACACCGGTACTCCTGCTACTTCTCTTTTAAGCTTCCCTTAAAAGGAAAAAAAAAGAAAATAGAAAAAATATATGTTTAGAGTAGAAATAGAACGTGTTATTTTGTTAATATCTGTGTGACATATGTATATACACTGAAAACTCTTCACTACCTGGGTAATGACGTTAGAGTGGAGTTTCTCGGTACGCCATCTCACACTGGGAGTGGGACTTCCTGTCACATGACACTCAAATGTCAGGTTTCCTCCTTCTTGGGTCTTGTCTTTGGTGGAGACGATGTGCACTTCTGGCAGACCTGAGAGCAGCAGAGGGGACGGCATGAGCACAGGTCGCTAATGTGATGGTACAACGGAGCGTAGAGCTGACCTTTTTTTTTTTGGAAAACAGTTTAGAGAAACGGCACAGGACCAAAAACTCTCTCATATGTTTCCTGACAACGAGATGTTCCTACTGTATGTGATTAATGTAACAATGCTGAGCCCATTTCTTCCCTGCATTTCACTGCACCTACTAGATGGAGGCATTAACTTTCAGAAGAGCAACAACAAATGGTTATTATTTTTCATTTTGAGGCCAACTGGATGAAACCTTTTCATTTTAAGGAGACATTGTAGAGATTAAAAATGTCACCAACTTTGTGATAAAATATTTAAAGATCCCCTCCAGACATGTTTTAAGATGTAGAAACCTAGTTTGCTTTGAATCATTTGTCTGATAGTTTTTTCCCCCCATTTTTTTTGTCATTTTTACCAAAATAAAATTCTTAAAATTACATCTCCTACTTCTTCCTCATTGACAAATACAGATTCTAAGAATCTGTAAATATTTTTTAATTCAGAAGTTCAACTAAAAGACGCAAAATGTCTTCCGCTTCACTGAAAAGTCCACTTTCAGTGTTTGCGTACTGGAGGAGTACAGCTTTCACATCACACTTCTATTCAAATTCCATCCTGGACCACGACTGGCTGCCAAAGTAGTTATGATGTTATAAAATCACACTTGTGTTCATTTAAAAATACATATTTTTGTGAGATTTGACAACGCAGTCTCACGGCAGTCCACCACTGGTCTCATTCCACAGTCAAGACAGCAATAATAACGGAACATGCAGTTAAACTTTCAAAATAAAGCTTGCTGAGTAACATTTCAGGTAACGGTCGCAGTTTACTTCAGGCACAAAACTACTCGGTTAGATTTAGGATCATCAAGATGGCTCACTCGTTAGCTACCTCCATCATCAAATCTGCAAAAAAGAAAGAGTTTAATCACACACTAATATTTCGTTGGACCACCTTTAGCTTTGATCATGACACGCATTCGTCCTGGCATAATTTTGATAAGCTTATTTAATGTCAGAGCATTTTTTTCTGTCCAGAGGTGAATTCATTTTTCATCAAGATCTTGTGTTGATGATGGGAGAGTCGGACGGCTGTGTAAAGTCTTCTCCAGCACATCCCAAAGATTCTCAGTGGGGTTCAGGTCTGGTGGACAGTCCATGTGTGAAAATGACGTCTCACGCTCCCTGAACCTCTCTTTCACAATTTGAGCCTGATGAATCCTGACATTGTCATCTTGGAATATGTCCGTGTCTTCAGGGAAGAAGAGAATCCATTGATGGACAAACCTGCTCATTCAGGATATTCAGGTAGTGAACTGACCTCATGTTTTTGGCTCATAATGTTGCTGAACCTCAAATCAACCCCAGATCATAACTCTGCCCCTGCAGGCTTGTACAGTAGGCACTAGGCATGATGGGAGCATCAGGTTATCCACCCCTCTTCTTACCCTGATGCCCCCATCACTGTGGAACAGGGTAAATCTGGACTCATCAGACCACATGATGTTTCTCCGTGGCCCCAGATTCCAATCTTTATGCTCTCTAGCAAACTGAAGCCCTTTTCTCTGATTAGCTTCAGTGATAAGTGGTTTTCTTAAGGCCATGCAGCTGTTTAGTCCCAGTCCTTTGAGTTCTCTTCACACTGTGTGGAAATGTTCTTACTTTCACTATTAAACACAGCCGTGAGTTCTACTGTTGATTTTTTTTTTTAATTGATCTCTGATCACGATCATTCAAGATTTTTTTCCGACCACATTTCTTCCTTGAAGATGATGGTTCACCACGATCCTTCCAGGTTTTAATCATATGTTGGACAGTTCTTAAACCAATTTTAATACTTTCATCAATCTGCTTAGTCGTTTTCTTTGCTTGACGCAGGTCAATAACTTCACCCTTCTGAAACAGAGGAACATCTTTCCCATGATCACAGGATACGTCCTCTGACATGGCTGTTTAAGAAATGAGGAGCTGCTCACTGCATCAGTCAGGGTTGAATAACTTGTCAGCTGAAACTGATGGAAGGCTCTTATCTATTCACTTAGTTAAATCCAGGTGGTGACTTTTTTTTTTTTTGGTCAGGCAGTGTATAACATCACAACACAATGCAAAACGAAGTTCAGACATCGAAACAAAACCCAAACTCACTGCAGTTGTCTATCACCAAAGAGTTGAGGGGCACTTCCTTATCACTGGAGAAACAAGACAACATCTGGCTGTCCACGTCACCGCGGTCATTAAGCTGCCACTGCTGGAGCCAGTGAAGGTCACAAGAGCAAACCAGAGGGTTGTCCCTCAAAACCCTGAAGAGAAAAAGGAGAAAAAAAATTAGGATTACATTCATAAGCATGACATTGTAATCCACTCAGAAAGTAATGATATACTTCTTTTTAAAAACACTCCAATTTAAATGATTAAAACTTAGTTTTAATGTAAAATCTTGATGAATTTTACCTTCAGATAGAAAATAATCTTCCATACCCTCCAACTTTAGATTCTATTTTTCTTCTGCTTTCAAAAAACTTGTGAGTAAAAACTAGTGAAAAGGTGTTGCTGCCATGCACTGAAAAGACTGATGTCAAGTCTTTTCTTTTAAATACCTCACTAAGTATGTTCACCTATAAATTAACCTCAGAGTATGATGAAAATAATATCATAAAACTACAAATGCACTTGTAGTCCTCCTATTATGTATATTAACATTTAAAATCTGCATACTTTTACCCAGCATCATAAGCCAACTTTGTACATTTAGGAGCTCTTAATAATGTCACCTGAGAGGATGAAGCCTTTATTCTCTCTGCAAAACTTTCCTCGGCTTTCAGCGTTTTTAGCTTTTGAGCTAACTCCTTTAAACACTGATCACTGAACGATGCAGAGACCTCGATTTAAATATTTTATACCTCAAGTGCACATTCATTTTCATAATATGAGCTAATGTAAGCTAATGCTAACTCTTTGAGTCGGCCGAGAAGTCTCCAGCTGATGTTTTAATGTTTCCATCTCTCACGTTTTAAAACACAAACCCTGTGAAAGTGTATATGTAAAGCTAGCTAGCAGCTGCGTACATGATATTAGATTAATGCTAAAAGACTGAGGCTAAAGCTAGCTTACGTCTCAGCAAACTCGGGTCGGATGGTGAAATACGGCAGGTATATTTACATGATAGATTATAGGGGTGTAAGAAAATATCGATACAGTGAAATATCGCGATATTTTTTTTCCCGATACTGTATCGATATTCAAAAGCACTGTATCGATTTTTTTAATTAACAATTAACATGCAAATATTCTCGGCTTGGTTCATTTTTGTGTTGCAATTAAACCTCCGACCTCTAGTTGGCAGCAGTCAACAGCAGTTGGCAGTCCTCCGCACCAAAGAAGCAACAACATCTCGCAAGAGCAGAGCACATAAATGCTGCTAACTTCATTCAGCAATGACCGAGGATGAGAGGATCCGACTGGCTCCAGCGGCTTTCAAAGCTAATGTGTGGGCATATTTTGGTTTCAGAACAAAGGAAGGCAGTAGCGACATCGATAAGAGCCATGCATTATGTAAAGTCAAATACTAGCACATCTGACGACAAACCATGCTGCTGCAACGTTACAGGCTAACGTGAAACGAGTGGATGCCGCTCAATGGACTATTGAAGAATTGTACGTAACTCTTACAGCACACCACATAGATGAGCAGTGGAACCTTAAGTCCCACGTACTGCAAACCCAAAAAAAGCAAATGCTCTTATTTCATCTCTAGTGAAATACAAATGTAGCTTCCTCTGTTCCAATTCAGTAAGCTGCAACAGCATTGTATGTTACTGTTATGACAGTTTTCTGACAATTAAATTCTTTAAAAAACTCAATATATCGTTGTGCCTATAGTATCGCAGTATATCGCAATATATCGTATCGTTGCCCCTGTATCGTGATGCGTATCATATCGCCAGATTCTTGCCAATACACACCCCTAGTAGATTACAGAAATACACTCTTTAACATGAGAAAATGAAGAGCAACCGATTTTGACCGAGCTGGACTGCGAACATGGAAGACAGCAGTGCTAAGAGCTAAGCTAACCCGGTTTAGACCTGAGACAGTAAACAAGAGAGAGATGAATCATCATTGGAACACTTAGATTCTTCACCAGCCCACATCCTCCTCCTCCTCCTCCTCCTCCTCCTCCTCCTCCTCAACCCCCTGCATAACTAATACAGCTGCAGTGATATCTAACAAGTTTGGCTGGAGGTAAAGTTACTGCAGGTAGCAAGCTAGCGTTAGTTAGCTGGCTATGCTAACATTCGCAGCTTACGTTACAGCAGATGAAAGTAAAGTTTAATCCATTCACCACACGTGTGTGCTTGTGCTTCATGTTTTTGAGAGACTACAAAAAAGACACCATCGTCCAGACTCATGACACGTTGAGTATCGCTCTTCTCAGAGACTCCTGCACACCGCATCAACAGGTAGAGAAACGCAAAGCTTGACAGCTCTAGCTACAGTTGACAAACTGTGATTGGACTGTTGCTGTTTGGAGGTGGGGCTTAGCGAAGGGTCAATTTGACTTCCTAAACTTATGTAACCCTCTCTTCTTGGTTGGTAGGTTTAGGGGCTACAATTTCTCATTGAATGGTTTTCTACTGTGTAATTTACTTCACTCTGTGGGTCAAGAACTTCACCCATTTTACTGCTGCACGTTAACGTTATGGATGTGTAAAGGAGAACCTGGATACAGCATCGCCTCTCAGCTTTGCTTCCAATTTAGCCCAGTGGCCACTTATTGTAAATGAAAAATGAAAAACGGGATCAAAAAGATATTTATCTCTTTGCCTTTTAAGAGTCTTTATGAGGTGCTGCCAGAAAGCCTCTTTTAAGACGTGGTTAACACTGTAAAACAGCTGTAGCCTGGGTAGGTTCAGGTTAAGACCGTGTTTGGGGTTACAATAAGTATGTTGCGTATATCACGTGACATCACTGCAGCAACTCGCAAAACAATCAGCAGCACAAGTCACGTGACACACACATCATTGTGTAGCTTAAAACTTGTTTTGGTTTCCACGTTGCACATGAACCCTGTTCCTTAGGGTGAAAATCTTGCTTGGTTGAGCTGTTCATCCATCCCACCTCCTCCAGACCTGGAATTTCTCCCTCTTTGTACAACACTGAAAGCCCAGTGATGTCACACAGCTAATGGGCACCGGCCATGTCTGTGTGAGTCCCCTAGGTGTGGTGATGAATCATCAGTTTGTGACGAGTTGGGAATGAGAACGAGCTGAATAGGCACCATCACTGCATCTGGTATCCTGCTCTTAAAACATAACTAATCTAACCTCAAGTCTGTCACATTCACAACTGTCCCACGTAAAATCACGGCAGGTAGGAAAATTGCTAAAACTGCTCTTAGACAAAGGGGGCATGAAAGTTAAAGTGCTATTAGCTATCCATCCATCCATCCATCCATCCATCCATCCATCCATCCATCCATCTTCAACTGCTTATCCAAAGTCAGGTTGTGGAGGTAACAGTTCCAGCAGGGACACCTTGGGATCCCCAGCCACATTAACCAGCTCTGACTGCGGGATCCTGAAGTGTTCCCAGGCCAGGGTGGAGATATAATCCCTCCAGCTAGTCTTCTGTCTGCCCTATGGCCTCCTCCCAGCTGGACGTGCCTGGAACACCTCCCTAGGGAGGCGACCAGACGGCATCCTTAGATGAGATGCCTGAACCTCAACTGGCTCCTTTCTACACAGAGGAGCAGTCATCAGTTATGGATGACTGAGCTTCTCAGCCTATCTCTAAGCCAGCCACCCTCCTGAGAAAACCCACTTCGGCCACTTGTACCCAGGACCCAAAGTGCTATTAATGATAATGAAAACATTACTGTACTGTAAAAAAAAAATAAAGTAATAAAATTCCATGAGTCCAGAACAACACTGCAGTGCCTTTGCACGTCACAGTGGCTCTCTGCTCCGCGCCGCTTGAAATACACACCTATTTAACAAAACCTGAGCAAGAAAAACATAATCAGGCAGCTGCTGAAATGCTTCTGGTGGGGCTTGCAGCCCTGCAGAGTATGGATCAGAACCGTGGCGCAGACATGCCGCGCTTGGTGGAATCAAGCATTTGCTCGAATATGTATAACTAGCTTACTATACAACTTCAAGGTACTATGTGGAATTTTCAGAAAACTATTGACACCAATTGCCATTAAGTGAAGTGCAGCTACATACTGTCAGAAATACACTGACTATTGATAGGTGCCTCATACGACTCGACTACAAAAAAATTCAACCTAACCCTTAAGTAATTAAATTACCCTAAAAAAGTAATGTGCACAGTAACTAAGGTTACGCTTATTTAAATGAATGAGAGTACAAATTTAAAGGGACTCACAGGTTGAGCAGCGGAAGATAATGAAACACTCGCCAGGAGATGTGTTCCAGAGAGTTTGATGCCAGGTTCCTATGAAACAGAGAGAGAGGACACATGATATAATCAACATCTGTTGTGCTGTTCTATTGCTATATAGTATGTAACACAATATTTATGTTGTAGCTAGTTCAAGAAAGCTTCTTCGTGTGGTACATTTCGTTTGCATGCATTTTTATTTTCCTAGAGGAAATGTGAGACATAAATCTGTACATATAGTCACTAAGGTAACGGTAACTTGGCAGGGAAACTGAAATGAGGTCTGCGATCATGCCATCTGCTCGAACGTTGTGTTTCAGAGAGTTTAAATCTTTCAGGAAAAAGATTAACCGTTCTCAGTCTAAATAAAAGAAAAAAAATAAAGTAAAAATGTTCTTTTCATTGTTGTAATCTTTCTGTTCTGCAGTTGAGTCACGCTGTGATTTGATTGCTCACTTTCAGAGGAATGCTTACCTGCTTTGAATTACTCTCAGTGGAAAACGTTAATGCATCCAAATGGGTTCTGATCAATTACCTTGGCAAGTATTTCACACCAGCCAGGAGCGACATTCACAAACACCTCCAGCACATCTCTCAGTGTTTGCTTAGTGTTCAGTACATTAGGTGATTAGTCCAGTCACAAACACTTCCAGGAGGAAGGATACTGCTCAGATACACAGAGTGGAATACTCTGTATGCAAATACAGAAAAATCTATTTGGGAAAATGAGGTTTTTATTGAAGAGATTTTTATATAATGTACTAGTAAAAAAAAAGAAACCACGTCAACAAATAACGGATGAACTGCCATAAAATTTTGGACCGATATTCACAGCCCCCAGAGGATGAATCCTCCTGATTTCATGATCCCCTGCTTTTCCACTAGCACCACCAGCCGAAAGTCATTTTTTGGTGAAATATCTCGACACCTGTTCGGAGAATTGTGATTAAATTTAAATTTCTCATGACGTTGCCGACCCCAAGACATTTCCTGTAGCGCCACCAACAGATCAAAGTTTTCATGAAACATCTCAGCATCGACTGGATGGACTGGCACACAATTTCATCCAGATGTTCGTGGTTCTCAGAGGATGAATTTTAATCACACTGGTCATCACCTGGTATGTTCTCTTACACGTTCATGAGGTTGATATTAATGTGAAATGTCTCAATGACTATTATTACATGGCTTTGTTCATTACTTGATTCTGATTGGTCAGTTACAGCGTTCTGCATTCGGTCTGTTACTTCTGTATGACATGCCGTTGCTATGACGAACGGTTGTGGTGGATGAATAGATGAATGAATAGATCAAATGCAGGCCAGAAGACTAGAGTTAGGGAGACTTAGGGAGTTCTTTGTGGAGCCAAAGTCATACTCATTTTTAGACACAGCCTACGTGACTTATCTTCAGTTCTGAGGATGTTTAACGTTGCTGTACATAAACTTTCATTTTGGAAGTATTATTGCCAGGATGTGACAGCTTAAATTAATGCACAATAACTCATTGAGTGAATTTGCAGTGGTATCCTGGTTTTGATTTTATTAGAGATTATTCTGTTTATATGGAACATGAAAAATCTGTTTTGTCTTATCTCTGTATTCATGATTCAGTGTCCAAGGTTTCAGAGCGTTTGTGTGCAGTTGTACCTTGAACTCTCACCATCTCAACCACAATGTTATGTACCAGTTTATCAGGTTAAGGTGTTGACATGCCTTCTTTCTATCAGAGTACAGCAGGTAGCATATGCAGGTTTCTCAAAACTGTGATAAGGTCTTTTCCAGGTTTCAGAAAGCAGGATATGTCGTTTACATGTGCAAAATATAAGCATACTCGTGTGCATGTATACAGAGGTACTGTTTGTCGGGATGTTAGCGTTGTCAGTGTAAGTATGTTTGGGTGCTCACAGTAGCATTTAACTAGTCTGAGTCCCCGGACGCACGCTGCAGGTATAAGTTCCAAATAGAATCACGGCATCCGCTATCTACATTGTCAAAGTCCCCAGGAAACAAGAACAAGCTCCGAGCTGCAACCTACATGCTGAAAATGGCAAATTAGCACCTGGGATGCTAATGGCATGAACATAAACATAAACTAGCAGTTGAGCGCTGTGAAGCATTTAACTAAAAGCACTGCTGTGTCTATGTACAGCCTTAAAAAGCCCCTTAGTGAGTCTTTGTCAAAAGTTTCAGAACAAAATTAACATTGTGAATAACATAATCTCACATCTAAAATTGGGTATGTCAGGTTATCATATTAAACCTGTGATAGATGAACAGTACATATCTTTTTGTCAGTCCTCTCAGGCCACTAACATATCATCATAAAGGTTCTCATATGATCCTCAGACAGCCAAGAAACCAGGCTGTAAATAAACCTCCCTCAGAAGATGACAAAAAGCCACACTGGGGAGCGTGCACATGGAAGCCAATACATATTCACTCTGGCAGGGCCAAGGGTTCAATTATTTGTTTTCCCTGCTCCCAAAAGTTCATGTCAGATGGGTTAGCCATTGGGGCTTATCCATTACCAGCTCGATTCCTTCCCGGGCCCGCAGGGGGGAGAGCAGAGCCGGGAACAGCGGCTCATTTTCTTTTGCCCATTCTTAAGAACTGAATGCAGCTTTATAAAAGACGACCGAGTTCCAGAAGACGAGAGCGGAAGAAGAGAAAGGAAAGTGGTCGTGGCTGACGCAGCCTCCATGTTCCCTGCCCAGTTTGGTTATAGTCTCTCCATCTTAATCTCAGAAACACATCTGTCACACAGAAGCCCCTCCACCCCGCCCCACCCCAGCCCACCCTCTCCCTCCACAGTGAAATATTGATTAAGTGATAATGGACCCTTAGTGGAGTGTATTTATTATGCATCAGTTGTCGATAATCCACCAAAGTGAGCGAGTAAAAGGTGACTGGTGGACGTCTTCTCCAATTTCTCAAGCTCTCCCCACCTACCTCACCAGCTCCCATTTCTGGTCCTCAAAACCCGCTCCTGTCCTTTAGATAAACAACATCGGGCATGTTGCACACGCTCAGAAAAACGATGAGGACAAGATGGTGGCGATAAGGGTTCGACTGCTGATGAATAGGCAGATTTGATGGTTCCAGTCGATAAAACATCACAGTGTTATCTACTGCTGGGCCTGGATTGTGAGGGCAGACTGTTCAGAAATTACGGAACTTTTACAGACTGGAAAACATGAGAAAAGTCAGCAAGTTAACTACCAGGCTGCTTGAAAATTTGTTGTCTTCATGATTGTTGAAAAAGGTATCATTTGACCGATATTAGCTGCCTATCACAGCTATACTGGTCCATGTCAGTATTAGCATGCATGTATACTTTTAACAAAACGTAATGTAGCATTTGATCCCTTTTCTTAATTCAGGTTTAATATACATAAACAATATTTTGGTATTTTGCAGCAGAATTAATTGACTTTCGGGCTGCAACTAAAGACTATTTTCAGTGCTGACTTTTCATTTAGTCTATAAAATATCAGAGAACTGTGACAAATGCAGATCACAGTTTCCTAGAGTCTTAAAATAGCCTATTTTGCCTGACTAACGGTTCAAACCACCAAAGAACAATTTATGAATATCATCTTTAAGGTTCCAGCAGATGTGCGCCTGCCCTTAATAAAGAGCCTGGATCCACTTGAGTTTTCTGCCTCTTAAAAGGAAGTTTTTTCTCACCACAGTTGCTTCAGTGCTTGCTCTTGGTGGGAACAATTAGGCTTATGCAGAAGAGTACGGTCTAGACCTGCTCTATTTAAAAAACCACCCTGAGATAACTTTGTTATGGCGCCATACAAATAAAACTGAACTGAATAGAATATAAAATGGAGAAAAGCAGCAAATGCTCATATTAGACAAACTAGAACCAGCACTTAAGTATGCTAATTTGTCTAAACTTGCCTCTTTTCACCAACTACTGTGAGTATCTTAAATGACCTCACATGTTTACCAGATCCTTGGATGAGTAATACAACCACTTGAACAAACAACTGAGTCACTGCGATTCAGAGAAACGTAGCTCCCACTTCATGTGACACAGTATTAACGGGCCGGCTGAGCGCTGACTGACAGGGACAAATAGGACTGACCCACATGCGGGTCAAAACACGACGAGGGGCAAGACAATCCTTTTGTATTGACAAGGACACTTACACATACTGGAGCTTGAGGTTGTTTTGGAAGGCATCGAGAGAGATGAGCCTCAGCTTACAGGACGTGACCGTGCTGGAGAGGGAGAGAAAACATGATGAACATGAAAACAAAACAGGGTTTATCTGGACAGAAATATCGCATTAAAACTCAGACTATAGACCTACTGAAAATTGTGTGAAATAGATAAGAGCAGATGATCCATTATTGACATTTATTTCTTGAAATAATCAACAAAGTCTCTGCTCTCTTTTTGGAAAACAGAGTAGAATGCTGCGCACAATGCTCAAGCTAAACTAAACAACAAGATCGGCATTTTAAGTAAATTCACTCTCAGAATTGTAAAATATGTACACAACTTATGTTCAAGTTCACACGTAGCTTATAACCATAAACTGAACTGATCTTCACGTGTGAGACAATAAACCGCTGTAAAGAGTCACTGACCATTTGCTAAAACTGTGATTATCCAGTCATATCTTAACAACCGTAAGTAGGCGTGGCAAACCTGTCGAGCTTTGGATTGTTCTACATGTTGAAACGGCACATACAGGGCTGTAGTTAGACAATTAGCATTAGCATAAGAGTTAAGGACCACTTTAAGCTTTTAGCCTATCGAAAACTATGTTATCATTGTCGACATTAAACTGCACATGTGACGTGCGAGAGTGGAAAACTTTATTGGGAGAGGTTAGCCTTCAGGGCTTTCTCCCAGAAAGTCTTCCTGTCAAAAAGGGTAAGGCTTTCTGGCAAAAAGGCCTGAGTAAGTCAGGTGATGTACCATAAAGAGGGACAATGTTGATGTGAGGAGGAAGCTGTGGAGGGCGAATGGGTCAAACAGGATTTTCATGCAACAGAGGGACTTATCTCCTGTGTGACACCACACTTATTATTGACTTATTATTTATTTATTTTTCGTTAGCTATTTTAAGTGTCAGTGACAGTTTTTGTGGCACAAACACTACCTGGTTAAGATTAGTCTCAAAACAGATCCTTTCACAACACTAATCAGCTGTTAGAAAGCTTGAAGGCTAATATTTACCACGTACCAGGCAACAGTAAGTAAGAGGGACTTATATAACAGTCAGTTGTATGGAATAACACTGCATAGAGAACTGGAAGTTACAGAACAAACAGTACACAGTGTAGTACAGTACAATACAACAGGAAAACAACGTGTTAGTCTGTTACCTGAAAGCACGTATTGTTCATTTGTCTGACAGTAGAAAAGCTTTACTTACAGGTTCTTCAGCTCTCTGTAGTTTTCCAGATCCATTTTCGTTATATTCTCCAGACCGGCTTGGTTTTCTATGTGACTGGTTAAAGAGAAAGAGAGAGAAAGAGAGACGCAATGCACATTTTATTGTGACCTTCAGCCTTTTGTTGTGCTATATTCAATGAGGCCCATGCTGAATGAAAATAATAGACGAAAACAGATGAAAAAGAAACAAACAACACTTGAAAATTATAAAAAACAAGAGACTGAATTCCTTGGCCAGTGACATACATAATAATGAAAGAGTTTTTTTTTTTCATCAGCTGGAGAGATGATGGGGAAGAAAAAATGATTTGCAATTCTGCAGGAAAGACCAGGGTTCCTACACCTTTTCCTGTCAAATCCAAGCACTTTTCACTTTTTAAGTGCATTTTCAAGCTTTTGCTGCACCTTACAGCTGTGATAAATGACATATTTAAATACACATATGTGCTCAAAATGTCTAAATCAGATGTTATTGCGCTATAAACAACCAAAATTATGTTTCGTGACAGAATTCTATAGAAGGGTGATAGTTTCATGTTTCAGAATGTGATACCTGTCTGTAAGAAGACTTTGGATCCTATTAGAGCTGCAACAATTAATCAATTTATTGGTTATTAATTGCTAATTAAATTAATTGCCATCCATTTTTATAATTGATTAGTCCGTTTGACTAATTTTTTTTATAAAAAGAACTCTAAATTCAGCTTCTTCAATGTGAATATTTTCTGGTGTCTTTACTCCTCTCTGAGAGTAAACTGAATATCTTCGGGTTGTGGACAAAACAAGACATCTGAGGATGTCATCTTGGACTTTGGGAAACACTGGTCAACATTTTTCACCATTTTGCAACATTTTTTGGTCCGAGCAACAAATCGATTAATAAAGAAAATGACTGAGAGATCAACCAACAATGAAAATAATCCTTACAGGAAAGATTTGAAAAACAGGTCCAAACATGTAGAACACATGGACATACTTCTGTTTGGACAAGATTGTGACATGATTAATTAAGCAATTAACTGTTTTTTGTTTTTTTGTTTTTAAAGAAAACCGATCCTCTGATTTCAGCTGTTGTGTGAAAGAAATGCAATTACAATTCCAAGCATCATCAAGCAATCTATCCAAAATCTGAGCACTTTTCAAACCTTGAAAACACTACATTAAAATTCAAGTGCTTTCAAGGATTTCCAGCACCTGCAAGAGCCCTGAAAGACAAGCCTGCAAAATGGTTCTTCATTTTTTAACTCAAACCACGCAGAGAAATGCCAGTATATGGATGATGAAAATCCAACAGCAGAAGAGGTTGAACTGAATTACAGTCAACATGTAACCGTTGAAACCTAGCAGCAAATTACACAAACAATGAGCCTCTTTTTAAAGGCATCGTTGTTCAGAGTTGGAGACACAACAGCAAAGAAAGAGGACGTGAAGAAAAACATAAATGTGGGAGTGAGCTGGAGTTTAAACCATGGGTATGTGAATCAAGTGAGATAATTAGAAAATCAAAAAAAGGCATTAAAAAAAAAAAACTCACATCCAAACTCAAATCTGCTGACCTCCTTGACATCCACTGAACAAACTAACAAAAGATAACAAAAATGTCCAGGGACCCACAAACCGCAGAGCCCATATCAGAACTCAATCTACTGCTCATGTGGAAAAAAAAAACAAAAAAAACATAAAGCCTTAAGAGATGCCGGGTAGACGAGGCTGATGGGAAATTCTTTTCCAGACACAGCCCACCAATTCAGCACTCAACACAAGGACAGCCAGCTCTTTTCATGAGATGTTTGAATAGATGGCTTGATCGGACCGACCAAGAATCTCACCGGAGCAAACTGTCCACGCGGTTCTCTGCCCTCGTCCACCTCTCACTACACCCCCTCCTGTGCTATACATGAATGTTGTCCATTTAGCTCGGGAGGACACTGCGTGGACTCGATTTAACAAATGAAGGTTTTACTGATATGAATGTCTTCAGCCCTCTCTTGAGCACATCAGAATATCCTTGGGAAAACCTTTTCATACTAAAATAAACCAGATACTCATAATAGGAAGAACTTATAAAAATTGCGTTATTATCAGGTGACGTCCTTGAGGGCAAACACAATGACTGAAATGTGCATGTCCATAAATTTCATCTAAACCTGAAGGCCAACTTTTATTGTTCCACAACATTTTATACGTGCACAAAATTAAGTAAACAAACCCTTACTTTATTTAAACAAAAGCAAACTCAAAAACCCACTTGAATATGTGAATAAAACAAAAGTGATTTTTTTTTTTCAAGCTTAAACATGTCTTGGTGTCTTTATTTTGGAATAGTAATGTTGGCCAAAGACACAGCATTTCCCTCCTGTAACTGTCCAACACAGCCTCAGTCAACAGAGGTAATTCGCCAGTGACGGGATGACGATATCGCCAATCGCCGATGGACGGGATGACGATGGTTGGTTGGAAAATTTTAACATATTGCCCAGCCTTATTACACGTTGTTCAGCAGAGAGGGCGGGTTTTGGGAGGCAAAAGACAGTGTTTGGGGTTAAAATAACCATGTAACATCTTTCACATGACGTAAGTGATGTCATTAACGTAACAGCCAGGATGAGACGGAAGACATCACAAAACTTAGCCCACATTTTTGTTTCACAAAGAACTTGAATTATGGTATCCTGAGTGGAAGACTTTCTCACTCTTTATACTTTTCCTGTCAAGATTTCCACACCCACTGCAGGTGACCACCTAAAAAAAAGATGGAAATATGAACCGAAAAAAGCTGCTTACACATTCAGTCAAGAAGTTAAAAAATTAACTTTATGATTAATAATGGATGGTTCGCAGGTAGAGGGATCTCTCCCTCGAATGAAAAGCTTGGCGCAGGAGCTGCAGTGACATTACTGCACGCAGGGAAACGTCTGCGGCGGCCTCTCTAATCATTATATAAACCGTGAAAGAAAGCGCTCATATATCAGTCACTGGGAAACACTTTTTACATTGTTTATCACCATCACTATCAGTTCAGGTGAGGTTGTTCCTCCTGTGTCTCTCTTTCTCAACCTCTTTCCCATGTCTGCTCTCTGGCTGTTGCTGCTGCGTGGCTCCCGGAGCCGACCCGAACACGACCAGATATTAATCTTGTTTAGCTTTTGGGCGTGTGCAAGTCATTGGCGAGCTCTCGTGTTCTTGAACCATTCACACACAGCGATCATTGTTCACCACAGCGTGTGCCAATTTGCCTCTGATCTGTGGGCTTTTGTCAGTGATCTTCAAAAACGAGTAGAAAATCTGCTCTAAAATCCCGCAGTGTGAACACTTAAAGCTCCGATCGACACTGACTCAGGTGACATCACATGAGGCAGCTTATATGATTTCACACAGCTTCCTCTGGAACCACAAAAGGCTTTTTTTTATTACATCTAAAAAATAAAGTTGAATTCACTCATCACAATTTCTAAAAAGAAAAAACAAAAAAAAACATATCCACTCCCTCCATAATCTATGAATGTGCAAATACTTTTCATTGCAAAAGTTTAACTGCTGGACACAAGAACATAAATATCATGTGGATTTAAACATCATGAAACGCTCCTTCAGCAGATGAATGTGAACACGTTCACTAAACAGTCTTCTAGTGTCAGACATGCACATCATTCTGCACAGTGAAGGTCAAACATCCACGTGAATTAACAATAAGACAGACACTTTCTTGATCGGAGTGTTTTTCAAATAAAAATCTAATGTATTTACAGAAAATGTAGTTAACAGGTTGAGCTCCAGGTTCACTTTACAACAATGAGCCACTATGAAACACAAGGAATGCGACTTCTTTCCACCAGTATGCATTACAGTAAAAGCCTTAATTCACATTTTTTAAAGGCTTTTAAAACAAAGTCAGAACATTTTTTGTTGTTTCACATGACAGATTTCTATATTCGTGTTCTTCCCTGTGTTCGTCTCACTGGCTTGAATTGAGCTCATTTGGAAAATGTGATGTCATATTCCTCTGTACCTGTGGACCAATCAGAAGGCTGCAACAATTAAGTCAAAATCTAATGAGAATAATGGAAATCCAGCAGTATTTTGTGGACTACAAAAACTAAACCTGACCTTCTTTTGGCATGAGTGTGAGTGGATAATGACTGAATTGTCATTTTTGTGTGAAATATCCCTTTAAAGGTGAATTCAAATTATCATGGAAAAACTGTGTGTGTGTGTGTGTGTGGTGTGTGTGTGTGTGTGTGTGTGTGTGTGTGTGTGTGTGTGTGTGTGTGTGTGGTGTGTTGCAATGTTGCCAAATGTAACTACCACCACATCAGGTGCTGAAGACAGAACAAATCAGATTCTGGCGTCTCGTGGGTCATGTGACACGTTGGGGCTGCAGTGTTTTAATGGTTTCTGTGGGTCCTGTTCTCTGGGAAAAGAATCAACTGTTGCTCCTCATATGCTACTATTTCTTGTTACAGGGAATTTTACAACGCTAGATGGAAAGATGTGTCACCGTTTCTGTCCAAGCGCACCTGCTTCCTAACAGCACTGTGGAAGATAATGGCAACCAGCCAAGAAAAAGATGACGCTGATATTTACTCTCCTCTCAGGAATAAATCAGCAGCGTGGAAATACACGCAAACACCGAAAACACAACGAACCTGGCCGGGAATCCAGTCGTGTTGCTCTTGCTACAATATTAGGCTTCTGTGTGAACCAATTTTCTGCACACACTTAAACTTGTGGTAAGTAAGAAAAACTATACATAATACGTGCAACTGGTTAAACTGTGAGTGGAGGAGAAGTTGCCTCGCAGCTAGGCTAATTTAACGCAATGTAAAATTCCATAGGCTTAAGCTAATAATGGCGACTAGCAAAAACAACAACAACATTATTTTGTCTATGATCCTTGACAGATTTTGAGCCAAATTTAATACTTTTGTTAAATGTTCTTGTTGTTAAACACACAATACGTACATTGTGATGCTACAGGGTCTCTCTCACATTAGAGCAATAACAAAAGACATGGTCTGATGACACTGTGAAGTAACAACATGGAGTTGTTTTTTCGTCACTTTTAAACAACCACAATTAGCTGATGTAAGCCCATTTGACCTAACTCAGGCAGAAATCATGTTCATGGATGAGGAATTAGTTCTATTCATGTAAAGTCTGGTAATGTTGAATCAACGTATCCTGTGATACCTTAAATAAATTATGGACTTGAATGTTGATGGTTTGAACATTAATGTAAGAACGCAACTCAACAATATATGTGTAGCTTTTTTGGAAATTTTAATGTAGAAGCATTAAGCCATTATTTTATGTGTATTACTGCACTTGACAGGCTACATTTTTTATATATAGTTCTTATGTGCTGTTTTTTCTTTTATGGCCAAAAGCAGAAAAGAAAGTTCTTCTTTAACCGTTTGTGTTAAATGGGAACATTGCCTCATATCAATCCTGAATCAAATCGAAACTGTATCATGGCAGACTCCAAAGAATCCAGGGCTAATCAATAAGGATTGATGATTCATGCAAAACACCAGACAAATGCTGTTTTCAGCCTTTCAAATATGGAGATTCTTTGTTTATTGTCACATTAAACTGAATATCTTTGGGTTTTAAACTGACAAAAGGAGACATTTAAAGACAGTTTTCACTGTTTTCTGACAATTTATCGACGTTGCAGCCCTGGATTAAACATGAAAATTAACTTTAGTCTTTGTTGTCATTTGATAACTGTTGAAAAATAAAGCAATGTGTACAGGGGTAAAAACTTAAAAACTTCAGGCATGTAGGTTTGATGCAGATAGTAAGATAGATAGAAATCTGTATCATATAGTACATACAATTTTCCCCATGGTACTACAGTCTGTAGAGCCTATGCCAAAAATACCAGCAGTAATTTCTAGTTGATGACAGCCACTTTCAGCACGTGGCATTGTTTCAACCTTCCACTTCTCTGTTTGTCGGCTGGAACACACAAACCTTTTTATTCATGTCTGATTGACCCACACAGCAATAACGTGATTACAGGGCAGGTGGGCCCAGGATCACCCATCGCCCTTACTTATTGGATTGAGCCAAGTGGGTTGTATATCATCTATTGTTCCCGGGTGGGGGCATTGACTGGCAATTCACAAAATTGAATTTATAACTCAGCGTATGATGAATTTCGGCCCCTGTTCCACAGTTAATGGCCCCTTGTTTGTTCCGCGTATGTGCCGTATTCCCTTGCACTGCCAATACGGCGAAGTGTTGTTGTTTGCTGGCATGTCGAGCACCGCGGTAAACAGAAGCAGAGAAAGGCCCGCTTACTTATTGATCGAATCGTTCGGAGAGAATGTCAAGCCTCACCCTGAGCTCTACGAAACATGTTTAGCTGCAGGAACAAGGAAATACCTCTGAGGTAAGAGGGAGAGAGAGGGGGGAAAAAGGAAAAAGAAAGAGGGGGAGAGAAAGCAGAGGTGAGTGGGGTTTGGGTGAATAGAGGCAGAAAGCAGCAGTAAATTGACTTGCTCCACTGAAATAGCGTCTCACAAATGTAGTTCCTTCTTAACAAGTGCTAATTGCTCAGATCCGGGGACAGGAACAAAGAGAGAACAGCGTGGTGGTGCAGAGAGTGACATTTACTTTTCCATGTTGGAGCTGATGGTGGGTTGCATAATAATACAGCAGCCCTCTTTAAATCACAGGTGGTCAGTTTCTACTTCTTTTTCCATCCAAAGTTTCAAAAAGCCAGCGTTAAATAACAGTCATCTGCTGCAAGACGTGCTGTAGCTGAGTGAGAAGTCTCACTTCATCTGAGCAATAACTTGATGGGTTTTATTCAAACACATTCCTCCGGGCTTGACATGTATGGCTGTGAAGGACTACCTACATCAAACCAGCCTCCAAACTGCAGCATCAAGTAAACATGATCAGCCATCTTTTCTATTTGATCTATTCAATGGTGCCATCGTTTGGTGGCCAAGGCTCCCTGATACAATCGCTGGCCCCCCATTGCAAGTTACATACGCATACCATGCTCCTGCAACCCCCGACACAGACAGGACTCTGTTGTGAAGCTCACAGATGTCACCAACATCATCGACCAGATTTCAAACACTGATGAAACTTAGTATCAGGAAGAAATCAACAATCGTTCAGACTTGCGTGCCGAGAACAACCGGCTGCTTAGCATCAGCAAAACCAAGGAGCAGAAAATCACAGAGGCAATCCAGGCACAACAAAAAAAAATGGTAGCAACAAGGAAGAGAGAAATTAAAAAGCCTTCATTATTGTGGCTAAACCGTTTAAATATTTTGACCTGATTGTTGATTATCAGAAAGAGGAGGCAAAGAGACACACCCCTGTCTACCTCAGTGGAGCTGAGGTGGAGCAGGTGAAGTTTTAGACTCCTGGGAATCAATACAGAACAAAAAGACTCCTGCACACTCTGCTCTTGAAAGACTTTATCATGCAATCACTTGTGTGTGCGTGTGCACACGTGTGTATGGATGTGCAGCTTGCCTGCAGCTGCTCTTGCAGACCACTGGACTGATCAGCCCAGTTTTTTATGGCTCCACACCCGCACAGCCACGGCCACAGCCACTACATTTTCAGGCTCTCTCATTCTTGTGAACACGATATCTCAAGAACGCCTCAATGGAATTTCTTGCGTCAACTTGTACTCAAAGATGAACTGATTTAATTTTGGTGGTCAAAGGTCAAGATCACAGTGACCTCATTAGACAGTTTTGGCCATAACTCAAGAATTCATGTGCTAACTCTGGCAAAATCACACATAAATATCTACTAGGATAAAAAGATGAAGTGATGATATTTCACATCCAAAAGATAAAAAGTCACTTCAATGTGACATCATAATATTCAGCTCTCTATCAGTCCTCTCTAAGTGAAGACAGTATGTTTCTCACTGGAAATTATTCACTGGAGTCAAACATGTATAATGAGAACTTCTACTTTGCCAAAAAATACTCTTAATACCCCTTCTTGAATTCCTTTGATGTTACAGGTCAGTATAGTGAGTAAGTAAGTAATAAGTTCCATATTAAATACATTTTAAGTCATCACTACAGACGTTTTACGAGTCTGGACAGACATGGATGTAAACTGTAACTTGACCATTTGGTGGACTGCGAGGCGGTAATTCTATTTTAAGACCACTGATAGCTGAATTCTCACTCTCCTTAACTGGCCACTAGGGGTCACAAGTGATCAGCAACTGCTTCAGTTCAAAATCTTGTCTCAGCTTGAGTGGAGGAGGTCATGTTAACGTTGCTGTAACTTTGCAAATCTCACCTGGTTGCAGCTGGCAGTTGGGGTGGCATTGCAGAAGGTGCTTCACCATGTACTGACTGGTGGGGATCTGCAGTCTACTGAGTGCTGATCATCTTTTCCGCGTCTTTCTATCAAACAGGTGCACAAAAGTTTTTGCTCTTTGAGGTTCCTGGGAATCAGCATCACATAAAACCTGACATGGTCCTCTCACAGGGCTGTCAACTCTCAAACACTGACCATCAGACTCACGCAATTGACGCAGATCTTACGCTTCTGAATGAGACACAAAAATTAACAGCAGCACAGATGCTACAAAATGATCATAGAAATATTATGGCAATATTTATTCTCCTTCTCTGACCACACGTTGTCGCATTCTTCAAATTCAGTTATGGCTTTTGGTTTTGGTGTGTCACCCCATCTGGGGAAAAATTTACATGGGGGCCACTGCCTGTATTGGGCACCACTTGAACCACAGCGAAGGAACATTAATAAGGGCAGAACAACCTCATTGGCACACGCAGGTCACCAGATTGTTCATCAGAAATGGAATTTTACATTTGAGCCTCAAAAATTGAAAAATACTTTCTCCAGCCACTTGGATTTCAGACTAAAGTATGTATCTCTCCACCATGAATAAAAGCAATGATGAACCTTCAGGACATGGTACACATGTATCTTGACCTTTTATCTGTATCAGATAACTTTAACAGGCTAAAAAATTGCTGGTTTATTACAGCGGGAGTAGATAAACAGCCACACTGCGTCAAAAGTGATTAATCTTTGATACAGCGGCCATTAGTAGAGTTTACCAGAGTTGGTGAAACTATGCTAATAGTAACTTTTAGGACTCAGATCTGATCAAACCACTAACTGTTCTTGAAGCTGAAGTGACCTGGGCCAAACGGGCCCGACGGGACCCGACGGGACCCGATGGATGTGGGTTAGGTCAGGCTGCATTTCTCTCATAATTCATGGGGTTACATCAGGTTTGGCCTGTATTATTATTACTATTTCTCCCCAATTTTTATTCAAATCCCCCCCACGTATTGTCCCCGTCACTGCCAACTCCAACTACTGTTTAATACATGGAGGGAAGCTTGTTCAGAAAAATGATGGGCTATAATCGGGTTCAGGCTCAAATATGCTATGGAAGGATGGGTTTGGGTCGGGTTTGGACAGAAATTTGTTGGGCTTGAACCTTTTCAGGCCTGAAAAGTTGTAGCCTTACAGATGTTTTTTTTTTAATCACAAAGGTTTTAATAGTTAAAGTGGAAACAGAAAAGAAGTTTATGAAGAAAGTATATGAAGTAGTTTTTTTTTTTTATTTGAATAGTGAAAGTATTTTGAATTACTTTTAATAGGAGAAGAGTCAGATCTTAAACTCAGCAACATGTGGTCAGATAAAATTACCTTCATAGGATTAAAGTTAGGTGAGTTTTCCATAATACAACAAGTGCTGAGATATTTGAGGACCACACTGAGTCACACTATGGTAGACAGGCCAACGGTTCCAACACTCTATGTCAGTTATTGTCAGCAGCGATCCATAATTGGTTTCCATTGACCAAAGTGACTAAATTACTGCCATGCTACCATCTCAAATAGCAGTAGATTTACTTTAATCTGGATTTGGGTGACGCTGAGAACAATCTCCCTACATGATATTAAAACAGAGCAGAATCTAACTAAATCAGACTAAGAGAAACAAACAAAGCCAGAGAGGCAATTTGCATTTTGCAAATACTCTCCAATACTTTGCTGTTATACCTTGGTGAGACATCATCATTATCTCTTAGTAAACACGACTGGACAAAGAAGAAAGAACAAACTAATGTACAAATACAGTGAAATCTCTTATAATGATTTACAGAGTTAAAGTGACAGGCTGCTTGTATGGATCAAAAAGGTTTGGACAGGATCATTCCTATAAAAATGCTGTTTGAATTAAATGCATATGGTATCCAAGTAGTCCACTTCTAGTGTTCATTTAAGGTATTTTCATGACAACATATGGGGGAAAAATGTAAACTACCAGCTACCTGCAGCTGTTGGTGGGTGGGGATTGAAATCATGACAAGAAAAAGAAGTAATCTTCTCTAAATAAAAACTTAGTCTCCTGAAAGCTTATGACAAACTGCCAAAAACAAGCCAGCAAGTTGCAAAACCTGGTGTTCCTCAGGCTGCCTTGTATAGTCTACTAAAGAGCATTTGAAGCCCGGTCACAGAACTCCCCCCTTGATCAAACCCACAGTGAGAGAAAAACATTTTTGCCTATTGTGATCCATTTAATGTGGACAGACGCGATCAGTATAGAGTTCTACTCTAATGAGAAATAAACTAAGACATACTGTATCTGCACTACAAGTCAAGAAAAAGTACACAGAGAAGCACTTGTTGTTCTTAGTCAAAGCAACTCTGTTACTCAACCTTGAATAATCAATGGAACAGCTCCATGTTCCTCCATCAGATACTTCTGTCTCACTCAATCAGAAAACCTTAACAATGCTTGTCGAGAAACTTCTATGATCACAGCCAGAGGTGATAAGTAAAGAAGTACAAATACTTTCTTATTGTACTTAATTAGACTCTTCAGGTATCTGTATTTACTTTTACTCCCCACATTTGAACACAAATATCTGTACTTTCTAGTCCTCACAAATTTGAAAACATACTCGTTAAGTTTTAATTCATTTGAGGCTAATTATTAATCCCTTATATTTTGCATTATTGCACACCACCTTCCCAATATCATGAAGTCAGTTAGCTTTGCACAAAAACAGCTGGTAGAAATGTCTTTCAGAAGGTTACTTTTTACTTTTATACTTTTGACTACATTTCAGTGTCTATACTTATTTCACAGTTCCTTTAAAAAAAGCAATCTTCAAAATCAAGCACTTTTCAAGCATTTTCAATGTGCATTTTCAAGCGTTTCCAGCACTGTATAGCTGTTAAATTTCATATTTACATACTTATTGCATATATACTCAAAATCGCACTAAATCAGATGTTCTGCTATAAACAGAAGAACATCTGTTTCATGTTTTTAAGTGTCAGACTATGCGTTATTTCTATCTAAAAAGCAAACTCTTCGGTCAGATAGCAAATTAAAAAAGTAATGTAAATCCAAGCACGTTTTCAAACCCTGAAAACACGAAATTAAAATTCAAGTGTTTTCAAGGATTTCCAGCACATTGAAGAACCCGGTTTCTTATAAGTGAATTTTTGGACTTTGGGTGTCTTAATTATGACAGGAGAGCTGAAGGTAGACCAGAAAAGGGAGAAAGAAAGAGGCGACTACATGCAGCAAAGGGCCACAGGCTGGACTTAAACCCATGGCCGCTGCTGAGGACAGATAGCCTCGGTACATGGGGTGCATGCTCTACCGCCTGAGCAATGGGGTGGCCCCAGAGCATGAACTTTTTCACTTTTACTTGAGTGAAGAAGCTGAATCAGTACTTCTGCTTTCACCAGAGTCTTTTTTTTGACGCAAGTATCTACTTAAGAAAAGAATACATCTTTCCACCTCTGATTACAACATTTTAACGCCTGAAGAGTTGGACAAAACACCAAATCACCCACACAAATGTTCTCCAAACCTGAAACTCTGATCAGATATGAGGCAAATGTCCCCAATAACACCAAAACTCTGCCAATGAAACGAGTTCAGCAACAACCCAGAGAGATAATCTGAACACAGACAGAAAATTAAGATCGGCAAAACACCAATGTCAAGTCATGTCAGCGAACTGATCCACTCAAGTCACTGAGAGACGCATGCAGAGCAGGCGACACATCATACTCACATATCTGTCACGTTCTCGCTGTCATTCGGTGCCAGCACTGGCATGCTGCTGATGCCATCGGGCTCCAGGCACTGCACCATGGTTAAAAAACACCTGCAAGCTGACGGGCAGCCTCCGAGGATGGGCGCCGGTGCCAGGCTGAGCAGGGCGAGCACCAGGGGCAGGGGGTGCGCCAGGGCCCGGCATGCCACAGCCATGCTCACGAAGAGGATCTTCTTCTCAGCACCAGCGGAGAGGTTTGGCAGCTGTAGTTGGGGTTAGTATCACCTAATGAAGAGTCAGCGAGGGAGGCGAGGAGCTTTCACACACAGTAGCTCTTCTCCTGGCAGGGCTGAGATCCCAGCTGGTCAGGGTCTGGTGCTGAGCCACAGCTGTACTGAGCAGCAGGAGGGGCAGGCAGGCAGGCAGGCAGGCAGGCAAGGGGCCTCTGGGGACATGGTGGTAGTGGGCTGCAGCCTCTCTCTTTCTCCCTCTCCCTTCCTCTCCTCCACGATGAAGGGAGGGGCAAGATAGCAGGGGCCAGAGTCACCAGACACCTCTGAAAGCGAGAAGGGGGAAGAAGAAGGAGGGGCTGGGGGTGAAGGGTGTGTGATGATGATGATGAGAGGAGGAGATGGGATATGGTGATGGAGATCTCATCTGGCCCCCTCGGGTGAGAGGTCTGCTGTCCCGTCAGCAGCTCCAGGCACAAACAGAGCCAAGAAGTCAGGGCTCTTGGGTGTCTGGATGCACGCAGTACACTCGCATTCACACTACTGTAGCTGGACGGATGGAGCTCTCCGTCCTGGGAAAATTGATCGTTGGAAGGTTCGCGATTGTTGAGACTTAGGAGGTCAGAGATGAATTTAATGGCCGTAGAAGAGCGGGAGGGAGGGGTGGTGAGACAAGCTATCAGCAACAAACTGTTTTCCAACAGTGTGGACTCCCAGCAGGATTTAATAATAGGAAATGAAAGCAGAGGACTATAGGTCCGTGAGATTGTTGTTTCTCATCAGTGGAATATAGACTGAGCGAAATGCAAATGTGTGCAAGCCTCGCAAAGCTTACAACAATCTACAGAGTGATCTTGAAAAGCTCAATAGGCAATCCACTTGAACTGATATCAAGTGGTATGAAGCCTGCAACAGTTGACTGATAGGTACTCTACAATACTTTGCTGTAGAGACTAACACAATGTGCTGCAGTCAGAGAAAGAGAAAATCCTCTATTGACATGAGATCAGGTACCAAAATGCCTGCATCTGAGTGAATTTGAGCTGAAGTGATGTTGTCAGACATATATGTTACCCTGCTCCTCATCTCTGTTTGAGGCTAGCTAGCTGCTTACAGCACAACACACCGTCAGGTCGAAGTTGTGTTGTAGGTCGAGAAGTAACATAAGGTAAAGAAGAAGAATGTGACGAATAAAAGAGACAATGAGCCTCATGCAAGAACATTTTTGTGTTATTATCCTAACTTTCTCTCTTTTTTTGTACAGTGAGCTCATGTGAGTGTGCCACATTAGATTCAGCGAACGCTCCTATCTTCAGATAACCGTGTAAATAAACTCAGGTAAACGTGATTAATGCCACCTGTGCGCACTTGACTGCATGTTCATGGGAACTGTAAATTAGCATAAATAACGCCCTGGTAACGCCACGTAAGGTCACCTGTTCTGCCCCATTTGTCAGGAAGCGAAAAAGGCACAAGACTTTGAAAGTTGAAGTACTGCTTTTCGACGTCTCCATCATGGACATGGATGACAGAATACGTGCAAGAATAAGTGATGTACTGGACAGCGATTTCCATATGTGAAGATATGGCAGTAATGATTATTAAAGTAATGGTAATAGCAATTTTAATTGATTATACTGTTAAGCTATATGAATAATTTTACAATAATATTATAATTCAAAGTGCAGTCAGCATAATTATGTAATTTATATTTTTACACTCAAATTGTTTCGAACTAATATACAGTCATTGGTGAAAAGCTTTTGTTTTTTTTTATAATAGCATTACTCCTTTGACAGGTCTGGAACACTTATAATTGGTGAGAAAATTCAAAATTTGAGTAAAATAGTGAATGTAGTGAGTTAAAAATCACTTGCACAAACTGCTTAAGAACGAATTTGCTCATAGGAGTGCTTTTTGCATGAGGTCCAATATCTCTAGAGTTAGAATGACTTCAGCTTCTGTTATGAGACATATTTCTGAGTGAAATACAATTTGAGATGACAAAAAGGTGAGAGGCATGATTCACACATTGCGAGAGGTGTGAGAGGTCACAGACGTAGACCATCAGGTGACCACTGGCAAGGTGAGGATCAACTGACAGACAAAGACTGCCAAAGATGGTTTGTTTTCAATAGTCAACTGTCCCTGAAAAAATAGAAAAATCTCTCTACAGCGATAAAAATCTGGTACAGTTTGTTCATATTTCTTCATTCTTTTATTTATATTATTTTTGACAAAACAGTACCTTATCAATGTGATTGAAACGTAATCAATCAATGCATTCAATTAAGAATTTATGAAAACCATTATGTATAACAGCCTTATCAATTTATCAGTTTTACCAACAGATAAAAACTACAACACAAAACAGAGAAAAGCATCAAATCTGCATTTGAAGAGCTGAAAACAAACAATGTTTTGGATTTTTGCTTAATTACTTCAATGTTTGATGTTAAATAATTTAAACAATTTTCTCTAACCCTTTTTCATATTGTAGAACTATGTGAGCTCCTGAGCAAAGCTAGCAGGTGAACTCTAAATACATCCTGTAACTGCTAACATTAACTTGCTGCAGAGACGTGGGGCTGTCCATCATAGATACATGTTCTTTACATGAGCGGAGCTGCTTTCTACCCCCGGGACAAATATTGTGCCCCACCCCCATTCCTCTTAGTCACTCTACACATGAGTAAGGTCATAGTGTCCTGACCACAATTACTGGCCATAAGCTGAATAGCCATTTTTGCTGCTGTCATCAGGATTATTTGGAGGCTTAATTACTCTTCTTTTTTACGCCCCTTTTTCCTAGTCTTAGCTCAGCAGACAGTGTGGAGGGACAGGGCGCTTATTCCCGGGAAAAATGTCTGAGAGCTCAAACTGTTAAAAGATGAAAACACTGAGTGGGAAGTGTTTGCCAGGAAGTGTAATTAACAACACACAGGATAGCCATGCAAAACAAACACATTCAAATAAGATCATATAAGCAGGCTGTAATGTACATTACGAGAATATACTGCATTTATGTTCTTACAAACGCACCCTTTTCCAGCTTTATTTGGCAGTTTATTGTATATACTTATTTTTGTTCATTAAAAAATGATCTTATTTTTAGCAAAGTGACCCACCAGACCTCTCTCTGCAGCCTTATGACCCTTGAACACCTTTTTCATAGGACTGTGTTTATTGGATAGCATTTTGATAGACACTCCATAGTACCACACAGTGTAGCCAAGGGCTGATATGTTAAAAAAGTGACTGTACCTATTTATAATTTTTTTTATTATTTATTATCTATTTTCCCTTTGTTTGCAAGATGTCAAATGAACTTGCTCCTGTCTGTGTGCCCATGAGCGGGAGGTCTAACAATTACAGTGTGGCCAGGCACATTTCGTGTCTTGTGCACAGCTCATTGTAATCCAAACCACTTGTGCCACAGACCTGCTAAAACCTGGCTGAAGTAAGTCTGTGGTGCAGAAGGTCCGTCTGCACAACATAGCAAATGGCGCGTTTGGCTGAGGCGCACACACGTGTCCAAAATCAGAAACCTTTAATTATTTAATTATGGCTCAATCCCGGACCCGAGTACCAATTTCGTACCATAAACTGTAAAGGCGAGCTGGTATGACAATAAAGTACCTTGAATCCTTGATAACAGCTCTTGTTCATATTTTTTCTCCCGAACGGGAGTGTGGATTAGTTAAGTGCCTTTTCATTATATTTTCTATCAGAAATGAAGTGTAAATATTAAAGTAAATAGCATCCAAGTCTCTAAACTGATTATGTATAATAACGAATAAGGAATTATTAGAATTCTAAATCTTAATAAATCTCAACAGACTTGCAAAGTGCGCATGGGCCGGGATCACAGCTGTCAGATCATATTTTAAGGAGCAGCGTGTAACCTTTAGTGATATCTAGGACTCAGAATGCAAACTGCAACCAAGTGAATTTCCCTCCACACTGCTGTTCCTTTTTCAAGTGTACAGAAGCCGTCATGTGGCAAAATGGCATAACGCTCACCTCAACTAGTCTGTCAAGTGATGAGGTTTGTTTATAGATGATTTTAGAAATTGTGTTTCATTATTAGTCTCTATAGGTCACAGGCATAACAAATTTTAAGACAATGATGACGCCTGTAATGTAAACTGTAATTTATACAGACGGTTTGGTCAATCTTGACAATGCAAGGAGAAATGCTGTCTTACAGCCATAAACCTGCAGCTTTTAGTGAACAAACAGACGAACATTTCGACACCTTATTCTGTCTCCATCAGAGCTGACTTTGATAAAGACAGAAGCTGAAGAGACGTTTGTCTGTTTGAACTGAAGGCTAAAAGCTGTGAGTTCTGTGGTCCTGCCTGAGAATCACTCTAATTCAGTTATTTATTACATGACATCTGAAGTTTATATGTTGATGTTTATAGACTATTCATATGAAAGAAATATGGGGAACGATTTTTGAAATAAGGTGATCATCAGATTGATTTATGTTCAGCAGTGATCTACATATAAACATGCTTACAATTATACAATAACTATGACAATACTCCCCTGCAACGTCTGTAAATTTTCATTACCACTTCAGGTTACACTAATGTGTATTATCCTTAAATCACAATTTTGAATGCAAAGAAGATTGTAAAAAAAAAACAAAAGAACACTGCTTTGTGTTCAGAATAGAAGGGGAAATGTGTACCTCACAACTTGCAGTTTTTAGTGAACAAACAATAACATTTCAACAATTTATTCTGTCTTCATCACAGTGGAAGAGGAGGCAGTTGAGATGTTTGTCTGTTTGAACAATAAAAGCTGTGATGTTATGGAGGTTATCATTGTGCTCCACCTCTCTCATCCTGTGGTGTGACACTTGGTGAAATCCTGTCTAAATCATTCTTAATCAGCAGCTGTACTGAGTGTTGGTCCTGGTGAAGACAGTGTCAAGATAGAAGTTAGAATATTATTATTATTTTTTTTTTATAGAGTTTGGTCAAAATAATATTTTTTTTTTACCAAGAGAATGACTCACAGGGCAAGTTCATATGCCACAGTACAGGCAAATGAATGTGTGTCACTCACCGAGACGTCTCCTGACTTGGGTCTGCACCGGTTCTGATGTGGCAGGTTTGTGGGGCACCACACTGAGCCCTCTGGGGTCATCTGGTCCAAGGCTCCTCCTTCGTAGCATCACAAATGGTTTATGGTGTCTTTCAGATAACTGAGGAAAATAGACTCTCATTTTACGTTTGCTGCCTTTAGCAGAGAAACAAAATATACATAGTAATATAACACATGAGTATTCAACTGTGTGGGCATGCAGATTTGAATCACAAACAAAAACTACACCTGGTGATTAAATTAATTAGTAAACTTCATCCACAGATAAGTTAATTAGTGAAATCATTTTGTGATTTTTTGCTTTATTTTATGGTAATGAAAAAAACAAACATGCTCTTTGTCAACAACTGTGCTGGCTAACTTACCCTGATGCAAGATACAGTCACTTTATAACTTTCATCATTATGGTGAATGCATAGGGAATAATAAAAAATGATCACAGCATGTTCTATACATGACACATATGGGGATATAACAGTAAATATAAACTATTAATGAAAAGAAACTATTAAACAGATGTGTTTTGTAGATAATCTAACATGTGAGGACAGCACAGTTACTTCATTGTGAAGACTTACCTGTCTGTCTCATTAAAAGCAGCACTGATGTTGGATAAAGCTGGAGCTCAGATGAGAAGGTTTTCCTTTCATAGGAGGTGATGTCTCTCATAACGTCCTGCAACAGAAACACAAAGAAAACACGAGCTACGTCACACAGTCACACACACCTGTAATACATCCTGTTACATCCGACGGTGCGGAGAGGAACGTTCATAACCACACTACATTATAGCTATAGCTTATAAACCAGCAGTCGCCTACAGCCACATTAACCCCACACTTTTTATAAGCAATAACTTCAAGCAGTCGTGAGCTGGTGTCGGTAACAGCACCGAGTCCTGATACAATCTTGGTAACAAATACATATTATCAACAGAAAAACGGGACGAAAAGTTACTTGACAGAGTAATTAGCGTTAAGGCCGTAGCCAGGTTGTATAATTACGGTAAGCTACCTCATAATGAAATACAAGTGCGTGTGTAAGTTTTCTTGTGGTAAATAATAACTATGATCATCCAGTGGTTAAAATTTTAGCTGTCAGCCTTCAGAAAACGATAGTTCGCCAGCAAACACCCTCATCTGTCCTCCTCTTCGTCTTCCGTATTTACGCTGCGGCGTTTCGTGGACCGTCTGCTCTGCGCAGCCGTAGAAAAAATGGCGGCCTCGAGGACCTGCTTCCCACGTAAATATAAATACCTATATATCTAAGGTATCGCAAACATAAAGATTATTAGTTTCAGTTGATTAACAATGATAATAACGTATAATATATTAAATTTCTGTCAATAAATTCCGGTACACACTGAACTTTCAAAGGAGTGTGTGCGTGCGCACGCATGCGTACGCGCGCGTACATGCACGCATGCGTACACGCACGCATGCGTACGCGCGCACATTCCGTTGTCACTTTGATGACGTCACATTCCGGGATAAGAGTGAACCTGGTTCACTACTTTGATGACGTCACATTCCGGTTCATAAATTTAATAAGTAAGTGAGCTGGTTAATACATTTATTTCTTTTTCAGTCACACGCTACACAAGTGTCTACAAAACCACAGTTAGACTACATAGAGGATCTTCACATTACTGAACAATTTACCATAAATTTAAATAAAAACAGAAAAGATGTCTCAAACAAACAGAGCAAATTTCCAAACAGAGAACTGTATCAGCATAAAATCACAGCTTCTTTACCCCATAGTGGATAAATATTTAAGCAGACTCACTGAAGAACAATGGTCCAACATATTTACAAACACTTTTGACGCAAACACACAGAGAGTACTACTGAATATGTTTCGTAAGATCATAAAAAAAGTCATTTGTGATGTAGTGGAAATTGTCCAACCGAGAGTTCTTGAGCACCTTAAGAGGGGTGAGAATAACCCACAAGCAAAGATAGCTTTGGAGACAATCGTAATTCAAATGGGAACCTCCATACCTCGCTGTTTTGCTCGTTTTCTTAAGGTGCAAGTAGACAACTATGACGACGAAGAAGATCTTGCATACCTCTCGGAGTACCTACTGTCAAAGACATTAAGTTTTTTTATATCAAGGCTCAACAATTATTTGTCACCCACAAAGCCTGCTATCTTTCTTTTTGGCGAAGCACACCATGTACCTCTTCTTAATCGCATGGTGAGCATCGCCAGTAAATGTCTGCATAAATATTATGTACGGACACATAGAAGTGATACCAAGGAATCAGAAACAGAAGAACCAGCAAGAGGTGAATCGCCTCAGGGCACTGCATCCCAGAACCCTGAAGGACATATCCCACAAACAGAAACAGAAAGAGGCCAGTCACCTCAGAGCGTACCATCCAAGATCTCTGAGGAACCAGAGAAAGGTGAATCACCGCAGGACAGTACATCCCAGACCTCTCAAGAACAGATCCTAGAAAGAGAGGAACCAGAGACAGGTGAATCACCGCAGGACAGTACATCCCAGACCTCTCAAGAACAGATGATAGAAAGAGAGGAACCAGAGACAGGTGAATCACCGCAGGACAGTACATCCCAGACCTCTCAAGAACAGATCCTAGAAAGAGAGAAACCAGAGACAGGTGAATCGCCACAGGACAGTACATCCCAGATCTCTAAAGAACAGATCCTAGAACCAGAGGAACCAGAGAAAGGTCAAAATCAAATGCCAGGTTTTGAAAACTCAGGCATGGGATGCTCACTTGATACCTCATCTCCTGAACAAGAGGCGACAATCAACAACCTCGTCACGGCTTTGGTCAGGAAGCTCATCAAAAAAGCCCCTGAGTCCATGGAATGCCTTCATACAGCAGACATCAATGGACTCATCGAGCGTCTGTCAAACAGGGTGCTGGATGAGATAAAAATCCCTCAATCTGCTGTTAGAAAAACCCAAGACAAGATGAAAAAAATTAACAAAGCCATCATTAAAGACCTTGGCCAGGAGTTTGGCCCTCTAGAACAGCTGCTGACGGCCGCAATGGCATCAAACAATCCATCTTTTGATGATGCTGTTGTGAAGTATTTGAAAATCCATCTGGATGCCCTCTTCAATTCCCCAAAGAAGTCCAAATTTGCCAGGTTCTTTTCAGCGGTGGGTAAAACTCTAACCACCCCCTTCAGGTGAGACAATTAAATGACCATTTCTATACTCCCCTGTTATGGTGTGGGTTTCTCCGGGTGCTCCGGTTTCCTCCCATAACTGCAACAAAAAAATAAAAAAATAAAAACTAATTCCTACCAACACCTTCAGGTGTTGCATTGCATGCAGCTGCGACAATTAAATGACCATCTACCACTTTTTCACCGTGCCACCCTTCTTCATATCATGAGCAACTGCCATGATTAAATGACCATCTATGCCCATCTCCCCCCCGACGTCTTTTAACATCTTGATACACACCACATTCATCTTGAAGGAAACAATTTAATCGGCTGACAAACCATCGCACCTTCCATCTCACTTGACCTGTCGTAGGTCAAATGAGGTGGAGCGTTGTGGTGGCAAAGACCTAAAAAACTTTTCTTTCCTCAGGATGAATGCCATCAATAGACCTTTCTCACAGTGGGCATTTTGTGTTCCATTTAGGTGTCTGTAAGCCACATCTGACAAGTCAAACTGTCCACTGTGAGAGACGTCCAGCCACACGGAAGCTCAGTGTTTTATCACTGCGGCCTCACACAGCAGTGGTCAGGGTTGGACTCCCAGCCTCAATCTTTGCTGTATGGAGTTTCTATACTTCACCGTGTTGGCGTGGGTTTTCTCCGGGTGCTCCGGTTTTCTCCCATAACAAAAAAATAAATAAAATAAAATAAAATAAATCAATAAAATTCAACATTTAAAAAAAAAAAAAAAAAATGTTTCTTGTATGTTGTGTTATAAATAGAGATAAATACTAAGCTCAAGTTGACTCTAAAAAGAAATGTTGGCACATGTGCATTAGAGCTGACAAACCCCTGGGCTGAGCATGCTGCTCGTTAGCTGAACTCTTTTTAAGATTCTTTGTCTGATAATTCCATTTTATGGCAACTCTTTTCCACAGGAGTTTCCGACACTGAGTCAGGGTCTCACCGACAGGACAAGCATGTGCAGCTGCACTAGTACACTAGTAGGACAGCCAGTAGGAACACCCGTTTGAGAAGACCTGTGATTGGTTTAAATCTACTGCCATGGGCTGAAAACGGAGCTAAGAAGCACAGTGAGTGTTTTTCCTCCTGTGATGAATTCTTGAACAACAACACAAAAAAAACAAAAAAACAAATACAAACAAACAAACAAAAAAAACACTGAGAGCTGAAGATGAAGCTCGGCTGAGGAAGGTGGAGATGAAAACGCTGGTGTCCAGATTGAGGGTGGCGTGCCACCAGCGGTCCGGGAAATACAGCACCTGATGGAAAATTTAAAATATGAGAAAACTGGTGAATATGGTGAGGTATTGTGTATATTTTACCTCTTACCTGTCATGCTGTTTATTCATCTAGAGAGTTTTGGTGTGATCTGTGGAGTTTTGGAAACGTCGGCCGTAGAGATGTCTGCCTTCTCTCCACTATAACAGAACCAGAAGTCACTCAGTTTGTGGAGCTCAAAAAGCCAAAACAAACATTTGAAAAACTCAACATCAGTGTCTCTTCACAGAAATCTCGACCCAGGGGATATTCCATCAAGGCTGATAAATAAGTCAGTGCTTAAGTGAAAAAGCCTGGTTTTAAATCACTTCCGGCTTAAACTGTTTCACTAACACCACTTCAGATTTGAGAGGGTTACTTAAAAATGTGTTCTGATAGTTATTACCTATTAAAAAGTGTAATCAGTAATATAATATTTTCTTAGGAATGTTGTGTATTAATGTAATTTCCTCAAAAGTCACTAGAACCTCTTCTCAGTCTTTTCTCTGTCCGTATCTGGAAACCAGCATCCAGCTTGCCTGGTTTTAATTAAACATTGCTGCAGATTGGACTAAATTGTGACAAGGAGTTGGATATATTTATATATTGATGAAGAGTCTACAATACAGAGGTTGTTGCAGACTGTACAGAGTACAGAGGGGTGGATAAATTTTGATGAAAACTAATTCAGCAGAGGCAGGGATATACAGAGCAGAGGGAAGGGAAATTTTCCCCTTCCCCGTGTGTAACTTACAGGTTCAATTTAGGAATGAAATTTATATGTTACCTTGTGTAAAATGACAATTTTAATTTCAGATTTTTTGGGCATAAGGACAAAAATTCAGAGAAAAAGGTGGTCAGTTTGAACAAGGCGCTTAAAAATGCGTTTTTTCAATGTTTCCCATCAAAGAGACGGCCTGACAGCAATGTAAATATTTTAATATAGTGTACGCATGTAAATATAAATGGCGATTTCAAAGGTAACGCAAACATAAAGATTATTTAATTCAATTGATCAACAATAATAAATAATATACTTGTGTAAATATATTCAATTTCTGCCAATAAATCCCTGTATACACTGGACCTTTAAAGGTGATGAGAGCTTACTTTCTGATTGGTTTATTGCATGTTACGCCCAAAACACACCAATGAATTCATCAAGGCACTTGTGCACAGCTTATAATGTATATCCTGCTGTGCACCATGCGCAGACAAGGTGGGATATCCAGGTGCGCCTGTGGCACAAGATAGCAAAGGCTGATTTGGACACACCATCGTAAGAAAGGGCCCTCAGTCTTGTTCAGTTCAACATCTTTTTGCTTGTGGTTATGGTAGTATACCGACTCTGCGTTTGCTTTATTCTGGTATGTATCTTTTTTTTCTGCGGTTTCCCACAGTGATGTTACCTGCCTTAAATCCAAATGAGAGATCAAGTACAGGGAGGAATCATTTCGTTACGTTAAATTCATAATCCTATCTTGGAAAACTTTGAAAACTGCAGTTAATCATTTGCTACAAGGAGTCTCCATCATAAATCAACAGTCCTGATAAAACAATAACCAATCAAGTAATTTACATGCACCGCCCACGCACATCATCAGCTTCCTCCAGAGGTCCATGTTAACTCTATAAAGTTGACAACTAGAATTAAACATCCATTGAAATGTGCCTGTTCTAAACAATAGCAGAATATGAGACATGATATGAAGAGAAGCTGAATAATATATCACCTTTTTTTACATGATGATAAATAACACTAAAACTGCTTTTCATAGCATATTATGGCTGACATTTTTCCAACCTTTTATCTTTTGGTAACATTTTTGGCAGAAAGAACTATTTCTTATGAGTACTGTGTGCACGCATTATGTCTTTTGTCTCCTGATTTCCAAGAGATGTGGCTTATTTAAATGTGCCAATTTACCAGACTGTGCTTATTTCTGTTCCTCCTTCTTCTTATTTAATCCACACCATTAATTTACACACAACCTAATTTCCTACGAGCCATATGATAATTCTAAACCTCACATCATTTGGTGGTAGTGGACATTTGACATATAGTAATGGCCTCATTTCTCTCTGGGAATTTAATTAGATTACTGTTTTTATGCATTATGGTGATTGATGGTAGTAGAAGGGGTTAATTGCGACACTTGGCTTTTGAATCAATCTCCCCCTGTCACATCAGAGATAAATACACTCGACTCCCCTCACTGGGAACAGACACAGTCACTGTAGCATCCTGTGTTATAGACTTGACCATGTTACCAGCCATATCTCTGCCATACGTCTCTAACTTCCTCCTTATATCTCCCTGCACGGTGCTTATCCTCAATCAATCCATACACTAAGATGAAAGGATAAGGCATCAAATCCCACGAAAAGACCAGAAAAACCGTGATCCTACTAACAAGAGTTGCTGTGTAGCCAAAGTCTGATATAATTTATTCCCCTGTACCATATAGCTATTGTTGTCCAAAAACTATTGAAACATAAATAATCCTCGACCTGGGCATAAACAACAGTGATACTTCATGGCAATAGACATTTCATTGATAGCAATAACGAAATTGTTCAATAATATATTCAATAGCTTCACTTAAAATGCTTTCATCCATAAAAGCATGTCACAAGAATAATACTTCAAGTCGAGGTCAAAATTTTTAACAATGTGATGGTACTTGTTTTTTCTGACAGTCCCGTAGGTACTGAAGGTACCAGAGATGCAATTCTTCTGGACATGACAGGGACGGCATGAATTCTTACAAGTGTTGTAGTCTGCTGTTAAATGCCAGAGGAAGGAGAAGAACGCCTACCAGCTCAGAGCAACAACTTTGTGTGTTAGAAAGCAACATGCGCAGCTGCAGCAACAGCTCCATCTCGACTAGTCCAAAAGAAAAAGTAGTGATGCATGGATCAACTTTCTAGAAAATACCACAGGTTACGATGGGCAGGTCAAGCGACAGAGCAACAGTCTCAGTAAGTATTAATGACTCTCAGAAATATTGTGTGCAACAATCCTCCTCCTACCTTCCTCTCCCCCTCTCTGTCTCCCTCTCAGTCAAACACACACACGCTGGTCGCAGCTGTGCACACAGCAGCGCATCCAATGCGCTCTGTCAGCTCAGCTGACTGGTGTTCAAAGCACAACAAAACAGAGAGAGTCTCAACAACTAGATCAGTTGAACATTGACGACCATGTTCCCCTCGGGATAAATTGTGGTAATTTTGGTGATCCCTCTGGTGTCATCATCAGGTCAAAGTTTTAACTTGTGTTGTGCTCTTAGTGTTGGTTCAAGCGGCTTATATAGTCTTGGGGGACTATGGGTCCAACAGATCACTGAGCCGTGTTTCAGGTTCGCCCGAAAAATCCTGAACACAGAAACTTGAACAGTTTAATGGTCTAACTTCAGAATTCAGCTCTGAGCCTTTTCACGTGTTTTCAGCAAATATTTGTATCACGCTTAGAAGAAAAACCCTGAATTCCCTTTACTCAAACTTTGAACTCGTTTTTTATGCACATATTGACTGACAGGATTAGATTTGACTGTGTTGTACCTCATATGACCGTGTGACAAATTGCTTGATTTTTTCCTCTGAACTCAGAGGAATTTACACCATTGTCTGTAGTAAACCAAATTTTCTGACTGTGCAAACTTAAATTTTTCTCTGTTTTCCTTAGTCTAAAGGAATACATATAACAAATGTATTGACTTGTTTGCCAAAAAATATTTCTTGTGGAAGGTATTCAAACATTCCATTTTTTACAACTGTGTAATAAAAGTATGAAGGATTTTTCACAAGTAACCTATAAAAGAAAAGATCGATTGTATCTTCATTATTGAGAAAGTTTGGAGAAAGTTAGCAATAAATTCCCTTTTATCCTATCATAATAAAGAAAAATATCCTTGAAAACACTGTACACTGCATTTCTGTTCAGTTTATATGAAATATAAATTATTATCATTATTATTATTATTATTATCATACTATGAAATAGTATTTATACAGCACATCTGACTTGTTGGGGGTTAGGCAGAGAGGAAGAGTCTAAGAGGGGCTGCACTTTTGTCAGACCCTTAAACAATAATCAATCAATTTCATATTTATGCTCAGCACTGGAGAGACAGACAAAGCGTCGGGGACAGAGAGAACAAGAGAGAAGGAGGGAGCGTAACAAGAGAATGAGCTGGTGAGTAAAAGCTCTTTTGGACCAAGTACAAGGAAAGGCTCTTACACTTTAAGTGGTAAATGCACGTAGCTGCCATGTTTGCATGTAGACTATGTTGCCTCTGGCTGCCACTCACTTACTGTACATTTACTCATGTGTGCAGAACACTGATATGATGGCTTGTGTTACATGTGTCGTTTTTTATTTCATATTTTGTGTTCAAAATCTTTGTGGGAAATTAAACCAAACCTTTATTATAGTTTGGTTGGCCAAGTATATGGAAGAAATAAATGGATTTTGTTGCCACCACCACCTTTTGAAAAATTGTGATCATGGTCTGCAAACCTGGACAGCTACAATTCTGTGACAACTGGACAAATGTCATCTGCTAATGAAGATCATGTGATATGATCACAAGCTCAGAGGAGCTAGTAAATGGGTATTGTTATGAGACTGCTTTCTTAACTGCAAGATCAAGAATAAATGATAAACTTTGTGCTTTTACTATTATATATTATCTTTAATAGTTTTTCATCTGTATGGCAGATTTCAAAAGAGTAGCTGGCTAATGTAAGGTAGTGCTAACTGCTTCTCCATGCTGCAGTGCCATGCCAGTGCTGCAGATGGTCAACCAGGCCAAACCAGCTGGACCATGATCATGCAATTGTGGGGAGAGAGAGCCAGGACAAGAGCTAAGCTAACCCGGCTAAGACCTGATACAGCGAGCCAGAGTGAGATGCATTGTTGTCGGCCCACTTTGATTCTGCATCAGCCCACATCCTCCTCCTCAAACCTCCCATATAATAAATGCAAATGCAGTGGCATTTAGCAAGTTTGGATGGAGGTAAAGTTACTTCAGCTAGTAAGCTAGCGTTAGCAGGACATGTTACTGTAACATTCCCGACATGCCATTCGCACACCGTCACAACACACGCAGGCTCTAAGCTAAAGATCTACAGTAAAGATTCAGGCTAAAAACATGATGCAAATAACTTTTTTTAGTCAACATGGCATGCTGGGGTTTTAGGACACATGGATTACACCAGACCAGCAGTATGGAGGCATTTTATGTTTTAAACTCTGTTATTTGTTTACATTTGCAAACTGGTCACCATTCACTTCCACTGTTTGGGAGATTCTGCAGTGCTGTTTTTCTGTGAAACTCCAGCAGTGTTTTGTGGACTAAAAAACTAAATCTGACCTTCAATCAGTTTGAGGGTGAGTAGAGAATGACTGAATTTTTCTTTTTGGGTGAACAATTCCTTTAAAACATGTACAGTGTTTGTCTCTTTATACTGTCCAACTTCACTAAAACAGCTGGCTGCTGTAGTTTTTTTTACAAGACTATTTTCACACAAGTTATTCACTAAAGAATGGTGATTGGAAGTCTGTGTGAATTCAGGTGAGGCCACAAATTGATGTTATAATCAGTAAATGCCTCTTTATGAGCAGCTCAGTTTTTGCACATTTTACTCATTATGAAGTGCGGTACTCAGCATGTGGAAACAGCTGTATAACATCTTCTGTGACTCTGGGAAATGTTTCCAAAGGTAAAAAAAAATGACCCTGGTGGCTGTCATCACTGCTGATGAACCCAAATTTGGGACAAAAAGTCAGAATATTTCAACCTCTGCTGCTTTGATTTTCATCATTCTTTTGTTTTCGTGAATCTGTCTCTTGTGAGTGCCCCAACTTTTTGAAAGTGCAAAACAAAATAACTGGAGCACCTCTTTAAAACATGCAAAAGGAGGTTATATTAAAGCCTGTCCTCTCTGATTTCTTAAGGGAAGTGGAGGCCTTGGTTGGAGGAGTCTGAATTTCATTATATAAAAACCCATAAGCACTTTATTCCAAAGTGATGACCCTGTCTTAGTTGGTTTTGAAGATTTTTTGTAAATGTAGTACATTGAAAAAACCAGCTGCCCTGCTAAATGCTTATTTGTTGAATATGATCATTTGCCCTCAGTGTTCTCTTGCAAAACTCTATTATCACAAGAACGCTAAGCATACTTAAGTTTTATTTGGAATTCCACTGCCATACTGCAGGACTATGGCCTCCTCGACTCAGTAATTGCGCATTCCATCTCTTTCCAAATTAATGTGATTTACTTCAGTAAGATCAGTAAAATCTTCCCTTCACAATGAGAATAAAAAATATGTCTATATATTTTCAGTTTCAATCTTTTGTTCTCAGTTTGAAAAATTAGGGTTATCCTTTCAGCCCCCTTATTTTTCAAAGAAATAAGCATTGCTTACATTTCTATGAAAACTTGGTTAAGGTTACAGTTCTTACTTGTTGATTGTTGCATATGGAATCAAAAAACTGACCCTTTTTTTTAGTCCTTTCAGAACCTGAATGCTTTTCTGAATATGAGCAAATGTAAGGTAATTAAGTCCTTTGTGTCTGAAACTCTAACTTATGAAATATACTTAAATTATTCTCAGGAAATTTCTCCTCCACTTTTTCCTGTTGATTTCCTGTTGTATGTTGTACAGATTGTAATATCATTGAGACCCTGACTTTAGCAGACCTATGAGATCATGTATTTTTTTGTACTGCACATTAAGATGCAACAAAACATAATTGCTGCCTGGATTCTTATCACCGCAAACATTTCTTTCAACAAAAGCTAATGCTGCATTATTGGTGGCTGGACTGGAAGGATAATTACGTTGAAAAAAACATAATCTGGGCAAAAACGTTACTCCCTCCCAAATTAGTCAGATAAAAATGTCATTTATAGAAGTTGATGCTGGTGTTACCGTCAGTGGAAGCCACACTACAACCTGACCAGTGACTGCCAAACAACACACATTTCCTGTTGCAGAGATTTTTTAGCACCCACAGTCTTAAAAACCACGAAGACTTCCTTTCATTACAAATGTTCCACAAATATAGCAAAGTATTGAGATGAGTAATGGCTCATGAGCATCTTTATACAATAAACAAACCACTTATCTCCTTAAGGGCCACCAGCAGAACTGGCAATGATGTGTGAACACTCAAAAAGAAAAGTTGAAAACAGCAAAACTTTTTCAAAGTCATCAACCATTTTTTAACATAAACACTTTTCTTAGGAGCAACGTGGATTCCAGATATTCAGAGCTTCACAAGATGTGTTTAAAAGACCTCAGGGATAAGCATCTTCAAATCTGTGCACGAAGAACCCTTTCATCAATCATCAGTGCTAAATATTGCTGATTTTTACATACATACAATATGTTTTGAGAATGAGACTCAACAATCAACTATCTTGCTGATCTGTGATTGGCCAAAGTCTCCCATCACGGTCTTTCTAAAGTCTGAAAACAGAGCCAACAGAAGAAGCAGAAGTTTTCTCTCAGACCTCTTGAATGCTTATGCTCACGCTTAAAAGGAGAGTTCAAGAATTTAATATGAGGTTGTTCGAGGTAGATGGCAGCTAGAACGCCCCCAGTTTGTTGAGGCAGAGACAGGCACCAGCACAGAAGTCAAGCAATGTACTGCTGTAGACAGAGTCAGCAACAAAAGGTATTTTAGCCACTTAAAAAACACACCAAAGGAAAATTCTTAGTCAAAGAGCAAACCATCAATCCAAACACTCAAGGTGAGATTTTAGCATGAGTGGGTGGCCTGAGAAAAAACGAAATCAGAAACCTATCCCTGGTCATGTAAACACCATACGCTGTCCAAGGAGCTCTGCGGGACCACATGTCCTCTGTCTCTTATCAGATGAAGTGCCACGCAGTACAAGCTGATGGAACAAGATACAGAGAGGGGACTCTGTGTAAGCCGTCAAATGCTACAGTGTCTTTATCTACAGATCTGGACATCATAGCCCCTCCCCCCCCTCCCCAACTCCTCGTCGGACAAAATCCTCTCATCCCTGATCGATACACCACCAAGCAAAACAGCGGTGTTGGGTGTAGCCGTCTCAAATTCTTCGTCACTTCTCCACTCGTCTTTTTTTACATTACCCAACCCTTCCCTGTCTTATTTTCCATTTGCATCTGTGGCTGTATCATCAACACCCAGCCCGTAATGTCCAGACCAGTCTGTGTGTGGTTGCTATGTGCGTGAGTGTGTGTTTGTGTTTTTGGATGAGTATGCATGCATTCAGCCCTGTCTCCAGTATGTGTGTGTGTGTGTGTGTATGCTCATAGGCTGATGTTCTCAACTACTGCATGCAACTTATTTCATTCCATTACTGACAGGTGTGTGTGTGTGTGTGTGTGTGTGTGTGTGTGTGTGTGTGTGCTTATAAATGTGTATATGAGAGTGTGTGTGCAGATCACAGGGGTAAACCCAGAATCAATGGCCTAGAGTAGGTAAGGGTAGAAGTTTTTTTTTATGTGTGTGTGTGTGTGTGTGTGTGTGTGTGTGTGTGTGTGTGTGTGTGTGTGTGTGTGTGTGTGTGTCTGTGTGTGTGCGTGTATGTGTGTAACCGGATCAGCCCGTCTCAGCCCCTCATTAGTAGCCGGGCTGTGGACACCAGAGGACTGCGAGAGGCTCATGCAGATGAGCAGAAACCTGAGGAGTTGTGGTGGGAGCTGGGGAGGGGGCTAGACAGCAGCAGTTAGCTCAGCAGCTAATGAACGACAACAGCGTCTCTCTTCTTTTTCTCTCCGTCCTCTCCATATTTATGTGTGTCTGTTGTCCCTTTTATGCAAGTCTTCCTCTTTGCCTTTGTCCACATAACAAAATACCACACTGAGACCCTTTTTAACTGGCTAAGCCTCACCCCCTTTAATTGTTGCTGACGGTCTTCTATTTGAGGGTGTGGTCTTCACTCTCCTGGCTCTCAGCTCTGCTCAAACTGTATACCTGCTTATCATCTGCTATCAACTCACTTGTCTGCCATCTACTTATCACCTCTTCCCTGCAAGATCCCTGCACCAACAGCTAATCCTCATCAGACTGCAGTTCTACTCATGGTTTGTCCATGTCCTGCACTTCAGTCTTGTTAGTTTGTTTTCCTAGCTGCCTGCCTGAGAGACTCACACATGTTCTCACCTGTTTATGCCATGGAAATACTATTATCTGGCTCAGTCAGACTTTCCATCTTCTTCATACATACACAAGGCAGGACAGTGGGGGGAAATGAAAGAAAGAAAAATTAGCACCATTCTTGGTCATGTCTTTCTGAAACTTAACCCTCAATTTCCTAGGGTGAAGGGACAGTGACTGAACATTTAAAAACTGCACATATACTGCAGCAGGGTTGATTGTGATTTTGGTTTTCTGGAAAGTTTAGACATTGTCCCCCCAAGAAAAGCAACAGTATCAGTCATTTTAACGAATGCCCAGTAATGACGAAATGGGAGAAAATATTCTAAAGCTGCAGAGAGAAGAGGTTGGGGTGGTTGGACAGGTCAACAAAACACCGGACATTGACATGGGTTTCTTACCAACAGCCAAAACTCCTCAATAAAACATTTATTTAGTCCTCCCAAGAAAAATAACCAGATGAGTAATTTGAACAAAAAGACTCAATAACGACATTTATTCAAGTGACAAAGACCTCTACAGCAGCCATAGGAATTATGTCTGTTGTCCGTTGGGAGGAAATGTTATAAGACCACAGAAGGAAGAGGTCAGGGTACTTGGACAGGTCAAAAACATGTCGGACTTTGACCTGTTTGCTTCTACTTTCTTATCAATAGCCAAAGTTGGTTTCTCAATAAAAGAGATTTATTTTCCAACAGTGATTTGTGATAGTTTTGGAGGAAACAGGCAAATTGTCTTGCTGATAGGGGCATAAGATCAGATTAGAGAACGTACACTTTGTTGCTTAATTCAGAGGACTTGTTGAAAGCTTACCTTGGACATAACTCTACTCTTTTCATCTCTAAGTCAACCTGTCTTTCTACCAGCCTGTCTATCTCCTCCAGTGCTGCCAAAACACTTGAATATATTCAGTAATAGGTGCATGCCAAGGTTGAGTGACAGCAGCTCATAAGGCATAGCTTTCCTATAAGAAGAACTGGGCAAAGAAAAGGACACCCTGTATGTCTCTATACCTTCCCTCAGCAGCACCATGCGTTCTTCCCTCGTTCTACATTCAACACGTTCGCTGTCAATTATTGTTTCTCACCACAGCATCAAAAATAGTCTCCATAACAGCTCAAGAGCAGCAGACTTGGCTTGCAGTGACAAGAGATACACCAACTACATAAATAAGTAGTAAAAGAGAGATCTATGAGCACAACATGTGCTTTTTGACTTCAAAAAGCCAGAAATCATCCTGTAATGTCATGCCAGTGAATCACACTCAGCACAACCGGTATATCTCTGCTTTTACTCTGATTAAAACAAGATTAGTTTCAAATTATTTTTACTCTGATTTTCTGTCCCCATTCATCAAAAAATTGTCACAGCCACAATCGTGCCTCAGTTGTTTTTCCTTGTGTATCCCGGCTTCATTTATAAAATGGACTTTAAGGCAGAAGTGAATTAAACGCACCAGAAAGATACTTTATTGTTGTGTCTTAGGATGTTCAGGTAGGTAAAGCGTCCTGAGCACAGCAAAATAATGAGAGATACTGGCAGAAGGCGAGTGTCTGCAGATACAGCCACCAACATACACTTGTATATGTCTGTAAATGATGATTGAGAGGGATTATGCTATGTTTTTAAGGAAAGTTTTGCATTTTAGGCTTTCAAGACCAATGTCTATCTTATGTATGACTTCTTAAGCAAAGAATAGACTTGACATAAGTGATTTTCCTGCTGGTAGTATGTAGGGGTATGACAATTTGGGACACATCTGCGCCTAAGCCTGTGGTGAACATTCATTAGCTTTATGAACAATGCATGAATCATATGAACAGGTTTGATCTGAAATTGTGTGTGCAAACAAGTCATCAATACTTCAGTACTTCCCGTTTGTTCTTAGGTAAGATCAAAATTTACTGTGTGTATGTAAACCAGAATGTACAAAAGCCAGCTTGTGCTTCGGGATGTTCAGTGTTGCTAATGATGAAGAAAAAGGCACTTCCATTGAGCACGGCTGCGCCACAGCCACCATTGTTCATTGTGACTATTCTACACAATACGTGTGATCACACCAGACATGCTGCAGCACAACCCAGAAGCCTAGTAGAATCAAGCAGTAAGAGGAAAATAAGAAAACATTCATGCACAAGGCCCAGTGTGATAAGATTATCAATTAAAGGTGTGAGGAATCAATTGCATCACACTCCCAAGCTACGTGTTTAGTGCAATACGCCAAATAATGCATGTTGCCTAGCATCAATCTATTCTACCATCACTGTGATTGTGAGGCAGGTGTCATCAATTTTAAGTTAATCTGAGATTTATAGATCACAGGTGTCCAAGTTACAAAAGGGCTTCTTAAAACTTTTTTTAAATTTTGTTTTTTTTATGCTCAGGATCTCTTATAAATCAAACTCAACACACCATCTGAAATTATCTTAAGTATAAATCTAATAAGATTTTCAGAAGTGCGTCCCCCACTGTTTCTCTCTTTCCCTGTCTCTCCTGACTCCCCCTGTCTGTCTGTGTGTCTATGTGGTGTGGGCGTGGCTCCCTCCTGATTGCAAATAGCCTGCTGAACCCGCCACCAGCTGTCCATCAGCTCATCAGCCTGTCAGTACTTCATCCCCAGCTCTTCACCCTTTCACTGCCCAATCGTAGTCTCTGCTACCAGTTAGTGTTGCTACACTTCAATCCACTTGCTTCCAGTTCTGGTTGTTTGATCTCTGTGGCTCATTCTGTTCTCTGTTTCCATCACAGTCCTGTCACTCCTGACTCCGGCTACTCAGCTTCTACCCTCTTGCTCCGCTCCAGATCCCATGTCATTGGCCCAATTCCAATGTGGCCCCTCTACACTTGCAGCTGTGGAGGGTCTCTTAAATAAGGGGGAGGGTATAAATACTAGCTTTGGATCTCCCTTGCCTTTCTCTGATGGAAACAGGAATATTTATCATTGTGGATATTGTATTAATTAAATATTTATCTAAAAGATAATCTTATATACAGCACTGACAAAGAAGTAGGTATATGGTCAGTGACAGACAGTCATTATATTCATGGCATAGTAAGAATGTAGGTGAAAGAAATTATTAATGGAATAAATAAAAACTCACTCCCACACTATTCATTAACATTTGTTCATTTGCATTCTTAATCTGATTAGGTCCTTAGTTTTTTCCACAGTCCCTGAAATTGCACAGCAGGCTAGTCAAATTAAATATGTTCTAATGAAAAATTTCTTCATAATGTTAAACAACATTTTCACAACTGCGAACGCAATGTAACCTCTAATTCTGTGATGTGCACAAAAGTAGCAGCTGAGTTTCCATTTTAAGTAAGAAAAAACAAGTTGTTCAGTTACAGATATGTGCTGAAAGGTTGCATTTCTGAAGTCCAGTTCTCACTCACTAAGTATTCAAAATAAAAACAACAAGAGTAAATATAAAATACCAAAAACTACAGGCTCAAGTTAGTTCTGGAAAAGGTTTTCATAATAGCATCCTGAATTTATCTTATAATTTATGGTATGAAAATAAGATTCACCATTTTAGTGACAAGATCAGACAGGACAGACAAACAATTTTTAACTAGAAGACAAAACTTAGCAGAGTGCAGATCTCTGCCAGGCAACAGACGGTGAAGCACCTATTGCAATGTCACCACAACTGCCAGATACAACCAGTGGAGATTTGCACATTCAAAAACACGCCTCGGATGAATGTGGTGGATAAAACAACATGAACTGGCCCCTAGGCTGCCCTTCCAGTGCAGAAAACATGACCATGTGCAAGAAAATTATTTGGCCTCTACACGCCCTTCTTACAGAGGTGGAGTAGTTGCTGAGGTCATATGATAAAACCATTTTACTATGAATCTGTTTTACCAGAAATGCATCATGACTTTGGCTGGTGCCCTTTATTTTTTCCACCACTGGTACAGTTTAAGTTTCTTATCTGATTTAGTTGTATGTGATTTTTTAAATTGTTTCTGTATAGTAGAGCTGCACAATATATCTTTGGGCATCATCATCGCAATGTACGTGTGCGCAATAGTCACACTGCAGGTCCTGCGATGTAGGAGGCAAATGAACTAAACATGTTCTCATCTAATTTCAAGGGTACCTGACACACACTGCACACAGTGATCCACCAATCACAATCATTCTTAAACAGTTTGCCAAAGCAGACCACGCCCCTGTATATGGAGTGAGTCGCAAGATCAGTGCAGGTTAATTGTCCACAAGATGGCAGCAGTACAGCATAACATAAAGTGCTATTCAAGTCATCTGGTGAAAATTCCTGTATTTTTTCATATCGCAATATATATCGCAGGGTTAAAAAAAATCGCAATGTCAGTTTTTTCCAATATCGTGCAGCCGTACTGTATAGCTTTAAGATCCACAGAACAATGACATGGTATTGTAACAGAGAATTCTGGGTCCACCTATCAATATATATAAATTTAATGGGGAAACAATAAATGGGACGATATGTCCAAACATCTTAGTCTGGAGCCACCAGTCCAAAGCGTTTGACAACATGAGAATGAGACTCAGCTGTCAATAAAATAGATTTTTCAAAGTTTTTCAAAAATTGTGAATCACTGCAACCACGAAAACATACAACTCAGAGTTCAAACAACTGGGTCCAGTAATATGTAAGACTAGTTACAGAGAGACATAACACCCACACAGACGACTAGGAATAAAACAAGTATTGGTTTCACAATAAACTACAATAAAAGTCCAGACAATTCAAATCACTGTTTCACATTTTAATTATTGTTAAAACTGTGTTTAATTACCGCCTTTGAAAAAACTCACAGCAAATGCTGTCCAGCATCAACCAAAGTTCCAGACGCAGTGAGTCCATAAAATTAGGTTTGTGATGAACTCAAGCTTAAGAGATGTTCATGTTTTGTTCTGCAACATAAAACACGCCAATAAATACCCTTCTTGTGCATCTTGACGCTTTCCTGTGTCTTAAAAAAGGCGGTTGCTAACAATTCGCTAAACAAAACTACAGTGGTTGCAACAGACATTAACCATAATGATGCTGTCACTGTCACTGGTGGTGACACTGAGTTACTCAACCTCGGTGTAGTTCATTAAGTAAGCTGTTAACTTTTTGCATTTACACTTCAAATGTTTTAAGCTGAACAAAAGCTTATCTTCTGCATTTTTCCAAAATCCAATTGAAAAGAATCACATTAGCTTTTTTGTGGAGGGAACCAGAGCGATGCTAACTTCTGGGCCAGCCTTCAAAATAAGTATTCCCAGCAGTGCTTCTTGAAAACACTGACTATAGTCATATTGACAAACATGACAATATCGGTTACTTTAATTACGAGATGAAATTTTTATACCACTTCATCTCTACAGAAAACTAAGCACATGCTCTCCTCCAGGCTTACACCTGGCAGAGATGAAAAATAGGAAAAAACTGTCTTCACTTTGTAATTTGATCAATAAACTGATTTAAAAATCTAAAACATTGACTCGTGGAAGTTAAATACATAATAAAAACTGCAAGAATACAAGATTACAGGTTGTAGAAGTTTCTTTTTCTTCTCTGTTTGGCTGCTGCTCTCTCACCCCCCCCCCCCCCCCCCCCCCCCGCCCCCCTTCGCAGCAGCCACATCACCAGCTCATATCCATGTTTATAAAGAGCTGCTCTCCATTATCCTAATTGAAAAATGAGAGTAAAGTGCCACTTTATTCACAATACATGGCCATCACCCCCCTATTCATCTCTTGCACTGCAGTTCAGTGCAACAGAACAAAGACAACGCTTCAGTATTTCTGCTCAGAGATGATAAAGTAAACTATAGAGAACTACTGTACTTTCTATGACTCTTATATAGACACAAATGCAGACCAGCGAAAACGCACTCAAACAAACACACACACACACACAACACACATGTGAAAAGTAAGGTCCAGATGATTCATCTTGTTCTTATCATTTTTATGACCTCCTCTCACCACACACACAAACAAACTTCCCAGAACTACCAGGACTGTTTGTACTATTAACACTGGAGGCATTTTGTGACTCATTCATGTTCTACATCTCGGTCTACTCATGATAAAGAGGTTTATGGAATATGCTTTCTGCAGCTCTGGGAAAAGTCAATAATCCAGTGAAATGCTCAGTGGGAACATTATAATCGTGTACCGCTCTCATTCTGTGATGCCACAAGTTATTACTGGAAAATAAAGTACAAGTGCAGCATAACATCGAGCACAGCGGATCCAACTGATGGACAAAAACAGTCCTCTGACGTGACTGACAGCATCTCTGAGTTATGCTTGAAACATCCACATTATATATGTAATGTTATTGTTCTTCACTGACCATATAACTCATAAAGACTAACAAGAAAAAAACCCAATAATCAGTGACCGAGTGTTTGATGTGTACTGTAACTTTAATGTGTTTTTCTAAGAAACTGACTGCAACATTTTCATCTAAGTAAGTCACTGATTTTACATTACTTTGACTCACTGTTTTTGCCGTTTATGCAATGATTCAACTGAAGGTCATGTCTATAATCAGTTATAAGCACTTTTGTAAGACCTAACGCATTTGTAAAGCTGTATAAAACGTATTTTCAATTCAAGGTTTACTAGTGGTGGACCTCTTCAGTCAGTTCTATAGACACATACAGAATAGCTAATATAATCAAGATTATAAATTCTAAGTTTCTGAAATGGAATAAGTTTATTGCAAGCCACACTTGCAATAATGGATGAAAAACTTAATAATTTAACTTGGGTATGACATCAAGTTTGATGTATGTAGACTGTATGACGATCACACCTGAACTGTAGGCTAAGACCCAAGTCTAAATACAAGAAAACGTCATCAGTGTGCATCATGTGCAAGTGCAATGCATCTGCACCGCTGCAGTGGTGGTGGTCTTAGTCATGACGAGAGAAAACTGGGGATGCCAATTTTGTCAAGAGAACTTGCGGTGGAGCAGCCCTATAGCTCAGTTGGTAGAGTGTCCGCCCCATGTACTGAGGCTGTTAGTCCTCTACAGTGGCCGCAGGTTCGACTCGCGCCTGCGGCACTTTGCTGTGTGTCATCCCCCCTCTCTTCACCCTGTTTCCTGTCTGCTCTTCAGCTGTCCTATCCAATAAAGGCAAGAAAGCCCAAAAAGATATCTTTAAGAAAAAAAAAAAGAGAACTTGAGGTAACGTTAAGTATTTGTAGCATCCTAACAAACGCATATATCAACAAATGTTAGTGCATTCCCATCAATTTGATAGTAGACGCAAGTCATAGCATTCAAGATGTTCATTGTTTATACATACAATCATGTGAAACAATTTTGCTGAAAAATAGTAAGTAGCAAAAATAAGCAAGTTAAGTGATAAAAGACAGAACAAGAATAATAAAATAAGTACAAAGTAAAATAATAAAATGTATATTTACAAACTTATGTACAATAAAATAAAAAATACTCAGTATGATGACATAAAGAACAAATAAATATAGACACAATGAAGGTTGTGTATTGTACAACATTGCACAGACATCAGTCATGCTGGCAGATGGTTAGTCTAAATTTTTGATGCTGTCAAATTTTTGTCCCAGACTATCTTTGGTTGCAAGATGGCGACAACAGCCATCTTTGGATTTCTCTCACAGTGTCACTTTGGACAACCATTTTGGAACCACAATATAGCTACGCTGTGCAATTTTTGATCAATATGAATGCATAAACATCTGTTGTTGTATGCTACTTTAGCACACACTTTACTTCAAGCTCTCCTCTGGCATCCCAAATTGGCCTGTTTTCCCACGACAGAGTCCATATTCTCCTCCTCTTTGATTTTTTTCCATACACATAAATATCACTATAGTAAGGGCTCGATTCTTGCTTAGCGTCATTGTTTACCACTACAGCAGCACATTAACATTACTGCATATTAATATTAGCCTACAATTCAGTAGGTGTGAAAATTGCGCAGTCCACATACATCATACTTGTACAGTGCTGCTGCAATAAACTTGTAAGACTGCTGAAATCTCACAGTCTGTAAGCGTCATTAGTTTAATCTCTTACACTTCTGATGTTTTCGTCTTCTGTTACTTTGCGTCTCTTTAGAAGATTGAATGCTTAAGTTAATGAATGTCATGATTTATTCATCAAATGTTTTTCCATTGTCACATTCCTTGGTCGCATTTTGTTTTTTACCAAGAAACCAACTCTTCCATCTCAGCCAATCAAAAAGCCCTTTTATTAGCATTTTTTTAGGATATCAAATGCATCATCACTCAAATCCAGTAAGTACAGTACAGTGTTCTTTTTTTAATATATATTTTTGGACTTTTGATGCCAGCTGAAGATAAGACAGGAAAGGGGAAGAGACAGCGGGGGAATGACACACAGCAAAGGGCCATGGGTGGCAGTTGAACCCACGGCCACTGCAGAGGACTCGCAGCCTCCATACATGGGGCACACGCTCTACCAACTGAGCTACCCAGGCGCCCAGCGGTACAGTGTTCTTCACGCCGCTCATATCATCATGTCGTTCAGTGCTGATTCTGTCTGCCTTAGTTCAGTAGAAGGGGAAGTGTGAGGGAGTAACATGGTATGTATCCCAGCTGAGCTGACAAATTTGCTCTCTTGAGTCGCGGAGTGCATTTGCATAAAGTTGAACATTTTTCAACTTTCCCACATTGTCCTGCTGGCCACCTGTTGAGTGTTTGAGACACAGTGTTTGGTGACATTACGTTTGAGCCCTTTAATTTCAGTTCACATTGAACAGTATCCTGTCGTGCCTCTGTTTTAGCAACATTTTGCCTCCAAGTTAGTTGAGAAATTACATTTAAACTTCAATATGTTGTTCATACCATATAAAAGAATCAAATGAAAGCTGTGGTTCAGACAATATTTATCATTGCAGACATTCACATATGAACATATGCAACTAAAACACAACCATGATCACTACATCACCAATTTCAGCAGTTTTTATATGTATTATCAAATATAAATGTCATGATGGTTTTTTTGTCATGAAGCCTACTTGCCAAGTTCTTGAAAGTCCTTAGGGAGCATGGAGATTGCACAATTTCAATTTTCGCAATAGATATGAATGTAAAAAGTTTTTTCCCTGGACAGAGGTGGAAAGGTTGGTTGATCAATAAAAACAAAATGCGACAAAGCTTGCATCAGATCTGTGAAACAAACATAAATGCCATATTTCTATCATGTTTTCTGCATTCTTATATTTTAAGATTATTTTACCAGCAGCGCAATTTTGGTACCCTATTCAGACAAAAATGTATGTAAGTTTTAGTCAAATTTTACAATTTCATTTGACAATTTAATTTCCAACTCTGCATGGTGCTTTAAAATTCCACACTTAAAAAAAATCAATTAAATTTGTTTTTGTACTTCATCATTTTAACAAGAGTAACAGCTTGTTCATTTGTACTAATTAAAACAACAAATGTGTCTGAGCAGATTCCCTGTATTTCATTCTGTCACTTTTTGGTTGAGCTGTCATGTGAACGAGAAGCTGCTGGGAGACGGCCGAGTGTCGACTTGGCAGGACCGGCTGCTGCTCTGTGATCAGAATGTCAGATCAGCTGTTAGCGGCACCAGAAGGAGTCAGTGCAGCTCTTTCCAAGTCACGCAGGACCCTGCTGAGCAAAGCACTGGGGACCAGCAACCTGTGAGTGTAGTTTCACCTGCACTCCCTCCCAATCCCTACAAAGTGCGTATATGTGAGCGTGTGTTTGTGAGGGAGAAGAACAGGAAGCAGCGGAGGCTGCTGGTGATAATGACGAAGAGCTCAAGGCAGTTTAGTGTCACAACTGCATTTTATTCAGTGAATAAAACTCGACCTGCAATTTTATAGCGTTTGTGTGTGTCATTTTGACACTTGCAAAAGGAGCGGGCCATTAACATTTGCAAGGCAACAGAACCTCGATTTCCACTTTTGCTTTGCATATGACAGGATTATGGAGTGTGGGCTCACAGTGTCATCTAACAGACTTCGAAAAAGACATGATTGTCAGGAGGACAGATCTGAACATCAGCAGGACCAGAGAGCTGCTTTTCTGAAGCAGCAATCTCAATCAGAACGTCATCAAAATATTTGGAGGCACAATTAATCTATATTAGAGCTGCAAACTTTAGTGCTGTGTGCAAACCACAAACCAACCAGCGACTGACATTTGACAGGTAAGAAAAAGAAGAAAGCAAAAGGGAAAAAAAAACTTTTCAACAAACATGGATTTGCGCATTGAAGGCAACACTGGAAAGGTTTCTGTGTCTGGGGTGCAGCCAGGTCGTGTAAACAGGAAGTACAAAAAGTTTTAAACTCTTTGCATTCATAATTTATTTCAAATACATTTGAACAATTCATGCATGAGCCACAATGAATTGTTCTTGCTCAAGTGGATGGTGGAGTCCACAGCACAACTACAACATTAATAACAACACTGGATTATATTTTGGATTCAGTCCGATAAAGGTAAATTAACAAACGCTGCAGACTACTGACTGGTCAGAGTAGCGTTTTGCTCTGAGTGTGTAACTTTAGCAAGCATGAGAAAGGACAAGAGGCAGGGTAACTACTGTCTGTGGCGGCAGAGAGTGACATGAATGCATGCTGAGCAGAGGAAAAGGTGAGCAGTGAAGTCTGGCAGTAATTGAGCAGCGACAGCGCTGCACTGTAAACTGGAATAGTGTAACTATGACAGTCAGCTCTGCCAGCATTAAGGGACTACTACAGTACAGTGGAGTTGAGCAGTTTTACACAAATATCGCCATAATATTCCTATTCCTAATAGTCCCATATTCCGGTATAATGTCAGGAGGGTATGAAGATATGAAAAAATAGACACCGCCCAAGCCTAGTTATCATTCTAGGTGCAGACGGTCCTTAAGATGAGGCAGGTACCGTCACGCTATGACTACAGTATGACAAATACTTCCAATTTCAGGACTTATAATGAAACATGCAGGGTGTTCATGTTAAATGTCTGGATACATTTGAGTGGCAGAGGACCGACAGGTTGATTGTTGGACTGATTAAATTTGATTTGGGCATCACAAGTGATTGGTCCGTCTTGGGACAGAGACAGTTGCCATCTGGTCATTTGTTTGCCAGTTTAAGTTACTGATCTAATGACAGGAGTCCAGACAACAGACATTTCAGGTGTCAGCAAAGGGAAATAATAATAAAACATGTGCGAATGTGATGCACAAAATACAAATGCGGGAGTGTCGATGCAAAGTACTAACATATCAATAATAAAAAACATTCATGCATAACAATGACCAAAAGTTTATTGTAGTACATCAAACTTATTAATGTCCTGCCCCATCAGGTCTGTGACTTATCGGTTCACTAAAAGTTACACTGACGTGCACATCAGCTTAATGAAAAGCTGGACAAGTTCCAACAAAAGGCACCTGATATAGATAATAGTCAGCCAGCTAAACCCAAACCTTGCTTATCTTCCCCTTATTGTCCTTGTCTTATGGCTTCAGCTGCAAAACCTTGACTAACCGGTACTGCAGATCTTGAAGAGGAAGGAGATGGAGATGTGGGCTGGTGCATAGTGAGCAGATTCATTAGGATCCATCCTCTGGGGATCATTAAAGTCTGTACAAAAAATGGTGGAACAGCCGATCATCAGACTGATGATATACTATCCAGACAGCCTAGAGAGATAGCATGACTGAAAATGACTAAAATCCACTAGAAAACAAAATCATTTAGGTGTAATATTTTGTAATTTTGTAATTATTTTTGCAATAATAAATTCACTAACAAATAATTTATCTAAAGGCAGCAGAGGACAGCTTTAAAACACCCTTATCAGCTCAATAATTAGCAACATCCTGATGAGGGTAAGTGGAGAGTGACAGACCCTGAGCAGCATGAATGACTGCTGGATAATGATTTAATTAGTGAGTATACCGACCAAGAACACAAGCAACAACCCTTGGGCAACATCTTAATTTATCAACCAGATGTATCCCTTTGTTTGCCCCCTGTTCAGGCAGAGACTTGCCCCATCCCATTGGCCGACCGAGGACAGTCCTGGAAGGAGGCTATAAAGCTGCCATTTTGGCAGGATGGATGGGGATCGGTCACCAGGCTCGGACTGGTGACCCACCAGAGGCCCGACGGTAATTACAGTAAATTGATGCTGGATGGTTTCTATGTCAAGGTTTCACATCAGCCTTGAATCATGGGTAAGGGATCAGGAACACGCATGGAAACACACAAATATTAAATGCCATGCTCACAGACTTGGAACAAAAAGTAAGGTGAAATATGAGGCTCAGTGCGTGTCGTAAGAAAAGATTCTGAGAATATAAGCTCACTTCCAGACCAGTCATGTGGTCCAAGGTACAGTCAAATGGTTTGGACAGACGCCAAGCACAAGATCAACCTGTCAAGTCACTGTCCTCTGTCTGTTATGTGTGATATCTCAACTCTCAGTATTTTTTTAGTTCATCCTGTGTATTTTGTCTCATGTATATGAGACCAGATCACTAACAACGAGACCGACAAAGAACAAAGCTACTTAACGGGTCTTTATTTTCCCCGGCTGCAGCATTAATACTGTAATTCTGAGGGTTTTACAAAAAAAACATTTTCCCTTTTCCTGAACTTTCCCTGCACTTTCCTTCACTCAATATCAACTTCAATCCAAGTACAGGAATACTAGTAAACAGTAGTGTAGGTCAGTACCACAGTATAGGAACATTTACAGTAGACAGACTCCACCTCAATGCCTGCTGTTAACAACTCTGATGAACCTCAATTTTACAGTGTACACTAAGACTTAACTTGACTCTGCTAGACAACTAAGCACCACTATACAGTACTAGACAGTAGACTCTGTACCCCTTCACCTGGCTACATTCAGTGTTTCAACATACCTGAGACATCATAGAAAATATATGGATGATTAAACCACCAATCCGAGCAAATTAATGTAAAGTCCTGTTTGTAGAAGAAAATGCTGATTGTAAGAGATTATAAAAGCCAAAACATTCTGAACCAATGGTCCACTTTTGATTTGGGATGTCACAAGAACAGATACCTCAGTATCCCAGAGATGCAATTTTTCTGGTCATGACAGGGAAAGCATAAATGCTTACAAGTGCTGTAGTCTGCTGTTAAACGCTAGAGGAAGGAGGAGAGTACTTAGCAAAAGCAACATGTGCAGCTGCAGCAACAGCGCCGCTTCGACTCGTCCAAAAGTCTCCCCAGTTAACCCACAGAATGGGCAGGTTTGGAATGACTTATTAAAAATACCACGGGTTATGGCGGGCAGGTCAAGTGACAATGCAGCACTCGGAGAAAGAATTAATGACTTCAAGAAAGACTACGTGCAATAGTCGACCTCCCACTTTCCTTTCCTTTTTGGTCGACAGCTTTTCAAGAATAATGCATCTTATTGTTTGGCCTGTACTGTGTGCATCTTCATAGTTAATGGAACGGACTGCAGTTGTATAGTGCCGTTCTAAGACTAAAGGAGACTGAGCATTTGCTGTTAAAGCTACTCGGCCGGAGAACAACCTGCATGAAGAACTCTGGCTTGCTACATCTGGATCTTAATCACTTTGGAATATTTATTTTTAGCAAAAGTCTTTTTCAGAATTTTCTATTAATCCTAATACTAAACAATTGAGTTACACTGTACACTGTTTTATTATTCAGTCATTACTATTATTATTCTTACCACTCAAACTGCTTTAACCTACATGTCAGCATTTACCAACACACACACACACAGAGTCATACACTAATGCAATATCCTGACTAGTGCAGGCATCAGCTGATGCAGATTATATCAAAATGCCAGATAATCATCTGATTAATCTATAATCTAATCTATAGTCTATAACTAGATGAAAGTGATACAGAGATGTTACTTGGTTCAATCAACATTTTAAAATTTCCATTGTGACTTTTGCATAAAAGTGACCAGGGTGCTTTATCAGACATGAGACTGACATGATAAAGTGCCAGGATTTACTCACCCAGGAAGTGAATGAAGAAGAAATTATGCTCTACATGGTGATGAAATTATTTACCCAGGGCAGGAGCTCACTATTGTAAACATATCCTAGGCTTTATTAATCAAGAAGACAAAATCACTCGGTTGATCTTTGAATAAAAAATTGAAATCCGGCAGGTTGCATGCATTGCAAGAAAAAAAATGCTTTGAAATTATAATAAATCTTATGTTGCCTACTTTTTCATGTTTTAACTTTTATTTATTCAAGTAACAGAAGAAATATTTGCTTAAACAACCATAAGAAAACCTTTGCTTCTAACTCTGCTTCCCCATTTATTGATTTTCAGAAAAATTATGGAGCTGCAACATGTCTTATCTGTCCTGGTGTCACGTTTTCATGTTTACCCGGTGCATATTAACCTCTGGCGGCATCAGCCCAAACTGTGGCAGTGACCTGCGTGACCCAGTTGGCCTCTGCGGGTCAGAACAGAACAGGCCGAGTCCCTGAGCCTCAGCCAGACGGATCAATGACAGGCTCAGGCCATCATTGATCAGGGGAAGAAGATTACATCATCACTCAAGCAGCAGCTACAGATGATTTGTGTTAAGGCTGGAAATAAGATGGCATCCGCGCCCAACACCTATATGTCTTCATAATGCTTAAATGTGCAGTAAGTAAGACTTTTAATACCCTAATTGATACCAAGATGTGTGCCAGGGGTTTGTAAGGTTGTCGATCAATACTGGTGACTCAGTGGCTGCGAAAACCTTCTTTCTCTACTGCGAACAAAACCTCCTCACCCTCACCTACATGTACTATTTCATCCCAGTCTCCTGAATTTTTCTCAAAAGAGCACGCTGTCTTTAAAAGCAAATCCATTTCTCCACCACAAAAGAGGAGTGTGGGGTAAACAGCACAACACAGCCAGCTGACACTAAAATATTGTGGTGTGAGGACTGAGCTGATGGATGATCAACTGAATCTGTCCTTCACGTATTTGCAGCTCATTCTGTAGATGGACAAGTTTTCCACATGGCCACATTATTTTAAGTTTCTTATTTTACAGCAACAAAAATCTGCTGTATTCCTGCAAAATTACTAATAATCATTTGGGGATGAAGAACTAATGCTTGCATTTGATCTCTTTTCATTAGGTTACAAAACATTTGGTCATATGTCTCCTTAATCATATTCTTCATATATTTTTTACAATCTATTTAATTAAAATTTTGTTTCCTTATTTTCTGCATTGTAATTTTGTTATTTTTAGTCCATTCTGTACATACAACCTGATATTTTCTTTAATTATTTCCAGATAAAGCTTTTTTTGGTGAGTATTTTCTTATCTTTTTTATCTTTAAATATAAATCAGATGTGACTGTGCAGATTAAAACTACAGAAATTGTTTTTGGGGCCAAGGAAGAACGATTAAAAGTCAGAGCTCGACTTTAATCAACAAGTCTTCAGCCGATTCAACTACTGTGACAATGTTTTTACAGGTCAAAAAAAAAAGAAGAAGAAGAAAGGAAAAATCGATCAGACAGCTGCAGCTGATTCAGAACACTGCTGCTCGTGTCCTCACTAAGACCAAAAAAAGAGAATCACTCAAGAATTGACAAAGAATTGATTTTAAAGTACTGCTGTTGGTTTACAAAGCGTTGAACGGTTTAGGCCCAAAATACATTTCTGATCTCCTGCTACGTTATGAACCCTCCAGGCCTCTCAGGTCCTCTGGGACTGGTCATCTCTTTGTCACCAAAGTAAAAACTAAACATGGAGAGGCAGTGGTCGGTTCTTATGCACCACATACCTGGAACAGGCTTCTTCTGTTTACTCAACTTTCTGCTAACTCAACCAGTCAGGTATTACTTACTTTTTAACAGTTGATGTTTAATGCATTATCAGTTGCAGGTGTCTTATTTGAAAAAGGTTTCCGTTTCTCAAAATCTCCGGTCTGAATGACACCAAACTGTTCTGCTCAGTGGCCATATGTCATGGCCCGTTTGCAACCAGACAGCCTTAATGGCTACAGAAATGTAGATTAAAGGTTTGGATATTAATTCAAATTGTACTCAGTTCCAATTAAGTAAGTACATAAACATAGTGTAATGCATACATACTTTAGAGTAAAATTATCAACTTAAAAAAATACTCAGAAAAAAAAAAAGTACCCACCCCCCCAAAACCTAATTACAGTAATTGAGTAGTTCTAATTAGCTACTTCTACCCCTTAATAAAACTAATATGACCTGACTTTAAATGATCTTACTGGTGAATTTACATTTTGGTTTCTAATGGTTGAATATTCATGATTTGTTTGTTGCTGTTTGTAAATGCATCATTTGAAGTTGACCCCTCATCTGGTCCAACAAACAAGCGAGAGAGAGAGAGAGAGAGAGAGAGAGAGAGAGAGAGAGAGAGAGAGAGAGAGAGAGAGCAGCTGTGGTTGAGAGAGGCTGAGAGTGAATGGTGTGAGGGAGCAGTGTTACGAGAACAAAGCAGTAAATCAGAGAAAACATTATTATCTGATTGTTTCACAGCGATTATGTTCTAAAGTGTGAATAAACACGCCCACATCTCTGCACAACACCAGGCTTTGTGTGAATACAGCCAGAGCGAACCTCAGTCTGCTCTGCCTCTGTGTGTGTGTGTGTGTGTGTGTGTGTGTGTGTGTGTGTGTGTGTGTGTGTGTGTGTGTGTGTGTGTGTGTCTCTGCAGCTCTCAGACAGATAGCAGAGGAGAGAGTCGGAAACTGCAATGTAACCGATGATTGCCACATTTTCCTGACCTCACACCCTGCGTGCTGTTTTGGCTGGGGGCTACACACCAATGCTCATAGACTGACACCCAGAAATGTCCCAAACACAGAAAAAAATATAAGAAAATAAGAAAATACAGGCTGAGAGCAGGGTTTCTGCAGATACAGATACCACCACACACTTCTAGCATGTCATAAGTGGTGATTGAGAAGGATTATGTTCATGTTTTAAACAAAAAATCTGCATATTTACCTAAAAAAAACTTAGCAAAAACACAGCATATGCTTTTCATTTTTGTTGACCATTTTCAAATGAATGCTCTACACCTGCTGTTTCAAAAGACTGACATTGTAACCGCCCTTCCAAAAATATTATTCTATTACCATCTTTTCTATATCTTTCTTTAAGAATGTCTGTATGGACGTGCAGGCTCCTTTCTCATCGTTATCAGATGGTTTATATGATAACTCAACATCCATGAGTGGCATATGTAAGTGGTGCAAATTGTGTGCCATCATTAGTCAGCACTTCTTTACAAAACACACAGAGGCTGCAGTGAGTCACGTTGAACTATTCATCATATTTCCTCCCCTTCTGGTTTAGTTCCATTAGTCTGAGGCTGTGTTTTTAATTTTCTCTATTTTAATACCTTAATCATCCTATTAACTGCTGATATTCTGTTACTGTCCTTCAAAGAAAAATGAAGAATGACACGTTTACATTCAAGTCACAAAGCTGTCTGGCAGCTGTGGTAATTAAAACTCAGCCACAAATAATTTGATGGTCATCAAAATGTTGGACTTTGACGTGGGAGTCAGCGGTTCACTCCCCGTTTCCCTCTACGTTGGTTTCTTTTAACCATGACGACAACCACTTCCTGACATTAATCACATTGCTATCATTGTAACCATGACGACGAAGGTCTCCTCACTTTAATGAAGTGTAATTTTGAGCCAAACCACACCATTTCTTGTGCCTAATCCTAACCAAACCTTAGAGATTTAAGATCAGAGGAGTTTTACTTTTGCAGAAATGATTTGTAACTGTGTTGAACAGCAGTAACAAATGACATCATGGTAGTACATCATATATAGTACACAAAATATGAGTAGTTAGTAAGGAATGAGTGATCTAATAATTAATGAATTGTTAATAAGTGGCTCCTGAATACATCTGATTCAGGGACTACAGGTACTACAAAGGACCGAAAAAGGTTTGTGAATGACTCATCAGGAAAAAAAACTATAAAATTGTTTATTTCCCCTACATAAATCATATTCATTTAACTTTGTTTCACTCTGTATTTCTCTCCTGGTCATCCATGTCCGTCCTGCAGTCGCTCTGTCTGTCTTGCGTACCACTCATCACTTGCATCATCATCAATTGGCAACCACTGGCTTATTTGATGTAGAGTTGTATGAGGTACTTATCAGTAGTCACACTTGCTTCATGTCACCGTCTTCTACTGAAAATGCCTGAACATACCATCAGTGTATTAGCTACAGCAGATGACAGTTGGCACGCCCCCCGGTTTGGAAAAGCAGAGAGGAGTACCAGAACAGCTCTGCTGTGGATAGAGTCTGCAACAAAAGGTATTGTGGCCACTTAAAAAAGGTCCACCTAACACAGGAGTTGCTGATCAGCCACTGCATCGATCTGTTTGTTTGTGTTGTTGTGTCACTTTAGTGAATCTGGATTACCCTTTTAAAACAAAGACAAACACACAATAACACAGTAAAACTTACGGATCAAGGCAATTCCCATCTCCTGCCAGCTAAAATGGCTTCTGGAGTTTGGTTAGCTTCCGTGCTGACACTCATCTCTGCTTCCAAACTGGGGGGTGTGCCGATCGCCATCTATTGTAGATAATAAACTGACCATCAATAAGTACCTCATACATCCCTCTTCAAATGATTCAAACTATCCCTTTAATGAATCATTAGTTCATAAGTATCTGTGAATTGAAAAAACAACTTTCTTCAGTTGTTCCTGATTGATTCATTACTAATCACTTAATCATTAGTTACTCTTTTTGTGCCCCTCAGGTAAAGTGATACTTTCTAAGTGTTCCCTCATTACCTCAGGATTACTTACCTTCTTGGTCTCCTTATAGTCCTTGAATCAGGGGTATTCAGGAAACACTCATTAACGATTCATTAGTTATTAGGTCATTCTTCACTTGTTCCTTAGTAACTGCTGACAGTTCTGTGAACTGCAGTACAAGGTGTTACCACCATCATCCTCTATGTGCATTTCTGAAGGATGGTTACAAACACGGTCACCTTTTTTAGATATATTTTAGCACTATAAGGAAAGTTGTAAGGATCTTGCTTGCAAAAATTTAAATCTGCATCGGCCTACAATTCTTGACGTGCAGAAATCACCAAATGTAGAGAGCAAACTAAGAACATTAGATGATGAATAATACGGGTAAGTTACTGTAGTCAGTGCATGTTGAACTCCTCGTCAGCCAGAACTGAACAAACCAGGGGTGAAGGTAAGTAATTACAAATACTCACATTACTGCTGTTAAATAGTTTTTTGTATACTTGAACTTTGAGAGTAGATTTTCAAATCTGTACTTCTACTCATAGTTAAGTATTTATTACACTATGTAATCCACTTAATTACATTTACAAACAGCTGAATACTGAGTACAGTTTGAATTAATATCTAAGCCTTTCATTTGCATTTTAGTAGCCAATAAGGTGATCAGATAACAAATGGACCAATGAAAACCATGAGATACAAACAAACAACAAAACAAAACACAGCAACACGTTTGGAGTAGATATGTTAACGATTAATCATTAATCAATTAAACACAGTTAAGACTTTAACCAATTAAAAATTTATTACTGGATATTTAATCAATAGTCATGGCAGTAATTGCACCTCATTTTACGTTGTTTTGTCTGATGGAGCCATTTGTTGAAATAAGGAAACTTAAAATGAGAAAGAAATGATCAATCAATTATCAACTATGGGTTAAGGAAAATGTACAAAATTTGCAATCATAGTTTGGAGACCAGTTTGACTGTGACCACTGAGCAGAACAGAAACAGAGTTGAACAGAAACCCATTTGATTGAATGGCTGCTATTGACAGTGCATTAAACATCAATGGTTAAAAAGTAACTAATACTCTGAGCATTTTTCTTTATACTTTTACCAAAGTATTTTTGTAACACCAGTACTTTTACCTTGAGTAATATCTTAGCATACAGATTTCCACCACTAAAACCGACAGTACATTCTTGCATATGTGACATGTTGATAGGTGCTTTTTCTGGCACTGAAATGCTCTCAAAATGAAAAGATGTTTGGGATGTTGATAAATGTGGCAGGAAGTATCGCTCTAGTCTCTCATTTTACCGTAGTGTGGGCTTCACTAAAGAGCATTAGGGAGCTGTGAGAAACCAAGAGTATGAGTGAGAATATAAAGACAGAGCTGTGGGAGAGTAGAAAACATGAGGGGATTGTGATGAAGAGCATTAGGAATAAAAGGAAGGTGCTAGAAAGAGGGAAGGCTGAGGAGGAATGGAGGATAGTGGTTTGCGTGTATGTGTGAGTGAAAAAGAAAACAGACAAGAAGAAGAGGGAGGAGAGGAAGAAAGAAAAAACAGAGTCCAAAGAGAAGGGGGAGAGAGAGAGAGAGAGAGAGAGAGAGAGAGAGAGAGAGAGCAGAGAAGAGATGATGATTTGTGGCTCTCTCCAGTGTGCTAGCGTTACAGGAATGGCCCTCCAGGGCAGCATGAAAAGCCTCTTGATTGTTAGGAGTGGTAACTGGAGCCCCCAGCTCCTTGCCCTGATAGATTTATTTACATTTCAGCGCCTGGACCCCACTCAGAAAAAAATGATACGAGGCAGCTGGGGCATCAATATTTTGTAGTAGTGATGATCCTGCTTTGCCCAACCCCCCCACCCCCACCCACCAGCTCTTTTGTTTCATGACGATGACTTAATGCTGCTGGTGATGCTGCATGTTGCACTGGTCACTTATTGGCTGCGAAAGGCTGAAAGTGGTTTACAGGCCATTATATCCATAGTCTACATTTGGATACCTAATATAGAACAATGCCTCTGGAGATGATGGTTGAGCAGGAGTCTGAGAGACTTTTTGTCTTTAATTAACTTAATCAATGACATTTCATGAACATGATTATGATGCATTATCATACATGATTGAGTACAATACAGCACTTCTCAGTTGTTGTAGCAGCACTATGATTACTTTCAACTCATTTCAAATGGTCCGGCTGTCACTTCATTTTGAAAGGCTTAAAGACATTTGTGCAGAGCCCCTGCTGTGCCAAATATTAGACCAAATGTGCAATCTAAAATTATAAATGGCCCTCAAGGTTTTAATTTCTGCCTACTATGTAATTACTACAAATCAGCCAGTGAATGCCACCAGCCTCCAGACTGCATCTCTGCATAGTGTTAACTTACTAATTTTTTATTTTATTTTTTTCCGCAGATCAGCCAACAAAAAACGTTTTGATCGCACTTTATTTTACAGTACAATAATAAGACGTAACAAGCTGCACTTTCTATCAAATTAAAAATAATATGCTCTTTATTAGATAGTATTAGGCTCTCGTTAGACTCTTTTTAGTCTTCATTAAAGGGTAATTTGGGACACAATACAACAGAACTGTACTGTAAACTAAAGTAAAATCACACGCCGTCCTTGGCTGGTCCCATATGATTGACCCTCGGCCTCCTGTGATGAAGCAACTGTCCAATCATAGATCATCATCTTAGCAACTGTAACTAGGGCGCCACAGGCCTGTCAAGTTATGCTTTTCTCTACAGCCTCAGATTGGAGATGTGCACAAGCTGCAAATTCACCATGATACATACACTGCGTATGTTCACTACCTCAAATAAACAAAATAGGAATTTGTCAAGAAATTAAACGTTCTCACACCTAGTTTTCTTTTCTAAACCGAGAAATACCACCGTACATCCTCTGAATTTAAGTTTCCCTCTTTTACAAAATAACACAAAACATTTTTATCAATGCCTTTATCAGTGCACACCACCTATGTGCAGTGACAGGTGTAGCAACAGTCATTAAGGCGGGGCTTAGGGAAGGGTCAATTGGCATAGTAACCAAGATGCCTTCAAATGCCTACTACATTAAAGTACTAATTAATATCTGCCTACAGTATTATAATAAGTCTGTGTACTCACCCACTGACAAAATATTTCTCTACCTCCATAATTTTGGCCTTTACTTGGTAGATCTGGTCACATGTTATTTTTAAATGGGGAAGACTCAGTTTTGTGATTTCACTTTAGATTATAGTATAGTTCTATTTCAATGTGTCCCTATTCACCCTCTAATTAAGCCTCATATGGTTTTAATAACAGCTTGCTACATCTCATAAGTTGTACTGTAAAATAAAGTGTGACCCACATTTTCACCATTACAGTCTCCATTGCTGCCTTGCTTAACAGCACCTACAGTAAATCTTAAGTGGGAAGAGATCAATTCTTACTCACTCACATTTTCCAGCCGGTCAGGGGAAACACTCCACACAAGGTCCAACCTCTCAAACCTCTGGGCTCCTGCCTGGACAGAGGTTAGCAGCAGGCATCGACTGAGCTCACAGCGAGAGAGAAGCCTGTAGAGTAATGACAGGAAAATACATGTGAGCTTTTGGCTCTTGTTTCTGGAAAAATTCACGCTAGCAGATCTGTTTGGCTGAAGCGTTTTGAGCTAAATCCTGGTGCTAGCTTGCTAACAACCTCACAGTGCAATAGTGTCGACCAGGTTCAGCATGTAGTTCTGTATGTTAGCATGCTAAGATTTGCTAATTAACATTAAACAAAGCACGGCTGAGGCTGATGGAAATCTAATTAGCTTTGTGAGTCATTAGTAAAAATGTTCTGAAAGGAGTTTTGGAAAGATTAACACTACCATGATGTCTTTATATACATTATTATAATTCTGCCTATGTGGGACATCACAATCCACCCAATTATTGTGAAGAAATTTCACTCAAAAACATGAATATCAACCTCATGGTAGCGATAGAGGAAATATCAGAGGATCGCCAACAGTTCATACCAATCCATCTCATAGTTGCTGAGCTATTTCAGTCTTGACCAAAGAGGGAGATCAACTGACAGACCAGCACAGCTACCCCTGAGGCAAAATCACTGGTGTGTCAAAAAAAATGAGCCGTAGCCATTAAGACTTTTTTGACAGGTTGAAAATGAACAGCTATTAAAAACGGTCTAGTTTCCTATGAATCAACAAAGCCAAAAAAAATGTGGGCTGTCTGAACTTCACAAGTTAAAGGACCAGTGTGGCATCTAGTGGTGAGCTTGCAGATTGCAAACACCAAACCCCATCCTTCTCCTCCCAGTGTGTAAGAGAACCTACAGTGGCCATGAAACTTGCAAAACCATGAAATGTTGCATCTAGAGACAGTGTTTGTATGTTCAAGGCTACTGAAGAAACATGGCAGTGCAACACAACAACCTCCATGGAAACAAAGGCATGAAAACATTATTCTTATTTCAGGTGAATCATACAGATAGAGGAATAAAAAAATATATAGTAATCAGCTTCTGGAGAGATTAATTTCACTGTCAGAGAAAAGTATATGAAGGCAAAACAGGAAGAAAGAGGAGAGTCCAGACTGACCAGCCAGACATCCTGCTGACTTCTGATACCAAACAACTACATGCTTATTTACTGTTTATCAATAAGAGCAGCTACTAAAGGCTGCATAATGACTTTCATTACCATGAGTTCATTTTATGACACATAGTAACTGCATTCAACTTTGGGTGAGTGTAAACAAATAACCACAGAGTGGTTTTAAAGTAAACGTCAAAGTAGGTTCTTACCCTGAAGGACTTTGGAACTTTTTTACATATGATCAGAGGCAGTACTCAACTACTGCCCTTTAATGCTCCTGTATACTTTCACTCCACAAAATCTATTTTAAGGCTGCAACAAACCATTATTTTCATCATCAATTAATCTGACAGTTATTTTCTCAATTAATCAATTAGTCAGTTGGTCTATAAAATGTCAAAAAATTGTGAAAATCAATTGATCAGTTACCAAAAGGACGTTATTAAATGTCTCCTTTTGTCCACAACTCAAAGATATGCAGTTTACTGTCACTAAAGGACTAAAGAAACCAGAAAATATTAATATTTGAGAAGCTAAAAACTGAAAATTTTTCATAGTTTTTTCTTTGAAAGAAAAGACTCAAAATGATAAATCAATTATCAAAATGTTTGGCGATTAATTTAATAGTCAGTTAATCGATCAGTCGTTGCAGCTCTAATCAATTTGATAACCATGCTTACTTTACTTCTTAAAACTAGTTACGGAAAAGTTCTGATCAGTTTATAAATGTTCAACTGTTATACATTAACCTGCCCAACAGTGTATTAAGTAATTAAAATCAGCTTCACCTGCACCAGATACATTATTGAAATGCTTCTCAAACATGCAACTCTAATAATAATCCAATTATATAATATGTGATAAGAAATACTAATTTAGATATCTTTGGTACATTTTGTACTATATTCTGTACTTTTGCTTGAGACAGATCTTTAACGCAGGACTTTTACTTAAAAAGTAAATAAAATGTTTTTACATTTAGGTAGTGACACTTTTACTTTAAGGACCAGCAGTAAAATGTAGAAGCAGATTACAAACATGTTGCCTCACCCTTCCCCTCTAAGCATGTAGGAGAACCTACAGTGGCTGTGAAACTCAAAAAAACTACGAAAGGCCCTCTCCAAAGCCAGTGTCTGGTTTGTCTGTCCTGGGCTACCGTAGAAACATAGGGGAGCAACATAGTGACCTCTGTGAATGAGGGCCTGAACCCTCTGTAGATATAACCGAAAAACACAATTCTTATTTTTAGGTGATTATACACAAATGAAAACATACTTATGAATATTCTATTTAATTTCTACCAATTTCTGTCCCCCTAAATCTTACATGCTGGACCTTTAAGTACATGATTTGAACACTTCCTACCACTGAAGTGTCAAATTTCTTTTCATGATGTGGGATATTATTAAATAGCAGTCCTTCCTTTTGTTTAGATAATTCATGGTCAAGCTTCAGTCTGCTGCACCATCAGCTTGCGTTGTGAGTAATTTTCCAAAAGGAGAACAAACAGAAAGAGGCAGCAGCAGCAGCTCTGGATGGCCAGCAGATATCCACACGCAGACAGCTCTCAGTCTTAAGTGGAAGAGCAGCAGCCTGTCTCCCATTTAGGATAGTGGGCTATTTAGCCTGACAGCCATTAAATATGAATTAAAAACCACACAGGCCTCTTTGCCTTCGAAAATGTCATTACATATCTTTATGGCGGCCGATTGTTGAATAAGCAGTTTGCAGGGCTCCCCTGGGGGCAAAGCTGGGGATGGGAGTGGAGTAGAGTGAAGTGGATGGAGGGAGGGAGGGGAGAGAGGAAGAAACCGGGGTGGTCAGACGAGTGCTGGAGTGGAGAGATGGCAGGATGGGATGGGGGACAGTTGGGTGGAGGAGCGAGGAGGACTGAGAGGATGAGTGAGGGGACGGCAGAATGAAAACAGAAAGGGTGGGTGGGTGGGTGGGGGGCTGTGCGTCCACGTGCGGAGGTGAGGTATGGAGGGTGGAGAGAGCACTGGAGGAATAACGAACAGGCTGGTCTGCTGTAACGGATGAGGCCTAATAGCAGCTGAAATGGAATCTACATTACAGGTCCTAACTGAGTGCAGTACTTCAGGGGCCGGGCCCCGAAAGGAGCAAATAATAGCGCTGGCTTGAAGTGGTGCTTCAGTTTCTCTCCAGCAGACGAGGGAGATATGTAGGGGGGAAATGAGATTGAAGGGGAAGGGGGAGTACTTCAGAGAGATACAGGCCTTCTTAGTATTTTCAGGGTTGTTAGAAATGTCACAAAAGGTCAGCATGTGCCCGGCGACTCATTTTATTGAGCAGTGTTTACGGCGTGGCCAGGAAGCCCAAACTGCCAGGCTGTAATTATCCAAGCTGCACCTCTAAATTGTGATGGCTATTGTTCAAGAAAAGACATCACCATTGGTTTTGCTGCGTCCTTGAATACGCCCATTGTTGCAGTAATACAGCTAATTTCACTGAAATATGGTTGATATACACCCAGACAATAGATATTTAATGAGGTTATTTTCACTGATGCACTCAAGTTTACCCTACAGAATAATGCCTCAGGTTGTCAAGAGAACAATCGAACAAGAGAGGAAAAAAACAGCACTATAATGTAATCTTTACGTTACATTATATTTTCAGTCAGTCAACACCTCCAGGCAAAGTGCACGTCTGATTTGGCTGCTATAAAAGAACAGTAGGCCTACAGTACAGTGGCTATTGTTAACCCTAATGCTGTTTTCAAGATGGTTCTGTAATTTGGCCTCATTTTGCTGCAGAAATTGTGACTGTTTTTCCACATGACTGTTGCTAGAGAAAATCCGACATATGTGATCTGTAAACAGGCTTGGGGAGGAATGGATTACATGTAATGTAGTCTGGACACAAAAAAAGGTAACTAAATTCCATTACAATTGCAGATAAAAAAAAAGATGTAATCAGATTACAGATACATTTTGTATAAATAGGGATTATTAGTAGGATTACCATTTAAAAATTAAGAATAATATACTACCATGCACAGTACACACACAATTGCCAATTCATTATCATGGCCTCAAAGGAAAAAATGCTACACTGGGTGGAAATTTCGCCATTGTTTGTCTTAAAAATAAGTCAATCAATAAATTGCACATAACGAGGAAGAAACAGCTACACAAATTAATAATCATAACAATGAACAAAAAACTTAGAGCTGCAACAATTAAACTATTATTAACTGACTATTAAATTAATCAGTACTTATTTTGACAACTGATTAATCACTTTGAGTCATTTTCTCATTTAAAAAAAGAAAGATTTCAGCTTCTTAAATATTCATATTTTCTGGTTTCTTTACTTCTTTGACAGTTTGAGTTGTGGACAAAACAAGACATTTGAGTACGTCATCTTGACCTTTGATCAACATTTTTTTATCATTTTGTCACTTCATGGACCAAAAAACTAATCGATTAAATGAGAAAATAATGGATGATGAAAATAATCGTTGGTTGTAGCCCTAAAAACACTATATAAACAATTTCACCACATTTTATATTGAAACCGAAACTGGATCAGTTATTGGTTCTCAACAGACTCTGTTTCTTTTTTTTTTCTTTTTGTTTTTTTGAAAGCTCCTCATATCCTTTAAAGATATCAGTTTTAAGTCTTTAGTTCCTTTCGTTCAAAAGTTCCTCTCAGGTTGCCAGACAAGCAATGGCCTCTTTAAAGGTTTTATTCAGTTTTTGGACCCACCAAAGAAAATCGGAGATCTGATGAAAAAAATACAAACCAATAAATCCAGATTAGTTAAATTTCCTCTGTTTTGGTTGGCACACACTTGGACGTCGGTGTCCAGACAAGACGAAGGCCTCCACAATCCAGACATCAGATGGTGCAGCTCCGTGTTGTTGATAAAAGAATCTTCCTTTGTTAAAAAAACAAACAAACAAACAACAAAAACAATATACAGAACAGTTATCATATTGTCTTATTTTTCCTGTTTCACTGTCCGTTATATTAAAACAGCTAACAACGCTTTACAATAATAAACTTTGACTAAAAATATTATATAATACTATAAAATATTAAACATCTGCCCATAAATATTTCTTTTAAGCACATACACATAAGCTTCAAACACAATTCAAATACACACTAATTACTAAAGCTGCAACATTTAATTGATTATTGATCAACTATTCTGTCTTCTACCACCAACTATTCTGATCATCAACTTATCAAAACAAGACATTTGAGGAAGTCGCCCTGCGCTCAAGGAAAAACTGGTCAACATTTTTCACAATTTTCTGGCATTTTACTGACCAAACATCTACTTGATTAGTTGAGAAAACGATCAATAAATAAACTGATAGTGAACATAAGCATCAGTTGCAGCCCTACAAATTAGCTCATCTCGGTCAACGGCCAGGGACGTTGCATTTGCTAAGTTTTTAGGTCGCAATGAAGCCGACAGAGGTGGGCAGTTTAACAACACATCCATATTTACTAAATCTTACACGAGCATTACGTGACTTTAGCTGGTTTCTCAAAGTAAAATAACACACACTTGGGGCTATTTCAATGAACTCTTAAAGCTAATCGGCTAACTTACCACGGAACGTCAAACGGTGTTTAACAAATAACAATTCTCTCTCAACAGCTAGCTAGCTAGCTAGCTACTTCACAGTTCATCAGGTTTTGCTTTGGGGCATTTCTGCCAGCTCTACTCTGCTCCGCGTATTGGAAAAGTCGTTACAGGAGGTAGAAATGTCTTTTTTTACTCTTCTGAAACCCACGGAGCTTCTGTCTCACACACCTGTCTGAGCTGAGCTCGCTACGTGTCGGAAGGTTTCTACCGGTAGCCTGCTTGTGAGGCGTTTAGGGAACATTGGGAAATTGATCTTTAAGCCCAGTCCTTAGTTACAGTTGCTACGCCTGTCAAGCTTTCCATTCTTGCACTGCATGTATACAGTTTACAGAGGTAATAATGTCAGATTAAACATCAAAAGTGGGAATAATTTCTACCTGGCGACTGTGGAGTTTGTCAGCTAAAATGATGACTCACACTAGCAGATGTAATAAGTGTAGCAAGCTAATGTAAGCTAATGCTAATGCTTTAACTTCTTGAGTTAGCCTAGCTGAAAAGTCCATCTCCAGCTGAGTCTTTAATGGTTCCTCAGACACATTTATAAATATAAAACAAATATTAAAGAAATTAAACAAATAAAAAAAATCAGTGCCCAAACTCGACAAGACCTGACAGGACATAACAGGTTTGGGTCAAGCCTCATTTCTCACATATTTCACAGGCTCACATCGGGTTTGGGCTTTTTTATTTTATTTTATTACATTTTTCTGTTTGTCTGTTTTTTGTTTTTCTCCCTAATTTAGTTGTTTCCCATTCCAGTTGTCCTCATGTATTTTCCCTCTCACTGCCAGCTGCTGTTTGGTGTAATTATTATTACTTTGTATTGTGCATGTTCACCATAACCAAAGTGTTCTTTTGCTCAGTTTTGTGCAACAGTGCAGCACAGACATGTTGCATGTAGATTGTCTTAACTTGATTTTTTTTGTTACAGTTAAAGCGACATTTTTTATAAATAAATAACATTTAAAAGGGCAGAATGATGGCAGAATGATTAATGACCTATCCTGCCTTTATACAATTTAAAGAGGTGAAAATAGAAAGTGCAGTTTTTTTTGGTTTTTTTTGCTTTTGTTTTGTGTTTTTTAGTCATTCATCCAATGACACATAGAGGAAATCTTGTTTTAAAAAATGTTGGGCTGTAATTGAGTTTGGGCTGAAATATGCTAATGAGGGCCGGGTTTTGTCAGGCTTGGTTCTTGGTCGCCTCAACTTTTCAGGTTCGATTAAAGCTCTGTTGTAAAGTTGAGCACTTTTGGAGCCAGCCTTAAGTGGCCATTCAAGGAACTGCACTTCTTCGCTGGCTTCCTTTTTCAGCCCCGGAGGTTACTGCTTGTTTAAAACATGCCTTGGAAGCTACAGGCAAGTATGTTTCTGGTTCCCCTGCTGGGGTTCAGCCCACAAGCTGCTGTCATTGAAACACAGGTACAGGTACGCTTCTCAAGCAGTGAAGAGGGAAAGGAACATTTCCGATATGTCCCCAAACACTGTTTTTCTTCCATTTATTAATAAAAAAAAGCATTGGCAGATGAGTAAGCTTTGTACCACAACCAACTTTCTTCTTTCCTGCTTCCTGTACGTAGATATGCTATGTGCCAGGCTCATTTATGTTTAAAAGAAAGACAAAATTTTGAAGATGGTTAAAAGACGTTAAAAAGACATTCCTGGGCAACATTTATTCAAGCTGTTGTTAGTTAACATTTTGCTAACATTAGCTAACTTAAGATGTAACATTTTTACAGGAAAAAGGGGCAGTTGACCAAGGTGCCAGTTATGCTCAACTGTTATTGGACCACAGGGCAAAAAGGGGCAGGACTTCGGAAGGCTCAATTGATTGCAGAGTCACAAAACTGCATGCAATTCTAATCCAAATCTTGTTATATCTAGTTATATGTGTATGGCATGTCCTCTTTTCACAGTCTCAGCATGTTTTTCTGGCAGTAAACTGTGATGCTGTTTACAATATTGCTCCAATAACCTATTGATATTATGGATTGACAGGAGGCTGGATGGATGTTTCGGGAGACGTGGCAGCAGATAGGTGGCTGTATGTAAGGACGGAGGCATGGATGAAGAAATGAACAGACAGATGGAGAGGCAGACAGGCTGCCAGACGTGAGCAGCTGCTGATTGTTGTTCTATTGACCATGTGATTGGTCAATACGTTGCTCCGTCTGAAACACTATCTCCCACTATCAGGTTGTACCAAGCCGTCTACAAAAACAAAAACGGCCCCACAACTTATTTATTCAATGCAGGCATGTAGCAACAGCTTATATAGTCAATACATGCATGTAGCTTTTCACATATCCAGGACGAGGCTGCCAGTTTGTGCTAGTTTCTTGTGTGTGCTGCCTCAAAAAAAAAAAAAAAGAACCTGATTCACTCTTGTTCAGTCCAATCCCTCCTCATGTTCCAAACAGCACCTGCAATATTTCGGTCGAGCGTCTACACACAGAGGTGCACAGCTTCACTTACACTCTCCTTTTCCTTGCATCGCTCTATTTTGTGAGCGTGTGTGTATATGTGTGTGCGTGTGCTTTCACTCCTGTCAGTCCACTTAAGGGCCTTTGGTTTCAGAGGAGGCCATTGTATTTCCTCCATCGCCTAGCAACCATCACCAAGGCCAGCACTCCATTGTTGCGGAGGCTGAGCACCTGAATTGCCTGCTGCCTGTTTCTACTTTTCAAAATTGTACTGTAATTTCACAAAGTGGTGTTTCAGCATTAGAGGGAGAGAGACGGCCGCGCTCCAAATTGGAGGGCTATGAAAATTGGGGGGAAGCTTCATTTGGTGGTTTCACATCAGGAGCCGCACGCATTTTGCAAAAGCCACACAAACAGCGGTGAGGCAAAGACGTTCAGAGCGTGTTTTTGTGTTCAGCTGGCGATGGCAAAATGAAAACAAACACTGAACGATTTATATATTGTAGTGTATTCGACTTATACAGTGTGTGTGTGTGCGTGCGTGTGTTTGTGTGTGTGTGTGTGTGTGTGTGTGTGAGAGAGAGAGAGAGAGAGACGGAGGCACAGAGAGAGTGATGAAGACTGAAACAGAGATAAAGAGCCGCAGAGATTCCTCTGAGGTTTTATGTGACTTTACAGCTGATGTGTGTTTATGGCTTCATAGTTTGTTGAAATGGACTTTATAGACTGAGAAACTGATCGAGAGAGACAGAAATCGACAAAGACAGATGGACAAAGACTGAAGAGAGAGATGTGGAAATACAGAGAGAGAGAGAGAGAGAGAGAGAGAGAGAGAGAGAAAAGGAGAAAATGGGAAAAAATATGAAAAGAGCAACATGTAGTGGGCGGGACTTGAGTGCTGAAAAGGTTTGTGGGCTAGATTTTTCTCAGTGACGTCACTTTTTACACAGTTTCCTTGAATAGCACCTGTGTGCATGGGGGCTGTCTGTCTGTCAGTTCTGAGTAAAAACATAACCCATGCCAGCAAAAACATATCTATCAGTGTTCTCCAGTGGCCAGTGCAGACAGACTGTGTCCTTTTTTTCCTCAGAGGCCAACTGTGTTGTCTTTAACGTTAGCTGTTAGAACCCCTCAACCCCTAATCATTTTAGCATCTTTTGTGAGCGTACATTTTCTTTTTAAAAAAAACACACCCTTTTTTGTGAATTCCAGTGAGTTTAAATTTTTTTTTCTCTTTGTGCGGTGAAAATTGCTCTTTTTTGTGCGCCTGCAATCAACGCCCTTGTGGATGACCCCAGGTGCCTAATTCAGAAATGGTAAGTGCCAACAATTTTACCATCAGAAAAATCAGTGTGTCGCTCATTATATTGTATACCTTTGTATTGTTTTGACTGACACGTTCTGAGAATATCTGTATCGCCTTTTGAATATTTGCTGATTTTGTCCCGTTTATTGCATCAATTTTGCTCTTCAAATCCGCAGAAACATTTTTTATCTGTATTTTGTGTCTTGCCATTGTTAGTGTCACCCACTCTCTTTCTTATTGATTTTCAGTTCAGTGAAACTGGTCCATTCTGTCTCCGCATCCCTACATTTAACATTAAACTGCACGTAGATGTGACATCCTCTGAAATCTGTTTTCATTCTCATGAAAAGCATTTAAAATACTCACATTTTAATTAAAAAAAAGCAGTGCAACATGCACATCTTAGACTGTCACACACACCAAACTGACATACTGTAGATGCATGCACACACAAATACAAGCAAAAACACACGCATGCACACACACTGATCAGGTTTCATTGTGTCTGTGCAGTCCACACACACACGCACACATGCACACAGGGCTGTCTGTGCAGAGGGTCGGTGTTGGCCGACAGGCTATTGAATTTCAGTAAATACTCACATCGTCGTCTGCATCCACAGTCAGGATTTACATTCAGGAGGAGTCAGACTCACACAATTAAATTTTTACAGAAATCATAAGTGCAGAGCCGTAAATGCAGCAATAATTAGGTCTTTTTCTTCAGGCAGTGGCAAAAAATATTGGTTTTGGTTCTGTCACAAGAATGAAAACATACTTTTATCTGCTAGAACTGGAGACTCATACAAGTAACACTCAGAAAATCCTTCTGCAAACAGCCTTTTCCTACTCTACATGATTTTATGATATAATTATGCGGCAATTCAAAAATATACGGTGATGTGTTGCTAAAACACCCAAAATTAGAGTGTTTTTTTCATATAAATCAAACATCTAATGTGCCAGTGTGATTGATTCACTGCACTGTCCATCACTGTAAGATGTGTCCATCACTGTTATATGTGTCCATCACTGTAAGATGTGTCCATCACTGTTATATGTGTCCATCACTGTAAGATGTGTCCATCACTGTTATATGTGTCCATCACTGTAAGATGTGTCCATCACTGTAGTGTGTCCAGCTAAAGCATTAACAAAATGGCAAAGTGCCAGTGGGAAACAACTGACTGTACGTCTTCCTTCGAAAGCTGACTTCAGACATCCAAAATGCTATTATTAATGTTAAATTATTGATCATTATTGACAGGACAAAGACCTTTAACCTGGAACCTGTAGACTGGGCTGAGTACAGTACAGGAGCAGGAGGGGCTGGAAGAGCTGGTTTATGGGTTACACGTGGGAAAAAGTACAAAAACGTTTTACTGTCACATGTAAAATAAAACATTTTTGCAGCATCCTATAGCTTCTTCAGAGAAGTAATCAAGTGAATCAGGCTAATTTAAATTCAGCTCAATGTATTATGTTTTTAAAATGGCAATTAATGCAACAAAGACAGGAAATGGTTGAAAACACATGACACAGAAATGTGTAAGTTAACATTTACTTGTGCACAGGGTGGATTGTAACACAGACAGTCATTCGAGCTCCACAGGAGCAGATTAATAAGGAAAAGAAAAAATCTATTAATCAGTTCAAGGCTAAATTTCTCTTTTGTGAGTGTTCGCATAGTTAAATATGTTTATGTAGTTCCATATATTCTTTATTCTTTTATACTGCCATTTCTTTTAACAAAGACAGCACTAACTACATTTTCTTTATCAATTAATGTGTCTATTTTTTCTTGATTAATTGTTTTGTCTACACCCCCCCCCCAAAAAAAAAAAAAAAAAAAAAAATTGAGAAATGCCTGTCACAATATCCTTGAGCACAAGGTGATATCTTCAAATGCCTTTTTCTGTCAATCCAGCAGTCCAAAAACCTGAAAATATTCAATGTACTATCATGTAAGATCAAGAAAAGCCACACATTCTCAGATTTGAGGGCTCGGAGCCATCAAATGTTTGGCATTTTAGCTTGAAAAATGATTGAAACAATTAAGCAATTATGAAATGAGTTGCAGATTAATTCTCCTTTGCTCAGTTAATCACTGCAGCTCTACTTTTAACGTTTCACCTTATTCTGTTGGAGAACATAATAAAAGGCCTTGTAAGATGACTGCTTTTAATCAGTATATATATAGAAACATATGACTGACTGTTCAAAGCTGAGTTAATATATTTGTCCCTGACTGACAGCTGAATCAAACCGTCACTGAACTGATTAACACTGACGTCAGCAGGGTCAGTGAGCGTCAGCTTGTCAGCAGGTGTTTTCTCTCTGTTCCAGCGTGCGGGGGTTAGGTTGTCTAGACCAAGCCTTGGATCACACAGTCTGTCCTGGCAGATAACCCTGACGCCGACCCCCCTGCATGGCCCTGCTTCCGGCCTCCCCATCCTCATCCTTCCATCCATCCGCCTCTCCCTCTGCCTCGTCCTTCTTCCAGAACATCAGGATCTCAAACATTGAACCCTCCACAGGTTCAAACTAAACTGTCGGTTCGTGCTTCGAGGTAGAGAAACTGCGTGTTGTGTGGTGGTGCATAGATAGAAGTGTAAATATTTATGTTTATTAGCTGCAAACGTGACCAGAATATTCAACACAGATGCAAGATGATGACTTTATGATTCCTGTTGTCAAATATAAAAAATGGTAGATGAAAGATAATGAAGTAGTCGCACAGAGATAATTGCAGCAATTGGAATAATAGCCTGTGCAGGGGAACTGGTTCATGTATTCTTTAAGTGTGTTTCTTTTCGAACACTTTTTTACAGATGCTTTCTTGACAGGCTGCCAAATGATTCATTTAATCTCTAAGAGCACAAGGAGAAGGCCGCTCAGGACTGCCAGTTCTGCTGTGACAAACAGCCTGCGGCCTTCAACTGAGAGGTTTCTGAGTGCTGGAGAAAGTTTTGGTTTGAGGGTGGCGGAGGCCGGGGAGGTTTTTGTCAAAAGCTGCTTCAGTCAGCCCTCCCTCCTCTCCGCAGGGGGATTCAGATCACACATTAGCTCAAGGAGGCCACCTTGAGTACAGCTCGTAGCTTGGCAACAGATGTGGAGTGAGACCAAGTGACTTCAGAGAGGATAATACTGTTTTTAATGATTATGTGTTTTAAGATAAGATAATTCTTTATTAGTACCACAATGGGGAAAATTTGCAGTTACAGCAGAAAAAGGGGATACCAAACAGGAAAATTAAGCTATAAATAATAAATAACAAATAACTTACAAAAGTAAACAATATAAACAAGAGGAAATATAAAAAATGGCAACAGTATAAATATAAAATAGTAATAGTATAAACAAGAAGAGGATGTCATCTTGGGCGGCTGTCACCTTCCTCTGACATTTTCTAGACCTTACAACCAATCAATCAATCAAGAAAACAGCCAGGAGATTAATCGACAATCATCAATTGCAGGCATAGATCAGTTATCAGACAGCAAAAAGGTAAATCCCACGGTGTTTGCAGTCTGGATGAGGAGTCCATGGCAGCATGGAAGACTAGTGATTTTGTTGTTTTGTGGTTCAGCTGACAACAAGTCATTGTCTCCCTCACTGCTTTGAGACACAAGCTTGGACTTGAGCCACGTTCGTCAAAATCTGACACCCGAGCTCTCGTTTCCCTTCAGATACTTGCAAAATAAAAGGGCCCTTTAAAAAACATCAAGTGCTCCAGTTGCCTTCCAAGAAAGATGGAACAGTAATTACACCCTGATGTCTTACTATTGTGCACAACAGACTAAACTGGGTCACACCAATATCTATCTCCATGGAGATAGAGAGATTGTGGTTGAAAATCCTGCAGCAAATGTTTAAAAGCATAGTTTTTTGAATAGTGATCTTTTTTTTTTTTTAAAAAAAAAAAGTAAAATAAAATGAAAAAATTAAAACCATTCAACCATCCTGCACAGTGAAAACCTCGGTTCAGACAGTAGGGCTGCACAATATGGTACAAAAATGATACTGTGATTATTTTAACACATGTTGTGATTTTAATATGATTCATAATAATGGTTAGTGATCATTTTTGCATCACCATGTTCATTTTCACTGAAAAAAAAAAAAAAATTAAAATCCTGGTGATGTGACATTTGTTGGAACAAACAAACATCTGCAGAACAGGATTTTCAGTTCAGGGCATCTAGGACTTTATTATAATGCTGCTTTGTCACACATTTTTACTTTCCATCAAAAGAAAAAGCAGCTTCAATAATTTGGATATTGCACTTATTGCAATTTCAATTAATCATGCAGCCCTATCAGACAGGACGGATAGAACTGTAATTTCTTAACAGCAAGCAAATACTTTTACCAATCCATACTGTTGCTTAATTTTGGCTGAGTTATTGAGAGATACATTTTTTAAAAAATGACTATTTTTAACTGTGTGTTTAAAAATCAGTGCAGATGCCACTTTATTTGATTTTGGAGTGATTTACCTTTTTACTCTTTTTTTTTCAACTTTCAGTTAATCATTTCAGTCTCAGTTAAACTGGCTGACGGTTTGTGGTAAGTGACGTCTTTGTCTGTTTGGATGAGAAGGCAGCGTACAGCTGGTTCTCAAATAGGGGTAAGTTCTGAAATAAACTAACTTATTTGGGTGTTTGAATCGTTGCAATTGGAAATATTAAATTATTAATTATTATTCACTTTCAAGTCAATGTGTTTGTTTCTTAAACTCAAAGATTCAAGTTTATCTAAGAAGAAAAGTAAATTATCATAAAAGATTTTTGGCCCCAAAACAATGTTTGTTGTTTATATCAAAACTTTATTTTTGTGAGATTTCTCAACTTCTTTATAACAGTGACATGCTTCTCATATTCAAGTTGCTGTTATTTTTATGCATTTTTTTATACTTATTTTATATCTCCTGTTATTTATAGTTTACCTGCATTTTATTTTAAGGATGCACCAAGAGTGAAACCTGTCTTGATGTGTGTGTATGGGTGTTACAGTAGGTGTTCTCTGCAAACAGACCTCTCTCTTGTGTTGCTCTTTTACATAAGAGTAAAATAAAAATGCTGAGTCAAAATATTCCAGGGGACAAACATGAAGTGGACCCCAGTATATTTTCTGTCTTGTAAGGGGGCTTTTGTTGAGAAACAATTGAGAACCTCTGGCAGACAGAACGAGGAGGTAATTTGCCAAAGCAAATTTGTCAGATTTACCTCACATTTATCTTATTATAATTTTGAACACACTGTTTAAACTGTGTTTCAAATAGAAGTAATAATGATTTAACCTTTTATTTTTCCCAACAGCTTAAACTGCTCATGGTGAGGTTGGTTTGTCTTGTATTTCAGGTATTTCTGAGGTATTGATTGACTTGTCTTAAGATGGTAAATTAAACATACAGATGCAGATGTTGCTAATCTGCTTTTTGCACACTTGTGGAGCTGATTAATTTGTTTAAATCCCCAAAGATTAAAGGTTGCTAAGAATAGACCTGTTCAGGTTGTGGTTATCACTCTGATTGGTATTAGGTTAATTATTGGCCTAAAGATCAATATGTCCATGAATTTGGGTTGATCTCATCAGCCTGATGTTATCCACACTGTAAGCTATTTGACAGCCTACTTCAGAATATTGAACCATAAATTATGGAAAACACAGATGACCCAAAGGTTAGAGGTAATGTTGATATCGACTTCCAGTTTAATGACCAGCTCTCATCAGATTCAGCTACAATTTATTCATTTCCACTTTATTACTCTGCCCTTTGGCTTTTTCATAAATTAATCTAATTAATCAAGTATAAATTTACTCACATAAGTCAAAATAAGACTCAAAATGAAGACTTTCAAACCCCTTTAATGATGACATTCAGTGACTTAAGGAGTGTAACAGACAAACACCAGAACCAAATGCAGGTGTCACTGCAGCTGGAACGAACCAACGGCGAGTTTTACTGGGGGGGGAGCAGGGCCTTGGTCTGGTCCATCACCTGCTGGAAGAGCTTCTCCACCATGTCGGTCAGAGGCTTGACCTGGGAGTGGAGGTTGTCGGTCATGGGGCTGACCTGAGAGCTGATGTTTTCGGTCAGGGGCTTGATCTTGTCCTCGATGTTGGCGATGAAGGGCTTCACCTGCTCCTGCAGCTTGGCGGCCTCGGCCTGGACCCTGTCGACCAGAGGCTGGATCTTGGTCTTGCTGTCCTCAATGTAAGTCCTGTGGGAGGTGGAGGAAGAGACAGTCTTCTGTTAATCACTGCTGCTGACTCTGAGTTGTGATTTAATAAAGAGAAATAAAGTAAAACTGCCTGATAATTCATTGGTGTGAAAAACAGCCGTGGTTGACATTTAATTTCTACTACACATGTCAGTTTGGGAATATACTCAGGTTACAAATTTTCTGCATTTTCCTTTACTGATAGTTGAAAATACTTAAAATTGAACAATTGATTAATCATTAGTAAGACAGAAAACACATTTTAGTTTTTTCTCCTTTTATTTTTTGTCTGTCATTTTTTTCTTATTTTAAATTAATTTTCTTTATTCAACAAATGGCCCATACAAAAATCAAGCAGGGCACAACCACTGCCATTTCTAGACTATTGATTAGTTATCGATTAATATATTTTTAATCTGTCTAATGATCTGCATGCATTCAGATTTTTTTTCTCATAAACAACCATTTTACTATCCAAAAAGGTGTTTAGCCTTTAGTCTTATGTTTTACCTGCAATTCACCATCATGAATATGACTTTTTCATCTTGACAGCTGTCTGAAATGTGGCGCCTCACTTTTTCTTATGTTATGTTATTGCATTAAATGTTCTACAGCTTGATATTCAAATAAATTAACTTGCACTGTATGTACTGGTCTAAAATTAAGTCAAACTCGCTGAGGGAAAATTAGCCCATTTTGAACTTCCACGTAACATTTTGACTTGATTGTGTTAAGAACAATTTATCTGTCAGACATTCATGTTAATGCTGGTCGTTTACATTTATAGTCCCGACCTGCTGCTCACACTGACTCAAACAGTGAGTTTAAATTATTAGATCCCCCCCAAAAGATTAAATTAAAACAAAGTAAGACACAGAATAATTATTTTTCTATAAAACAACCATGAAAGACTAAAAGCAGTGCATGTGTTGTTTGTAGTTACTTACTGTGCAGTGTTGGTCACCTCCAGAGCCTTCACCTTCTCCACCATCTCCTGGGTTGCAGTGGTGATGCTGGCGGACATGTCGTTGATGATCTTGGTGAGCCTGTCCACCTCAGACTGGACGTCACGCTTCACCAGGGACATGGCCTCAGTGCCTGTGGACGCACATTTACTGGTCTTTAACTAAATTCACTACATTCAGTACAAACTTGCACACTTAAGGACTTGAAGACAGTTAATAACATGAGTAGTAGTGCCTTTAGTTCATCAGTCCAAAGGCTACGCTACTTGATAAGCACTAGGTCTTAGCTCTTGAGGTAAAAAATCAGTTTTAGGTTGCATTGTCCTTTGTGGGCTCAGAAAGGTCTAAACTTTTTAAACATATTTAAAAAATTTTATGATGTACGGTGTATTCTCAACTACAAAGTGATAAAAATCAAGGCAGTTTGCTGCTGAAATGTCAACAAAAAAGGGTTCTGATGTGCAGAAAATGAAGCAGATATTCAGAAATTAAAGGCATAATGTGCATCATTTTTCTAAAATAGCAATGCATAGAGTCATATCAACATAATCCCTTTCAAGCATCACTGATGACCCAGTAGAAGTGTGTGATGGTAGCTGTATCTGCAGAGACCCTGCCCTCATTATTTTTGCTCTGGACGCTTTACCAGCCTAAAACATCTGTATTTGATGTCCTGGGAATGAGCCAGCTCGGACAAATCTTACTATAGTCTGCTTAAAATTTCATTATGTGTATCAAATATAGTTTTTTTAATTCAGTAAAAATGTGTCTTACCATGGGCAACAGCCAGCACAACAACAAGAGCGGCAACAAGGGAGAATTTCATGGCTGCAGATGAGCGAGACCAACCTGGAGAAAGTTGAAGGATTAGTCAGAGATCACAATAAGAATGTGACAAACTGTTGTAAAGCTGAAGTTTGTCATAATGAAAGAAATCAGTGTTTTGGGTTTTTTTTGTCTATAGTCAGACACAGAATAAGAAAAACCGAAGTAAAGCAGCCATGCAGAGACATACCTTAACTCCTGGGGTTCTTGGACCAAACGGTGCCTTCTGTGAGCGAGCCAGAGGCTTTTATAGCTCCGGAGGATGAGTAAATCACCGCTAATCACAACTTAATCACCTCCAATGTAAAGACGTGACCTGACAAGAGGAGCACAATCTTTGCGTTGGCTGAACCTTGATGTTTGATAGCCGTCACAAGACAGACACAAAGTCCACTCTGTGTGTGTGTGTCCGTCTGTGTGTGTGTGTGTGTGAGTTGGAGAAAAGATTAATCATGACTTGTTGGCTGCTGTGACCTCATGAATCTTCTCTTTATTTTTAAATACATTAACTCAAGAGCTGTACTTCAGCACATTTTTGAGCTGCTTTATAATTCTACTCCTTGTACATTATATTTGTGAGGAAAAAACAGCACTTTTATTCCACTATAGTTATCAGACCGCTGCAGTTACTGGTTAATAGAGGATTAAGGTTTTAAAATACGATGTATTGTTATAAAATAAACTAACCAACAGTATATAAAGTACTAAAATGTAGCTTTACATCAACCAATGACAACAAAAAAGATGCATACCTATTAGAGCATCAACAATAAAAATCCAGTATCATTAAATATTTCTGTCAGGCATCATTCTGCCTGTATTATGAGTATTTTTGATCATCTAGGTGCATTTTGCTGCTTATATGTATAGGCTTATAAGTGCAGAACTTTCTTTTTTCCCTTAGGACTGACATAGATACCTCTTAAGACCTACATAAGCATATAAAATCATCAGGGAGAAGATTGTATTTCCTTCTTCTATTTTGGCCATAAAATACACAATGAAAACAAATTGTAAAGGATGAAAAAAGAGTTATCATCTTTATATTTTAATGAAATTCATTACAATAGTCATGGAAAATATTCAGTAACCTCTGGAGTTTAATTTTTTTGCCATTTGAAATGACAAAGAATTAAAAATTAACTCTTTTCAACAAAATTGTTTGTCCAGATCTTAGCCTCAGACAACATTGTACCACTATGGAACAGTCTAAAGGAATGAATACGTTTTAGAGTGTAAACATTTATCTTTTTTTTCCAGATTGTAAAATGACAGAAAACGACATTTCAACCATTTTTGTACAGAGAGGTGAAGGAGCTGTGAGGAAGTCTGCAAAGAAATGGAACGTGACTTCCAGAGAGTCATGTAACAAATTAAAACTGTTATTGTCCTTAAAGTATTACACCATAACTGAGGATGTATTTTGTGAGAGAGTAAAGGGCCAAAAAATTACTTAGAAAAATTACCAAGAAGCAACACCGAGGGTTAATGCCTGCCTCCAAATCAAATGAAACAAGCCTGTGTTCACAATTTCCCAAGCAAAGTTACAGTGTGGAGAAGATTACTCAGTTAAAAAGAAGCGGGAGGAGATTTTTCTTCAGAGAATTTTATTTTTGATGTCATATTTTGCAGGTATTATGGTGGAAACGCCTCTGATTTTGTCAACATAATATGAAAGTTCCTTGTAGTAGCTGTAAGTAAAAGATCTTCCTCAAATGAACTGGTATAAAACACTTACACAGTGTGTAATTTATGAGCCTTACTTTGATGATGGCAGGGGTTAATTTATACATTGTGTTAGGGTCAGTTGATGAGACCTCAGACACCAGTCTGTTATCAGCACGTTGCCCCACACACAGTATCTACAGTCCACAGCAGGCTGAGACCAGCTCCTGATGAACTCATCCCAGAGGACAGATACTGATAGATAAATAGATACTGTAGTCTGCTCTCATACTGAGGCCTTTTGTCTGTTACATCACACACATTATCAAATGGTTTAAATCATTTTATATACATTTGTAATCCTTTTATCTTTGTGCTGAAACAAAATGCGTTCTTCTCTTCTGCATTGTTACAGCTGTAGGCAAGGTTGGACATTGTGTGTCTGCAATGTCACTATGGCAACTGACCCATCTATCTGTTTTTGTACGTCCTGATGTTGTACCGCACTCCCTGTTTGGGAACAGTGGGTATAATAAAGTGATTATGAAGAAATTCTCACGGCTTTAGCAGACATCACTTGAAAATTATCTTCAGCTCTGTCAAGAGTCTTTAAGAAAACGTTGTTCGAGTTAATCAGAATCAGAATCGGGTTGCAACCAGATCAGGTCAGGTGTGTCGCAACACTATCATCTTACAAAACAACACTGAAAACATTTCTCTTTAGCTGTGCTTTTCAGTAGTCTGGTCAGTCGGTTCTTAATTTTTCTTTTCCTTTCCTTTTCTTTTCTTTTCTTTTCTTTTCTTTTCTTTTCTTTTCTTTTCTTTTCTCATTTTTATCAGTCAACTGTTGTTTTTATTAATTTTATTTGATCCTATTATATCTTGTTTTTTTCTTCCTTTTAAACGGTTTTGATTCTCGTACTGGTTGCTTGTTGGTCTTATTTTATTCTACTTATCCCAATTGGTTTGAACTCCTATATATTTTTTTTTTCATCTCTTTTTATTTTACACTGTCCATGTTCTGGCTGCAACCTTCTTGACTCACTCTCACTCCACCTGAAGTTGTTCTTGTTTATTGTCAAGTACGTTTACACATTTGAGGAATTTGTCTTGGTGATTTTGGTGAGGAACAATAAACTGAAAGTTAGGCCTAACTGCTATGTTTCATATATTATTTTATTATACTTATTCCTTCCAAACGAGGAGTGTTGCACAATATCTGGAGGTACAAAAAAGTGGAAATTTTGCGGTGTTTGCAAATCTGCAGTGCTGTCTATTTCAGTGCTAATGAATGCTGTGTGTGCTGTGTTGGTTTCTGTCTTTTAAAACGTCATTAACATGAAAAAATGTCTGTGCGTCAACTTCAAATAGCTAAAGCCAGTTTGCTTTATTTTACAGGAGCACTGAGGTCAAAATAACCGAATGACAAGTGGTGCTTTGAAACTGGATAAATATAACTGAGCCTACACTCAGAATGAACGCTGATTTTGAGATACATTAAAGGAATAGTTCAGATTATTTGAAGTGTGATTGCATGAGGTACTTATCCATAGTCAGTGTATTACAGTAGATGGCAGTTGGCACATCGGCAATTTGAAGAAGCAGAGAACAGTACCAGCACAGAAGCTAAACAACGTACTGAACAGGGTCAGCAACAAAACATGTTTTAGCCTCTTAAAAATGGACCTTTTTTAAAGATTACACAAAGATTCCTAAATTAAACTGGTAAATCACGTTTCCACTGTTTGATGGATTCATGGGTGTTACTATGGACTACATGGCTGCACATTGATGCAGAGGTGATGAGCCCATTTCAACATCCACAAGATTAAAGTTCAGGTCAGCTGTTATCTTTCCTTAGCATGCATTACCCTGACTTTAGGCCTGTAATAGTATAGTTTTGTACTAAACAATTGTGATGGGTAGCACACATTTACACAGCGAAACAAATGACTTGAGATATTTGACATAGCAAAGTACAGAAGCTGAAAACAGACATTTTTTTAATGTTATCTTTGGGGTTGGACTATCTTCAACTGATGTGGTTATCTACACAGCGATCACTTCAGATGAACTTAAGTTAACCCATCACATAACATGACTTACACGAGAGGTGTGGACTCGAGTTACATGTCTTGGACTCGAGTCAGACTTGAGTCACAGATTTGATGACTTACAACTCGACTTGGACTTTAAATGACTCATGACTTAATGACTTGTGGACACCGACCACTGGAGGGAAACATTGTGAGAGCAGTCTGAGTGGGAGGTGAACTCCGCCACGCTGTGTTTAAACCAAATGTTGCCTATTTAAACCTGTGACTTTAAGCAGCGGTTCACTGCCTTAATCTTGTGATCGGAGTTGTGGGTCAAAATGAACTCATAACTCACATAACCTGCTATTTATTGTTACTACAGCCAGTACACCAGTGGTCACATTTAGCTCCACCCTCACTCATTACCAGACCCACGTAGAATCAGCGGCTGCAGAATTCCAACAACATCTCTGCAGATTTTCCACAGACTTTAAACAAACAGAGATGCTGCTTGGAAAATCAGTGGGATTGTTCAATTCGGTCATTATCTTCTCACCCTTGTGCCAATTGAAGGTTGGGTTTAGTTTTTTTAGTCCACAAAACGCTGCTGGAGTTTCACAGGAAAACAGTGTTGCAGAATCGCCCAAACAATTAAAGTGAATGGTGACCAGTTTAGAAATGGAAAAAACAACAATAGCAAAAAAAGAAGTTTGGTGGCACGTTCATGTGCACGTGCACACCGTCTGAACTGGGTGTGTGTGGTGTGACCGTGTGCATGTGCAAGGGTAGAGCATGTCAGGGCTTTAGGAGATTTGGATTACATCAAATGAGCAGTACGGAACTTTTCACAATATCCAGCCCTGGTGTAGGCACAACTGTTTTTTTCTCCCCTCAGTTATATGAAAGGCGAAAGGCTCTATATCGTGTCCACAAAGGAATCAGCATTGTTTCTTCTTGATGTAAAGCTTAAGCATAAGATGGTGACCCTCGATATGCATGGGTTTTATTAACGAGAATAAAAAGTGTGATCCCTCTAGAGCCGAAACCTATCCTGCCATTGATTTAACAGCTTCTGTTTCCAAAATCTGTGTGACATTCAACTATGACAGGCAGGCAACATCTACTGTACCATTTATTTCACTTTGTTCCTGCAGATAGGCCTGTTTCTAAAAACAGGGACCAAACAGGTTCAGCTCTGCCCCCAGAGTGTGTCTGTCAGTCTTACAACATCCCTTGCATAACTCTGAGTCTGATTCCACACGGAGCATATTTGGAGGTGAAACTGAAACAGGCTTTATCTGTCTTTCACCATTCTCAACACTACTTTTTTTTGTATATATCAGGCCTGTCTGTCAGTCTCCTCTGCCATTTGATCCAACTCACCACCAGATGGTGATCAAATGACAGTCTTACTCTCTACCTGCCTGTCCAGAACATGCAGCCTCATTACATGGACCAAGAGCCTGCGTGGATGCATGAGAGCCCTCTGCTGTTCATGTGAATTATTTCAACAAAATGTGGTATTGCACATAGACATATGCAATAATCATCGTCAAAGATTTCCAAAATAAAGCAGATTTGTGTTTTTAATGGAAAACTACCAAAAGCCTGCAGGTCCATTCTCGTTTGTACAGGAAACAACATTTCACTCATCCAGACATTTCACTTGTAGTTTATTAGTGATTAGGGAAACAAAACTTGTTTTTAACTGTATAAATTATGTTAGTTATTCAGTTTGACTGATGACTGTGTTGTTTGAGAGAAACTGAAACAGAGGATAAATGTGATAACGTGATTTATTGTACTTTGATGGTACAGTGACATTTACTGTATTTACTTACTTTTACGCAACCTGGCAACCTCCGCCAACCAGTTGTCTCTTTATGCGTACGCACGTTACGTACGCCGTCAGCCGTATACACACAGACACAGAGACATCATGGCGGACGTATTGGATCTTCATGAGGCGGGAGGCGAGGACTTTCCTATGGATGAGGATGGTGATGGTAATAATAACACTTACGCCCTTTTTGTAGCAGATGCTCCGTAAAACTGGCTTTTAAATGATGTGAAAATATTGAGGTCCAACGTTACATCGATATGGACGTTGACGAAAATGTTCCAAACGCTGACTGCGTGGTAGCAGGCCTGAGATATGCTAACAAGCTAATATGAAGCTAACAACGCACGGGTGGTTCATTCAAACGCTGTTTGTAAGGTAACTAACAAGGTAGCGCTTATTATGAGTTCTGAAGGTCACTTCCACTGTCAATGTGCAAAATATTAATTTAAATGTTTCTTAGCCAAGTTTACATTTCTTTAAAGCACAAGTTGGTTCTCAATTAGCGTGTTATTAGCCGCGGTAGCACGCTAGTTGAATCCTCTATTAGTGAATATTAAGATAAATTGACAAAACTGCGCAGAACTTCGAAGTCATACGCGTTTAATCAGTATATTATGTGTTAATGCATTTTTCATGTAATTACAGCGTTAACTCAAGAAAATCTATCAAATTCTAAATACTCAAAGTAGGTAGTTAACGTTAGCTAACTAGTAGTCAAAGGGACAGTTCACTCCAAAATCAACGATATTTATTTGTCCTCCGTCCTGCGGTGTTATATATCCATCTTGATTATGTTAGTGTGAGTTGCCGAGTTTTGGAGTTATCGATCACAGAGATGTAGAAACCACCGTCTTTGTATGGTAAAAAGAAAATAGTTTCTGCATAAAGCTGTTCACAATAATCGAATGAATGAATGAAACATTTACTGGCCCTAATTTGTGCATAAAAAGACAACAACCATATGTGACAGTATATAACATAAGCATAATAAGAAGTTTCAGTTTGGGAAATTCATACCCGACATCAAATGCAGTTTAAGATGGTGCCAAATTCAGAACATGTGCCCAGAAATTGTAAAGCAGCTGTATGCTGTGCTGGATGAAGGATGTGATACCTCTTTTAGCTTGCTGTATTCTTGCCATGAAGATAAAGGGGCATATTCAGGCCAGAGGGTGCAGAGGGTCTGCTATGATCTTGATAGCTAATTTCAGGATGTACTCATTGTCACTAATAACGGGGTCATGCTTTCGGGATGTATTTTTTTAAACTTTTAATACCACAGGTCAAGTGCCATCTAATTTCTTTACATGTGAAAAAAGGCAGATATCTCCAAAAATTAGCAACTCGCACAGAAACAAGGTGCATAAATGGCACTACATGCTAGAGTAAAAATATGCAGTTTTAGGTGAATTCCCCCTTTAAACTTGAAAAATAGAGAAGTGCAGAAAAAGATGTAGCAGCATGCATGGATTTGACTTCAATCAATTTTCTTTCTTCAGAAAGCATCCACAAGTTGAAAGAGAAAGCCAAGAAGAGGAAAGGACGAGGCTTCGGCTCAGGTGAGTTACTACAGTTGTGATACCTACTGAAGCTTTTTAATAAAGCATGTTGGCAGCAGTATTAAATATTTTTCTGTGTTGCTGTTTCTAGAGGAAGGAGCCAGGTCCAGAATCAAAGAGGACTACGATACTGTGGAACAGGACGGGGATGAGCCAGGCCCTCAGAGATGTGAGTGTTGCATTTGAAGATGGGAACCTTAGATTTGCAAAACTCTTGCGAGATTTGTATGCATTGTTTTTTCATTGTGCAATCTAATTATGTTTGATAATGTGACGACACTGTGGTTAAGATCTGCTTAGATTTAGGGACGAACCCAATAAAAATAAATAAATAATCAGCAGTTTTTTTCCCCATCAGTTCACATCCCATTTTGCATCAGTATTTAAAACTTTAACCCGTCTCCCAAGATGTGAATCTCTGTTTTATTCAGGTAGCCATAAATGATGTTGCTTAATTTCTACGCGATTCAAAATAAATGTAATTCTCAGTTGCATTTTTCCATATTGAAGTTTCTTTCTATTTACTCAGTATTTTTGTGTCGTGCAAAACCAAATGAGTAAACTTTTATTGTGCAGTAGACAAAATAGTTTTCATCCAGATGATTGATACTTTTTGATTATTATAGAAATAGCTTTTGAAAATGTCAGAGTGGTTCTGTGACTCAGATTTACAGTTAATTCATAAGGGGCACAAAGTGGAGCTCAGAAGGCTTCATATTGGTCAGGCAAGAGCTTATTTGCACATCTTGCATGAAATGAGATTTTTCTTGATCATAACTCTACTTGGGTTAAGTTCACCTTGGTGAAAATGCTGCTTCTTTTATTATTTGCCCACTGATAAAGTTTTTTTTTTGTTTGTGTTGTTGCAGCGGTGGAGGGCTGGATCCTGTTTGTGACAGGTGTACACGAAGAGGCCACAGAGGAAGACATCCATGACAAGTTTTCAGAGTTTGGAGAAATCAAGAACCTGCATCTCAACCTTGATCGCAGAACAGGCTACCTCAAGGTGAGACAAATGACCATGCATCATTACTTTAGTATGTTTGTGAGTTTCAGTGTGGCCACTGGTTTGCTTTAGTAGGCTACCAAAATGAGTTTTACTCGTACAACACAATTATTCTAATTCAAAATAACCAGCTTTCATGTAGAGCTGAGATAAATATTTCAGCATTAGCATTGTCACATGTGCATGCAGTAGTTTCACTGTAACATATGGAGTGTAAGTCAGATCAGGCCAAGTATGGTACACTACAGACCACTGAGCCAGAGAGACAGTTGATTCCATCTGGTATAGACTTGTGCCGCAATTTCCACCAGGCATGGCTGTGCTGCGTTACGGCTGCGCCATGGTGGTCAGAGTGATTTATGGCCATTCTATACAATGCTTGTGATTCCACCAGAAGCGCCGCAGCTTGTTTCAGATGCTTCTCAGAAAAGCAGCTACGCTTGGCGCTCTACTCCGCAGAGAATATGCACAGAGAATCTGTTTCAGTTTCAAATTAAAAGACCCCATGCAGACTGACGATCATAAAGACAGACAGAAAAGAAACTATTTAACCACGTAGCCCGCTATGGTAGAAGCACAAAGAGCGAGGAAAGAGGACCTAATCAACAAACTCTGAGCAAGTAAACATAATCAGGTGGGCAAAATACTCCACTGCTGAAGCAGTTCTGAAACACTGCTGGTGGGCGCTGCAGCTGTGTGGAGGACCGATCAGAACCACGGCGCAGACGTGCCATGCCTGGTGGAATTTACCACTTACTAATTTAAAATGAGTCAAGAAAAATGATTGCTTAGTGTTCTTTAAGATCTTGAAGACATTTTGGCGTATTAACGGATACTCTATGAATGGTGCCCTGCAGCTGTTTGCACAATACTTGGCGGCACAACTAATTTGTCTGACTAGTTATGGTTACACCACAAAGTCATGTATGTCAAGTTCAAAGCCAGAACAGAAAGTCAAACATGTCTGTCTGAAACATGTGAGAGAAGCTCCAAACTTCATGTTGACTCAACCAGAAAATTGAACATCTGTCCTAGTTTCTCTGAGTTACACTAATCTTATATGTGATATCATTTTCAGATGGACTCATTTTAAAGCTGCGTTTATTAAATGATGAAAAAAAAACGTATTACAAAAGCAAATGTTTTGTTTTAATCCTCCCTGACTGGTGTCAGGAGTCATTTGTTGCGTGTATGAAACCAGACCCCTTCTGAGTTCTGTGTAAAGTAGATTGTTGTCATTAATACTTCCATTTGGATCCATATTCTACATATATGTTTACAGTCTATAATTTTGTCATCCTCATTGTTCCCACTGAGTTCAGAGTCCTTTTTCCCATTAAAACACTTTTTGGGCAGTTTTTTTCTGAAGTTCGGGTCAAAGAGTAGAAGGTGTTTTATGGTAGACAGATTGTAAATCCCTTTAAGGCAAATTTGTGATATTGGATCATACAATCAAATTGCCCTTACTGCTTGCTAATAGTTGTAAACAAATCACAGCTCATCACAATTGTAGTCTCATTTTCTGTGTGTTATACAGTATATTATTATATTATGTATATTACAGTGTGACACATTGACTTTTTTTTTTGTCTTTTCCGATGTGCAAATATACAGAATGCTTCAACTTTCCTCTAGGCCACAAGGTGGCAGCATTGTTTTGAGTATGAAGTAAGAATAAAGCAGAAACTCTTCCTCCACACTCATTTCAGTCAAACACAGAGAATCATTCAATTTTAGTTTAGCCAGTGATCCCACACTGAATTGAGCAGGGCCATTACAATAGTAAAAGTGGTCAAAGTATATTATTAGATTACTGAGTGATCAGTAACCCTGTTTTTTTGTGCTGTTATTAATTTAAATTAGCCTCGGAACCAGATGAATCTGCTGAGCTCATGTTTTAATTTGCTCTAGCCTGACAATGCCAGGCTAAATTTAAACTGTAAATTGCTACCAAATTACAGAGCAGTGATGCTATAAACACACGATAACTCACATGATGTCCTGATAACTGTCCCTTAGGGATATGCGCTGGTGGAGTATGAGACCTACAAAGAGGCCCAGGCAGCCATGGAAGGGCTCAACGGTCAGGACCTGATGGGCCAACCTATCAGCGTGGACTGGGGATTTGTCAGAGGGCCCCCCAAGAACAAGAGGAGGTGAGAGTGGTGTTTATCTGTGTTCTTTGGCGGTAGTGTAGTGCTGGGCAATATATTGATATTGTAATATGAGGCCAGATATTGTTTTAGATTATGAATATTGTTATATTGTGATATGGCATAGATGTTGTCATTTCCTGTTTTAATGACTACATTAAAATGATGTAATTTTCTGAACTTACCAGACTTCGTCATTTTATCCACATAGCATGATCATTAATCAGAAATCTGTCTGTTAATAATCTGTGAAAGTATCAGTAATCATCCCTACAATATCGATTAAATGTTGGAAGTATTTGGTCAAAAATCAGATTTTTTTCCATATATCCCAGCGCATAGTTAAATTTGGTGGCATTTCATTTTTGCACGCAAAAAATATTGCAATCTCTTCCCGTCCTTGATGTTTATAATGTAGCTTTTTAAGGTATCTCGATAAAAATGATAACTGTGATCTAAATTCTTATAATAGAGCAAGCTACTTATATTTCTATTTTAATAACCAAACTGGTTTCATATTTAATTTTTTTCCTGGCAGGACTGGTGGAAGGAGACGCAGCAGAAGTCCAGACAGGAGGCGGCGTTGAGTTTGCAGCTGCCATTGGCTAGACGACTTGTCTGTCACTGTGACAGGCAGTTTATAATCCTCTCTTAAGAAGCTAATTTCAGAGTTTTTGTACAATATTTTGGACTAACACTTGTTATGGCATGCAGTTGTGCAATTTCAAATATTGTGATTAGGAATTGTTCTTAAGAGATGAATAACAAAAGAAAGGAAGCAGCATTTTCAGTTTTTTGTGAATTAATAATGCTGCTCTGTCGAGTTAAACTAGCTTTTTACTTTGAACACCCACTTGTTTGTAGCACATCTTTTTGATTTTCATGATTCCCTCGAAATGTTGTTTCAGTTTGCTCAATTTTATGTGCATTTTATTGTACTGGAGTGTTTTGTTTTATATTACTTGGGGAAAATTAAACTTTTTAAAAGGTGAATATGTGCCCTGTTGTGTGTTTTATTTAGCACTACTAATGACGTAGGGTTTACATCATCCTAGATGACCTCACCCAGGCAGTGATGCCGCCCCGGCTATTTTGTCAACTCCAAAGCACCTGCCACTCTGGACACAGTGCCACACTCATAGGCTACTTGCACTAAACCCCTGGCCCCTTATTTTTGTGCAGCCAATTGGCAAGCGAATGTTTTGTACTCTTTCGCTCTCATTTGGTGTTTACTCTATTGAGGAGCATCAGTCAAAGTCTCCGAAAACGACCATTGGTGCTTAGAAATGTCAGTATAATAGACTCCGCTCTCTGATTGGTTGATTTTTCGCGGAGGCGGGTTCAATTTTTTCGGTTGACGTTGTTGTTGTAAGTGGTGGAGAAATTACTTTGTCGGTGGTGGTCCGGTTTGGGATTTTACGCTTAGTCCCACCTATGAAGATGCTAAAAAGTTAGGAATTGTTTGTCCTGGAAAGGTATATGCTGTTCACAAGTTAATACTTTCTGGAAAACTAAATGGGACGATGAGAAAAACATCTGCGAGGCCGCTGAAGGTAAGCAGTAAAGGGATACTCTAACGTTAGCTGCGTTAGCTAGCGTTAGCTCCTGATTAGCCAGGCTTGAAGTAGCCACTTGCTAGCCAAACGTTACGCTTCGGTCTACTTATTGAATAATAAGCAACACTTCTTTGTAATGAGCATCCATGCACGCGTATGGCAGTGTTGCAAAGGGGTAATTAAATAGTGCCTTACGCGAAAATAAAGTTATTGGGCTGAGTGTAAAAGGTGCATGAACCCCATGCGTTTGAACGCCTCAAATGCGTTTATGTAAGCATGTGTATTGTTCGTTGATATTTTGTTCCAAAGAATAGTCGTAGCCATAATAGCTGGCTTGGAGTCAACATTTAGGTTAGAACAGACCATCATCGGTAGCGTCAGTCTGCATTTATTTACCGTTGAAAGCACGTTGATCAACAGAATTGAGTGCTTTACATTACATTAGCTTTGTGAGCTGTCAACTATTGCTGTGCAATTAAACATTGCATTTTCAAGTTGCTCTGAATGGGGGATCAGTTCTATATTTGCCCTTTCATCAGTTGTGTGTTTGCCTTTAGAATTAATTTACGTTTCATTAGCTATCTCTGATAAAATGTAAGTTAAGTAATGGTGTTGTTCATCTAAGAGCTGACAGTCACGATCCAGATTATCTGAGCCCTGTTTTTATTTAAGGTGCATGTGTGATGTAACATTTACTTAAAGCACCAGCTCAGAAAAAAAACTGTTTGAATTAACTATTTACACTCACTCACATGTATTTCTTAACGTCTCACCAAACCGACCGATTTCACAAAGCTACCATCCAGTTGCTAACTTGATCGAGTGAGTCAAATCAGTAACGCCAGGCATTTTCTCCAAACCTTGCTGCCAGTTATGTGTGACTGCAGCCTGAGCTGGCTGGTCATTGGGTTCACTGTTCCCTGCTCGTTTTGAAACTAAGACTTGGCTTATTTGCCGTCATTTCCAACATCACCATGATGAGAGAGGGTTGCATTACACTTTGCCTTGAATTATTTAGGTTCTTGTGTTTGTGGGCTCTTTTGTTTGCTGGGACACCAGGACAGACAGACAGTCAACATGAAAAGTATGACAGGTACAAGTTGTTTACTGCACTTGGCCTACGGGGACTGTTTATGTAGTTAAAAAGCCATATCCTGTTGGAAACATAGGCAGCAGTAAGTAGGAACATCATCATAAAAGGTTGATGGAATTTCAAGAAGCTATTGGTCGGAAAAAGAAACGCATCCAGCCCTCCCACCTGTACTCAGTCCCTCTGGTGAATGTGTGCAGGCTGGCGTTTGAAATGCAGGACACACAGTCAACTGCCTGACAGTTCATAGCAGACTGTTGATCAGTAGCAGCGTGGAAAGTTAGAAGGAAGTATCAACTCGGAGGGACGGATTGGCTTGTTTTTTGTAGTGGGCTTGTCTGAGGCACATGTCCATAGTCAGTATATTACCTACAGTGGATGGCAGTCAGCACACCCCTGGTTTGCAGAAGCAGCGAGAGTACTTGTGTATGAAGCAATGTCATGTACTGTTCTGGATAGGGCCAGCAGCAGACTATTTTAGCCACATAAAGAATGCCCACCTAAAAAAAGTCTATTTCTGATTAAATATAAACTGTTTAGAATGTCTTCACCACTTTGCCTTGGTATTAGACAACTTTTTTCAAAGGAAAACAACCACTGTACAAGCCAAATATTGCTCTCTCCAAAGCAGCCAGACTCCGTTGACAAAAAACACTTTTTTTTTTATCTTGCAGAACTCGGGAGTTGCTTGTCTACTGCTGCCACAATCAGTCAGTTTGATTGTGTTATTGTGTGACTTCAGTGAATCCCGGCTATCCCTTCAGAACACCAGAGTTACACAATGACAGAAACAGTGGATAATAGGTAACTGACCCTTTCTGAGCTGTTGTCAAGATTGTGTCACAGTTTTGGCTGGAGGCAAAATTAAGCAAAAACTGGAGGCAAGCACAAAACATCTCAGAGCAGAAGACCACATGACCAAACGAAAATGTCATCTTGCTGTGTTTCTGGGTGCCAGAATCGAAGCTGAAGTTTTATCGCATGCAAGCTGCCACTGCCAGTCAAAAAAAAGAAGACAGCTGGGAGATGTGTACAAGCCACAACAATCTAGGTCACAAAATGTCGAAAGGTTATATTCTCTCTCCTATTTTCCTTATTAAATAGAAAAAAACAATCACCAAATAAATCCTTAATTCAGCATATTAGATATTAAAATAATCTAACTCTACATGTTGTTTTCCTCTCGGTCGTCGCCTGACTCAGTGGATATGTACGGTGCCGTTGAATGATAGCATGTTGCGGAGCAGTGGCTGTCACTTGTACAGAGCATTAAATTAGCAAAATGAAATGACAAAACTTGCCCGAAACAAACAGACTACCCAGCGATATATTCGTCCAATCGCCCAGCACTTTGGCTATTGTAGAAAGATGGTCCATCCATTGAGTGAGCCTGTACGAGTCAGCAGATCTGGTTCCACTTGTTAATGTGAACACTCATAGTCCTGGAGAGTGAGTGACTGTACATATTCAGGGGAGCTCGTATTTTCTTCAGTCTAAGAAACAAGCCAACAAAAACTGAGAGCTAGTGTTAGCTTAAATGTTTAGGGAATTGTTTTGCCTCCATGAACTCTACCCAAAACAAAACTGCCACACTGACTATGGATAAGTACCTAAAACCCACTTCAAAGAATCCAAACTATTCCTTTAATGCTATTAAATATGACTGGTAGGTTTGTCTGTTCTACCAGTCACAGTGGCAGGTAATCAGCTATGTGTTTATGCATTATTGTATCACTGTGGATGATGAATTTATTCAAGTTGCCTGTCAGTTCTGGGATTCACCGTGCACTGTTGTTCGAAGATGAAAATGATTTTCATACCCTGATGCACAGTCTGTGTGAGGGTGTGCGAGGTTGCACTGTCAGGCTTCATTATGGACGTCCTCAACACTTCTAGAAACGCATTGATGGTTACAGCAGCACACAGGGCACCTCGGGCAAGTATTTTAAGTAGGGTGTAACATCCTTCCCTTTGCAATTCAGATTCCAAAGTGGCAGGGCGTAAAATGAAAATTATCATGAGATAGAAGTGTTTTTTACCACTAAAGAAAACAGAAACGGAGTTGAGCCACTTTGTAAGTGTTTACATGATAGGAGCCAGTGGGTGAACGCTTGACCGACTATCTGTCAACGCACAGAACAGCCAATAGATAAATCTACTCAAAACTTGCCTCCAGTGGTACAGAACAAGGCAGAATCTATTTAAAGCCTTTGTTCACTGAGTTATTGCAATTTGATTCTCTTTGAATCACTTGAATTTTGTCGATCTGGATGAAAATGTGTGGTTTGCAATTTGCAGCTTATGCAGAGGCAGTATTCAAATGGGCTGCGGTAAGCATGTCCACCTCATTTGAAAATGATACAGACGACATGACACGGATAATGCGAATGGTAAAATGTTTTTACTGTTATTTTAAATGATCAGTAGTGTGTAGACACTCGTGCTGCCTGTAGAAAAGGGTTTGGCTATCATCTTGAAGTTGCAAGACCTGGTGACAGTGGCATTGTTGCTGCATTACTGTTTTGCTGTGACACATAACAGTCATATGATTACACAATAGTGGGTAGAGTAGAAAAGAGCTAATATGAGTCTCAGTTTATAGTTTAACAAAGCAGGCAGTTAGTTAAGTTGTCTGTCTTTCTGGTGGGAAACGTTCAGTTTGGAGCTGTACTTCTTTTTTAAGGTTTTATGTTACTATCTCAGCTATCTTTCATATCCTTAATGGCTTTAACATGGATCTTACTTACTGCTTTTGTGCCGGACGGCTGTGGCTGTTATGACTGCCTTAGAGAATATAGTGTTTCACAGGGGTAACCAGGGTATGAAAATTTAAATTTGTCTCTTGTTGGGCTCCCCCAAACAGCTGCTCACTATGTGTCTGTGTGTGTGTGTGTGTGTGTGTGTGTGTGTGTGTGCATTAGGGATCCAGTGTCAGTTTCAGAGCCAGGCCCTTTTTGCCACGGAGGTATTCCCATAGGATCTCTCAAACACGGTCAGATTAATAAGTAAATAGATGAGTGCTTCTCCAGGTTAGTAGGACAAGCACATGACTTTTGTGTCAAGTGTACATGTTCCACTCAATTTTGCAGCATACATGTTAGGGCTCGGCGATATGCCTTTTTTTTTTTGAGGTTTAGGCCATGATATGGATATATATCTAGTTATTTACATTCTCAAATAGTTATGATCCTATAGTAGGCTGTATGATGCATTGTTTTAAATTAAACTACCCAACGGTATATAAAGTAGGGCTGGGCAGTATGGACAAAATCAAATACATGTCCACAGTCTGATTAGTAGGGATGTTCCTGTTGATTCATTTCCCTATCAATTTAGATTAGTTAACTACTCTGAAAGTACCATTTAGAAATTGATCATGTTAAACATTGTCCAGTGTATGTGTAAAGGGCCATTTGAAGCCGTTAATCACATTCTCAATCACCAAATTATATTATAAATGCAGCTGAGTGTGCTGTGCATTGTAAACATTGCAGATTATCCTAAAAACATGATAACTACTCACTAAATGCTTCAACTTTTCAGATGGACAGGATCACAGCATCCTGATCATGTGGGTGAACAACGACATTTACCCAGAGCTAACGTTAGCCACACAGTGTTTCTAACATTAGCAGTCATCAGCAGGTCAGCAGCGGCGCTAGCAGTCTGTTTTCCTTGCAGGTTAACATCTGCATGTCTGTGCTGAATTTGGCTGCTCATTGCTTCAGTCGAGTCGTTATATGCCAGTGTTTTGTGATACAGCCTTACTTTCATTTTCTAGATCAATACTGCCAAACCTTGCTGTTTACAAGCTGTTATCTGTCCCACTTTGCTGATAACAATATCCCGGCTATATGGCATTAATGAGGAGAGAGTGTGGTCGCTGTCTGACGGGGCTGCAGCCCTTGTTAGTTGTGGGTGGCTGTGTAACATCCTAGACTTAACAGTTAACTGGCATTGTACATTGATAAAATATTGATAAATAGTCAAATTGACTTGTATTTCTAGTGCCGACTACTGAGAGTGGTGATGACGCTTAATCGTTTTGCTGACTAATCGTGCACATCCCTAGCAACGCTAGCACCTGCTTCTTTTAGGACATTTTGCAGCTTTCATTACTGTCAAGATGAAGAAATGACATATCATGAATGTGACATCCACACAGCCACCTATGCGTCTGTGTTCTCATCTCTAAGTGGCACTGTTCAGAAAGACAGGAACAGATGGGGCACGAAAGAGAAAACTACCTTCGTCCCCCCGCTGCCACTGTGAGACAGGGATCAATAGGTGGCTTGTCTCCGAGAGGCCTCTGTGTCCAGACAGCAACTCATAAAACTCTTTGGAGCCCCACCCTCTCCAGCATGGCTGGTTGCCTGCCAGTCTTGTGACACAGCTACCAGCCAGTGCCCAGGGCTGTTTGTGTCAGGGTGGAGAGACCTAGAACTGAGGCATCTACCTGGGTGCCAGCAGCTGCTTGAGTGTGAACAGCATGTTGTGGACTATTAGACCTTCACTGAATGCTTTTGGATTAAATTTAGATAACTCTCACCGTTGTTATACCACAGAGGTGACGGCATAGTAGGGTAGAACTGTCAGCCTATATGAGGAAAGATATAGCCTTATATACCAGCCGAGCAGCGATAATCCCATACAGCATGACACGCCACTCCCACAAGAGAAACCATGGTAATGAGAGCTTACTGTATCAGTAACTATATGTTCTTCACCTTCTCCTCCTCTGCATACAGTGCAGGGTGGAGAATTAATGATATACACCAACCAAAACCTCACAGTCTTATCGGCCCTGTCAGAATTTTTGGCACATCATTATACAGCTGTTAAAATTACATAATTCTTAATAAACAGTGACTTACATTTTAAAGTAGATAAATTACCATAGCAAACATATCTACAAAGGTTAATCATTTAGATTGCATGAAAGCAAACAGTATTTGCCATATATTTTCATGCATATGAATATGGATTGAATATATTATGAAGGCCTTTCCCCTCATATTGAAATCATTTTGATGCAGTTAATCAATACATCTGCAGTAGAAGTGCGTTATTTGCCTCACAGTACAATAATGTCACAATATTGCAGGGATTACTGACTCTTTTTGCACTCAAATATGTAATATATGGTGGAACAAGTTTGTTGTAGTATCCTTTTTTGGCATTATCACCTTTTTACATTGCTTACATATTATTATGGTGTGTCCATATTTTCTAAGTCATTACCTTTTTTGGTAGTAATGTTACTTTTGCTTTCAGCAAGTCTTGTTACTGCTGCATGCAGTCATAAAGTAATTGAAATGAAATTACGCTATCAGTGATATCATGATATGACACATTTTTATCACACATTATCATGAACGATATGATATGGCACTCCTAACCTGTACATGATATTCAAGTGTATTGATATTTTCTCACCCCTGTACTTTCTAACATGTAAACTTGTTTCATAGTCTTCATTCTTTATCGATTCTGTTATTGATTCCTGAAGGATTTTCTCTGTGGGAAAAAAGGAAGGCCTACACAGGTTTTCAGCCTCAATGCACATGTTTTAGTATCTGAGTCTGAACACAGTGTAGATAAGGAGTGGGAAAAGATCTGTTCCATGACTTTTTCTTGTAGTAAGTTTCCAGGAGTCTAGATGCATGAATTTGATATCATTGTTTTGCACCGTACAATAGTGAGAAAAGCATACTGGCATGGATTAAAGGACTTGATAAGCTCAGAGGCATATGATTCTGATGGAATGATTTTGGAACCGGTTCTCGATTCCCATCCCTACTGGTAGCTGTTGGATTTGAAAACGAGCAGAAGGAGGAGTGTTGTATTGTATTGGATTGGAATGGATTGGACTGGTCCTTGTCAAAGTGTCTCGTGGAGTTGATAAATTTACCAGCCACAGCCGAAGCCCGTGAACATTTGTTAAGTGGGTAATGGTTATTTCAAAGCTGTATAGCAGGTGAATAATGAGATTTAGATGCGACTTCAGCTTGTGGACAATAGGGTGGTTTCCTGTGCAGAGTCAGGCTAGAAGACATCAGTCCCTCTCGCCCTGCCCTGTTGATCCAGGACAGCAGGAGTAATCCCACACACAGCCCTGATGAGGAGCCTGTCACCCAGGATGACATCACACAGGGAGTGACGTGAAGTCGCCCTGCTGTGTACAGAGCCTGGCCCGCAGCACGTGGGGATTCACATGAGCATTAGTGCTGCCCGCCTGCAGAGGCGGGTGCTCGTTTAGCCACTGGCTTTAGATCTAGCAGCGCTTGGTTGGCTTCACATTCAGGCTGATTTAGCACGAGGGATCCTCAGTATTTGATTTAGTCCTGTCTTGAAACATGGTAGATGCAAGGTGTAGCTCCACTTGGTTTCTAATATTTATTTGAGTCTACTGTCTCTCTTGCTCAGTCTTATTTTGTTTTGCAGGAGTAGAACAAGTAAACTTAATTCTAAATTTGCACAGGGCGAAGCTCAAATTAGTGTCCTTAGAAATGTCTCATATTCCTCAAGGGGCAATATGCATATTAAAGCAGTAGTCATCTCGCTCGTCTTCTAAATGTGAATTATGTAATAACAAGCACATTGTTTGCACATTAAGCAAATAAGGATATTTTGCCGTCATTAGATGTGTTTCCCTCAGTGTATCTTTATGTGCATTTTGTTTTTGTTGACTTGAGGTGCTTTTTCCCTTTTTCCAAACAACTTTAAGGAAAAAGTTCTGACCTAACAAACATTTAATTCACGTGATTGATCAGTTGTTTCAACTCCGAAAAGAGACACAGAAGCTCATTTTTTTTACTGTCCCATGAAAGAACAATTACAACTTACCTAACAGAAATGATGTTTACAGCAAAGGTGACTGGCTTTGTTTTTTTCTTCTTCTTCTGTAAGGTTTATTAGTGGTTGGCAAACAGCTGGTTTTGTTTTTATTTCACAGCCTCTACTTTTTCCACTCTGTTTATTAATTTAGCCAATACAGCCAGCTTTCTGGCAAAACTACACTTTGTGTAGTTTATTTGCTCTAAACCAGTTGATGGAAACACGTCTGATTTGTGTTTTTGTTTTTTGTTTTTTTGCAATATTTCAAAAGGTCTTGTCAAATTTGCTTGACAGTTAAATTTATATGGAAACATGGCATTGCCAACCCAGAAACATTATTTCTTATCAGTGTAATAGACGTTAAATGTAGAATAAGCAGGATTTGTCAGTTGTTGTTTGTAATCATGCAAGAAAGGGAACTGCTTGGACGTCAAATGTCAACGTTTTTGGTAAAGTGTCCCGAGCATAGCAACACGAGATAAATAAATAAGCTACGGGCAGAGGGCGGGAACTTTGCAGACGCAGGCACCATTAAACACTTCTTGCTGGGTCATGGGTGATGATTGAGAGGGATTCATCTTTTTTGTATGAGTCTGTTCATGGGAATCCTTGATTATCAGCACCATGCTCTATCTATTTTTAGAATACTTTTTGATTATTTTGATCATCTTTATTATTTCTGCTGAGTCATTGCATATGTTGTAATTCATGGTTGAATTTCCCGTTTCTTTGCTAATAAACAGGTGGGCAGTGTTCAGATGGATGCAGAGGCTTGTGTTTCTTCACAAAGGCTGAAAATTGATAAAGAGGCAGCCAGGGCTGAATGAGGACCTGTCAGCCATTGAGTCTGGAGTTTAGGTTGGCAGCTTTCTGGAATAAAGAGATCAAAACATTATCAGAAAGTGAAAGAATTTATCCATCTACCCCTGTGCTGCCGTCGCTCAGAGGGAGAATAACACTTTGGACTGGATGCTCTGCAGCTCGACAGTCTTGTTTTTGGTTTCTTTTTATGCACATCCCTAAAACAGTAATGCATTGATAGCAGATTAGTTTCCACTTCCTTCGCTCACTGTGAGGATCAGATATCCTCATTACATTTTCTGCTGTTTCAGGTGTCCACCGCACTGACAGTCTGCACAATGTAATGTGGTCTCTGTGTGGAATGTGGGATTGCCACTTACGGTCCCCTATAGCCCTCTCCACAGTAGCCTGCTTCATGTGGCTGTTAATTAGCACTCCTTGACTGGTGATTACTGGGCTTTGACTGCAGTGACATGCCCCAGGCAAAGACTAAGAACCTTTGAGGCCAGCTGTAATAGGCTGCCTAATAAACCATTGCTACAGACAGAGAGAAAGGAAGACTTACAGCATGGGGTAAACAATATAGATAAAATTCTAAACACGGGTGCCCTTCTGGCTCAGTTTTGCAGGGGGCTAGGAGTTGTCAGCAGCAGCCTTGTGTTTGGTTCTGGCCTGCGGCCCTTTGATTCATGTCTTCTCTCTCTCTATTTACTGTTCCTATTCAAAGTTACACTGTAGCATGTTAAACTGTACTCTTTTTTGTATTTTTACTAAAATAAAGTTGTGTAGTAGGACTGCAACTAACAATTATTGTCACAGTTGATTAATCTGTCGATTATTAATCGTTTAGTTGTTTGTTCTATAATATGTCAGAAAGTCCATAAATGTCTTGTTTTGACTACAACCCAGAGATAGTCAGTTTACTGTCAGAGAGAAGTAAATACACCAGAAATTATTCACATTTAAAAAGCTGAACTGAGAATTTGGACTTTCTTTCTTTAAAAAATACTCAAACCTATAATTTTTAACAAAGGGATCTTGGGTAACTAAGTGAATATAAGTCATCAGTTGAGAAGATCGCATTTTGTCAGTTGAATCTCTGCAATTTTGTGTTTTTTTAGCTGCACCATTGTACACAGAGCAATGGCAGGCTTTAAACCAAGTCTCAAAATTACCACAAAAACAACTGTGATTGAAGCAGAGAATGGTGATTGAAGTGGAGGGCAGCGTGAGACCGGACAGTGCAGCAGGCCTGCAGCTGCTTCGATGCACTCTGGTGATAACTGTCAGTAAGTTTGGCTATACCACTTTTGAACCAGACTGTGGTACGACCTCCTCTCCTGGCATCCACTATGATTGAATCTCCGGCTGGCAGTGCCATCAGCAGGAGAAATGCTCCATGATGTGGTCTGATTTTATAACCGCGCTATCAGGGTTCAGTGTTATGTTTTGTTTTGTTTTTCCACTTGCTTGATTGGGCAAATGGGCCCCTTTACAAACGACTAATAAAATATTACAAATCTTTTATTGTAATATTTTATCCTCAGTTTGAAAGATTACAAATCTATTCTGTCAAATCAAATCTGTCTGCAGTGTGCACACGCTAGAGTTATCAGCAGTTAAAAAGGGAGATGTACTCTGGCTCCTTCTACTCAGTCTTCTGCCTCTTTTATGGGCAGAAGATTGTATGATGTTTTCAAATCGATCAATTCATTAATTAATGAAGTTAACTTTTTAACTGCATGGAAATCTGATGTTTTCACCTCACAGATGACAATGAAAGGCATTAAAACATGAGGCAGGCTAAAGCATGAGACTGTGAAGTGAAAACAAAAGGAACGAATAGTCGAAGTTTGGTATTGAACAGCCAAAATGATTCAACTGACAAAACTCTGAGTCGGGTACAGGCCTAATTCGGATATCTTTACAACATGCAGTGCTAAACCATGACATCAGCTCTCAGACACTTTGATAAACACTTGTGCTCAGAAGCTAATACTGCCCATTTCAGTTGGCTGGACATGACTGTTATTACTTTGCTCCAGTGAATATCAGAAGGAGTCCACATTAGGCTGAAGGGAGCCACTTTGAAGCACTCTTAATATTTCTTTCACAGACGAGGAGACATTTTGTCCCATTTCCCGAACCAAATTTACACCTTGTCACCTGAATAGTGGGCACGCTGGAAGATGAGTTTACGTCATCTCAAACCTCACTTGAACCCATCCTGTCTATAAATGGGTACCCGCCCTAACGCTACTTGCTGTGCTGTGCTCAGAAAAATGTGGCCTCCGGGATATCACTGCCTTTTTGTTCATGAGAATTAGGCCTAAATTGGGTGGGTACTTTGAGTCAAGCATCAAGAGAGCAAATGACGTCATCAATATATGATTGTCTTTAATTAAGGCGTCCGTCAGGACGTTTTGTTCCGGTGTTGTTTAAATGTTAGTTGTCTGCTGTTTTCGAACTCTGCACAGTGCAGAGTTTCTATGTTTAAACTGTGATTATGAGCGGATTATTTTTAGACAATCTGAAACAGGAGGTTGCTCTAATTCTAGCAACTCAGAGATTAGGTGGTGATTCTCTGCATGCATTGGTACTGTAGTTGTGCTTACACAGTTGTTATTACTCTGGTTTAGATGCAAGTATAGATACTCAGAGCAAGCAGTCCAGTGTCTAATGTCCTCATGAACAATACTATTAATAGAGCTGTACCACCGTGAATGTGTTTTTGTCTTATTCCTCATGTTGCATGGATTCTGTTTATTTTTAGTATTTTTAGATAAGATGAACTTTATTCAGTTGCACGGTGATAAAGGTTAAAGCTGCCGCAACCTGAGGTTAACACATGGTGTGACTCTGTACACTCCAAACAATAAAACCAAGCTCAAATTCACGATCTGTATGTAAGTAGATCTTGTTTTCCTCACCTTATTTTGCCTTGAGCTCTCATGGAGAAAAAAGCCGGTTGCTGAGTTCACATGGATCAGGTTTAGATGTTTCTGAACCAGCAAGAGTGATAGGGAGGCCGTGAGAGGGAAGTTAGACTTGGCAAATTTTTGTGTGATGACTGGACAGCTTTTGGACTCGACCAGCTCGAGTGGCATGGCCTCTGAGAGGGCAGGCGCGGTGTGGAATCTCTGACATCAGCTGTGTGTGCATTCAGACGGGTGTTGTCTTACGCATTACACACACAGACGCCCACAGCTGGTGGTCAAAGCTTCATCAGGGTTGGAATGTGCACGCTGCACATTTCACAGTGCAAAAATGTTGTCTATTAGAGTAATAATATACTTTCTTAAGGAAACTTCTGAAACATTTTGGTCTCCTTGTAGGAAGGCTGATCTTTTCAGACTTTTTTGAATTGCCACTTGTTTGTAAGCACTTCATAAGCTTGACATTTCTTACAGTGTAGGATAAGGCAAGTGGTGAAAGATAATTGATGTCCTTATTTGGCAAGAAGATAACCAGTCCTTACTGCAGCCATATCAGGGTTCTTTGCTCCACTAAAGACAAAAGCTTTCTTTGATTCACATGAAGAAGCATTTTTTCAGCTAATGGACTTGAAACGGTCCACTAGTTCCTATAATTCACACGTCAACAGTAGCTCTGTGGATGCTCTGTTTTTCTGCAGTTGAGTGGGCTTTATTGATTTTTCTCTGATGACCAGCTTACTGGTATATTTCCTTTTGTCCAGGGAAATGGTCACACTCCAATTTACTGTATTGATTCCTGAGATGTCAACCAATAGGAACTGATAACATTAGTCCCCTTCCTCAATACTGGTCTAGCACATTTGCTGGGTGAATTAGTGAAGCAGCAGTTTACAAGCAGGACAGGAAGTAAGCCTAATGGCTAACAATGCTAAAGTAACAGAATCTTAAATTTTGTCTTGTTTTGCATTTTCTTTTTATTACATACAGGTCAACCTCTGGTCTGTGTCCTCTACAATGAATGTATTAGTTTAAAGTGCTTTATAAATTAATTTATTTTGACTTTGAGACAGGAGGAAGATCACTGACACACTTTGCAATGCAAACCTCTCTCTGCAGCAGCCTTGTATAAGCCTGAAGGTATATTTACAATGCAATGTTTATCATATGCTTAAGCATAATGCAGGCCCTTGGAAATGAATGTGCCTACGTTACACTGCTCATATGATGCATTCAGTTGCCCTTGAAGACAACTGATGCTGCAGAAAATGACAAAATTGGCCGAGATATCTTCTGCTTTTTCTTCACAGGCGGAGCAATTTGTATGCCTTATGATAGGTGTATTTATCTGTGTCATTTTGCACTGCCCAGCCCTATAGAATAATATTGTGCTATAGCGAGCAAGGATTTTGCACTGTTGTGCATTTTCTTGTCCAAGGCTGTAGGGTCCACGGATAAGCCCTTTCTTTCTTTCTTTTCTTCTGCATAGTATATGTGCAGCAGAGCTATTGTGCTGCTCCGTTCAGCTGAGAGAAACTTTGGGAGAACTGGGTAAAGGGCTTGGTGTTCCTCCATTCCTCAGCCAGGCAGCAATCAGCCTCCTTCCCAGCTGTAGCTCTGATGTTATATAATGAGTCAGTGTAGGCTGACTGGGCTCAGTCAGTAACCAGATTACAGCACTCCACTGATAAAGACAGCTGAAGGACAGCCATCTCACCACACCTTTGTTTTTCTTCCTCTTCTGGTTTTCTCCAGTCATACGGTGTTTACTGTGATTGATTGTTCACAGCTAACCCAGCCCTATATCTGGAGTATTTAAAAACAGACCTTTGACTCACTGAGAAAGGGAATTAACAAGGAAGTGTTTGCTCTGTTCACTCCTACAAGTTTTTGATGCACGTTTCTGTGGTTTTAAGGACAATAAGCTACACCTTTCACAGACATTTAGAACACTTACTTAGACTGACAACATTAGACTGAGTTAAGTGCATCAGTCATGTGGAGATTTAAGTCTCTTCAAATTCCCTCTTTAGCTGTCAGTCTAGTATGGATGATGCTGGACTGACGTTGATATTTGAGATTATTAAAAGTTTGATAATGTTATATTGGCAGAGATAGTACTTATTTTAGCAAGAGGATCTTGATGGAGATCCCTCAGATTTGTTTTCAAAGAACTGTACCAAGATACAATGAAATAGGACATTTTATACATGTTGGTGCTCTCCTGTAGAGCAATATCTGTTTTCTCTTTCATGTAGAAACTACTTTCTTTCTAGCAGAAAAGAAAGAAGTCCTGGTAGATTCTACCATAACTGCTCACAACAACGTCTGTGGATTATCTTGAGTAATTGGGTCATGCTTTCTGGAAAGAGACATTGCTGTTGAGTTTTTCCAAGAAGGCAGACATCTCTATGGTTGTTATCTCCAAAACTCAGCAACCCACACCAAAACAGTTTAGATGGAACAGCACCACAGGCCAAAGGAAATATGTGTGTTTTGGATATGGGGTGAACTGTTCTCTTAATCCACAGCAGCACATCATATTCTGGAAGATCATCAGTATTTGAGAATTTGCAGCATGTTATTTTTAGAGAAAATGTGTGTATCAGAATATATATCATATGTTGTTGAATAGCCTAAAAATATCCAGATATTTTTCGTAAGCCGTATGGCCTAGGCCTACTTTCTGGTCAACAATCTATGTATTGGAAAGACTGTTTCTAAATTAATTTGCATATCTGTACTGCAGTTTGTAGTTACTTATCGGCCAACATAAAGCCTACGCCGATGCAATATATCTGCTGTGAGCTGATATCAGTCGTGATATATTGGGCTAGCTCTAGCTGTCAGTACAGTATAGTTTTGTTCAGAGGTTGAAAGGTTTTGCTTTCTATCCCACCATCGCTCTAGACCAGAGATGGAGCACTGGGGCTGCACTTATCACTCCCACCAGCCCTCCCCGTTTGCTTTTTTTATGCCCTTTATCTCATTACTCATATTGTTTTGCGAGGCTGAGAGGGTGTGTTACATTCGCTGAGATCACAGGAAAGGTTTCTGTGATCGAACTTAAAATAGAACTTACACATTCATAGACGTGGTCATTCATCATGTTTTGACCATTAAAGGGAAACAGACTAACTTAGTCAGTCTTTGGTGAAGTTTTACCACAAACTGGGCTGGCAATAAAATAATTCTCAGGCTCGGGTCATTGTTGAGTGTCTATTCAGGTGTAGTATGCTCTGCGTGTCTTTTGACCCCAGCTTCTTTCCCTCTTAATTGTAAAGAAAAGGTCATGTTTCACACGATGAATGTAACCTTACTGAGCCACATATGAAGTGATGGATCTTCTATTGTAAACACATTACAGGCCATGGCCCTGTTTCCTTTGTTCATGGAGACCTCTGTAGGTATACCTAGCCTAGTTTAATGCATGTGGAGAAGCAGTTTCTGTGGAAGACACAACCTGTGATCCACATGTAAACTAGGGATTTTCCTGGCGACTAATTTCCCTGTCGATTAAGCACAAAATTTAGTTTAGACTAGTCGACTATTCTAACACTAAGGAAACACTCAGAAATCCGTTAAAATTCAGCAGAATTTATTCATTTATAATGTTCAACACTGTCCAAAAATACTGCGTGTATTAAGAGTCATTTGAAGCTGTTAATCAGTCTACAATCACCAAATTGTACTTTAAATGCCGCTGAAATGTGCTACTTTGCGCTGTGCAATACAAACCTTACACATCAATGTACAAAACATGACAACAACTCACTAAACACTTCACCTTTTCAGACCGAAGAGGATGACAGTGTCTGCGGGTAAAGGACCCAAAGCTAACGTTAGCTGCCAGCCTGACACAGTGTGGCTAACGTTAGCAGTGCTAGCAGCAGCAGCAGCTCTGCTTACAGGTTTATGTTCGTGTATGTGCTTAATGTGGGCATGTTTCTCCAGTCGAGTGAATATATATCAGCTTATTCTGTCACAGTCTACATTCAACATTGTTTCCATTTCGTAGTTTAAAACACTGCCAAACCGTGCTGGTTGTACGAGCTGTCATCTGTCCGACTGCTGACATAAACATCCGGAGTTGCATAGGTGATCGCGTTGTATGCGCTGGGTGAGAGGGGCTGCTGTCTGAGGCTGCATAAAATCTTTGAGGCAACAGATAACTGGCATCATGCATGAATGAAACACTGATAAATAGTTTAAATGACTAGTATTTCTAGTGCCGACTAGTGAGGGTGGAGACATTTAATCATACAGTCGACTAATCGCCTGCATCCCTAATGTAAACACAAGGGTAACCCCTTTACAAAAATTCAGAACACCACTTGGAATCTCCTCTGGCTTTGAGATTGATTGACAGGATTTTAATGCACAGGATCACGTGGTGATCTGTCTTTGAATTAAACTAAATCTAAATTGTCTAATTGTTGTAATATCCGAAATACAAGAGTCAGTGTTATTCTCAGTTACTGACGTTCATAAAATGGCCAGGTTCCTCAAAGTCAAAGTAAAGTAGAAGTTAGAGCCTCTGTAACTTCTGTAATGTGAACTATTTCTGAGTGAAATTGCATATGTGGGTGGGGCTCGATTATGAGTGGGATTAAATCAAATCCAGATCTAAATCAAATTCGGGTTGCACTGGATTGCTCCAAAGTGGGCATTGCTTAGTGAATACAGCACAATAGAGCTCCAGAGCTGCAGGACCGTCGGCCTCCGTCCACACCTCCCTGAAATGAATAAATTAGACCTAAACCACATTCTTTGGAAATGTAAACAAAGTACTGCCAGCTGAAATCCAAACACACACCTCCTACGAAGATATTGCTCTTCCCACACTAGCTAATGGTCAGTTGTGGTTTCATATGGTGGGAAGGGTTATCTAGCACCCCAAATCACATTTGATTGGATACATTTATATAACCAACCCAGAGTTCAAGATGAGTCATCAAAAATAGTTTTTCATTTTACAGGAAGAGGGTTATGATACAAAAATAATCAAAAAGGTCTTTTAGTCACACATAATGAGATAAATGAACCCAAACCTTTTTATGAGACTGAAATATCAAATGACAATTTGATAACAATGTGAAAGGGGTCACTCGTAGCGATGAACCTACAGAAAATTGTCACCAGCTCCAAAGTAGCTCTGCACCATTAATTGAAATATTATCCATATTGTAATATGGATAAATTCAATATCCAAATTGCAGAGGCTGCAATTTTTTGATAAGGGAAAAATGTGTGACAAAACAGCATTATACTGTACTGTAGTGCTGCAGAGATGGCCTGGCCTGCAAATCTTGTTCTCCAGATGTAAGAAAACATTTTTGCTTGGTACAGAATCCAACAAATGTCACATTATCATGATTTGATTTTATATTTTTCCAGTGAAAATGAAAGTTGTGATGCAAAAATGACTACTACTAAACCAGAATCATATGGCAATATCTGTCAAAGTAATTGGAATATGATTTTCTTACATTATTGAGCAGCGCGAAGCTTAAAAACGAGCAAATATTGGACTCAAATGTATCATTTAGATGAGACTAGGAGTATAACAGTGTGTACAGGTTATTCATTACAAACTGTTTGGTTACAGGACATTCTGATCAGTATGGGACTTCCTCGGTTTGGCGCACCCAGTTGTTTTTTTTTTATCAGCTGTAGCATACTAGTTGGCTCACCGGGGTTAGTCAAGCTTATGCAGTGTCGTTACTTCCTGTTAGCTACTGTGAAAAGAAACAAGGATTAGTGTCAAATCGTCTGCCAGCATTGTTCAGCTGAAGTTGTGTTTGTCTGTGAAAATACTTTGAACACATAATTTATGACTAGAGATGGGATGATCCAATCCAACGCCGGTATCACAGCACGATGTTAACAAAATTCATTTATCAGATTTGGGACACGTCACTGGTCTGTGTCCTGACCTAATTTCCACAACCCCAAGCGCTTTTTATTTGTGAATACTATGTAATTATTATGCTACGTAGTGTGAAGTGAGTACTGAAGAGTGCTTTTCATGCATTTAATGTTAGGGAAACGTGCAAATTCCAGTTTTGAGATACACCTGGAGTGAAGGAATGTACTACTGTAGCCACCTCACACGTCACTCTAACAGTAAATCAGCACGAAAATGACAATTACAAACATAAAACTACTGAACAGACACATTAGAAAGGCAGAGTGGGAGAAGACAAGTCTTTCTCCCCACATCGTTCAGGCAGCCTCTCGCTGCAGATTGTCTTTGAATATGTGACCAGACTCGCTCTAAAATACAGGATTTAATCATCTGATCGAAGTGCTTGAGCTCTGCTTCAGTGTTCCTTCATGTGTACCTGTTAGTCAGTCTGTTGTGCTGCTCTGAATAAACAAGCTGCAGTTGTTCAGGAATTATTAACAGGTCAGTGTTACAGTTGAGCATTATTGACAAACATTTATTTTTTTTTAGTTGTTGTTTTTCTTATTGGCAGTATGTCAGTGTTTAATTACCTTAACTGTTACAGTAAGAGAATTATGGACAATAAGCTCCAGTTGAATGTTTCATTTTTAAATAAATGACACATTTTTTTTTTTTTTTTTTTTTTTACTTTTTTTTGTTTTCCCTGCTGTATCAAAATGTACTGAACCATGACGCTAAAACTGAGGTACATACATACAGAACCATCAATTCTGTGATTGCAGCCCTAATGTAGACACAGACTCAAACCAAAATGAATGATAATGTTGCTCTGTAACTGCTAGATGTGTGACAGGTTCACCATATCAACTTAAAAGCTGATGATATGTAGGCTAAATGTTGTGTTCACAACTGGTTTCCGTCGGCCCAAAGTGGTAAAAAAAAAAACATTGCAGGTTTAATAATGCATGAGAGTTTTATTTCCAACTTTTGCCAGATGAACTGTGGATCTTTAAATTCCAGAGAGATAAGGGTCCAGCTTGTTGGTTTGTGTGGTAGGTAAGTTACCATTGCTCCTCATCAACATTGTTAAAAGATATAGCCTAGTTTTTGGTGTTCTCATAATTTGGGTCATGGCATATTGAGTAACCCTGCATGAGTAACCTACACAGGGAAGCATGACAAAGCATTTCTTTTGCACGCAGGAGGCTAAAGGCCCTGGCTTTTTGGCTTACCCTTTGTGTGTCATACGTTTTATTGTCCATTTCCTTACGTTCCTTATCTAGCACTGGTTGTGAACAGTGGGTAGTGGCCTCACCCCACGCTGAGAACAACACATTGTACTAGTGCTCCTAAATCATGTCTGAACTTTATAACAACAGAGACAGTGCCAATGACAACAAGCAGGTTTAATTTAGCACCTGTTACTCAATAAATGCAGTTTAAGAATTAACTAGTATTAGAAATTAAATTTGTGGAAAGTAGTAGACTAGACTAGAAGTAGTAGTGACAGCAAGTGCTTTTATTCTTATTTTTGTGGATATTATGTAGATGGATAATCAGGCTGAATTGACATTTAGTTTTTCCTAAAAGAAAAATCAGACATGTGAACAGTGATTCAGATGTCTGGAACCAGGGTAGCTTTTTTGCAGATCATATCTAAAAATGTCTTGTTGGTGTGCCACTGCTTGGTTACATAGCTGTTCCACCATTTGGCCAGAAGCTTTTTTACACATCCCTTTTTCACACTGATCAGCTTCTTCATCTTTTTTCCTCCATCTTTAGGAAGTCACTGTCATTTTTAGCAAAGTCTACATGCTGTTGTTTGTACTTGTCTTTTCTGTCAGGCTAGAAAATCAGGTTTGTTTAACCCCCCCCCCCTCGTTGGTCAACAACACAGGACAGTGGCTGTACTCTGCTGTTTTATGTAGGTAACATCTCAAATGTGAGTGCATACATTCCATAAGAAGAAGGTTTTCCTCATAAATTATCTAAAGGCTAGCAAAACAAACTTGTGTCCCCAGTCTCAGCGGTAAATTGACCCTCTCAGCCCACCGAGGGCTGACGCAGTGGGCTGTGGTGACCTCTCTGTCTCTCTCAGTGATCCAGGCCATTCTCCCAGCCCTCAGCTCAGCACCCACGTGTTGTCAGCAGCTCCTGTTACGTAAGCCCTCCTGCCAGACAAAAGCTCAGCCATCCCAGACACAAATCACTGACTGCCCCACGTTGGCAGCAGTGCCGTTAATGTTAGCCAGTAATCCACACAAGGGTCTTTTCTTGAATAGATTTTTTTTTCGCTGGCTGCCAAATGGAAAATTTTGGCCACCAAACAGAAAAGCATGAAATATAATTTATAACATATTTGTTTGATCTCCATGTGTCACTGCCATTAGTCAGCCTTGAAATTAGTGGTGAACATTGCCTCTAGTGTAATTTCCACAGTTTTGAAGAAAAAGCAGTGTATGAATTTTGCCCGTGCCAACCATGTGACGATGAAATTGCAAGGGGTAATATCACTTTTTGACATTTCACAGTGCACACACCCCACAATTTAGTTTGCATTTGATGAACTTGATGAACTTGTAGCCTCCCACAACTTCACGGTTGTTTAATGTCATAAATGGATTTATTTCTCTGTCATTAAGAGTGCATGTTCTGACATGTCCACCACTGTTTAAGTCTGTCTCTTGTCTTTTCTTTAATTGCATCAATTATAAGTTTCGTAACCACAATCACAAGGGCGTGGGTGTAATATATTCTTGTCTGGTAACAAAATTGTTTTTTGCATGATTGTATATTTTTGAGTGTTTTTACTTTTATTTATTATGTTTTTACTTGAAGCTACTACAAGAAATGCAAAAGTAACATTATTGAATGGCTAACATAAATTTGGCTGGGAAAATGTAGACATAGGCTTTTCGGGTCTGCATGTATAAATCCTTTCACCTGATTTCAAGGAACATTTGTACCTTTAGAATAAATATATAGATATAGGTAATCTTCTTGCTAATCGCTTTACTTATGCAGATCGTATAGATCAAACACAACCACAGTGTTGAGTGACCATCAGGTGCACACTGCATCTGGCTAACATGCTAAATGCTAAAATTCTCACGGTGAATACTCCAGCTGTGCCCTCAGAGTTTATCCTCAGTGAGGTCTGTGAAGCTGTCATGCGCTCACTGAGCTCAAAATATTTGAAAACTCTGAAGAGTGCAGCAGGACAAAAGTGGTTGAGTGGAGAAGAGAGGCTTCCTGGATTGGTTGCTGTATTGTGTTTTGAGAATGATAAAGCAAAGAAGTTGAACTTGTGTGCAGATTGTAGCAGAGTTCAGGGCTCACAGACTGTCGTTCAGACAGGTGACTGAACAGACTCACTGTGATGGTTGCAACGCTTCCCTCAGAGGATGGCTGTGTGTGTGTGTGTGTGTGTGTGTGTGTGTGTGTGTGTGTGTGTGTGTGTGTGTGTGTGTGTGTGCGTGCACCACAAACTGTTGGGCTCTTTTTGTTTTAATATGTGTGTTTGTGGCTGCAGCTGCTGTGTAGTTTATGTTGTTTGTACATCTATGTGTTGTCTGCCTTGTTGATGTTTTATTTTGCTGTTAATTCTATAAAACATGACAGATTATTTAATTTCTGTATCTTAATAATGTGTAATGTGACGACAGTGTTATAGCTGTTTTTGGTACTTGCTGGTCATTTTTGTGTATTTGTCCGAGTTTTGTCCTCTCTTGTGGTTAAAACTAGTTAAGTTGCATTTAGAAAGTGTATGGATATTTTCTTAGACCTCTAGACATATTAATGCAATTTTTTAGCCTGAATGTGTTCTTTAATAAAGTAGGTCTTGATTATTTACAATGCTTTCCTTATCCTCCCTCGACTTTCCCTTGTAATGCAGTAGTATTACTCAGACTTACGGCTGAACAGTATGAAAAAACAATCAGATAGCGATTATTTTGACAGATCCTGTGAGTCATAATTTTAGTGGGAATGGTAATTTTTGTGTTTCTTTTTCACTGGAAAAAAAATGATGATGATTTGGTTGCCAGGCTGTCTCTTAAGCGCCACAATGCTTCATTTATAATTGTATTTTGTGACACATTTTACATTTTAACTTAAGACATGAGATTTTGATTAATTGTTCAGCCCATTTAAACTGACCTACTTTTTACTTTTATTGAAGTGCATTCACATCACACCAGTAGTTTTACTTTTACTTGAATAAAATTTCTTTACAGTAGCAGTACATTGACTTCAGTAAAATATTCTAGTAATCCGTCCAAGATAAGGTACATAGTAACAACCATAATGCTCATTTAGGCTAATCTGATTTGCTAACATGCTCTCAAATCTGATCCCAAAAATAAACAAATGATTGATTAAAACATTTTTTCAAAAAGATAAATGATTGTGTGATTTTATTGTCTAGGCTTTGTGGGACACACAGTTGACAATGACAATTGACAATTGATGATTTAATACACTTTTTACAGTTGAAATGAAAATTATGATGCAAAAAATGCCATTTCCACTAATCATGAATCATATCACAACCACAATACCTGTCAAAATGATTTCTTTTTGCCATATTTGTGCAGCTGCACTCAGAAATAAGTGTTTTTGAAGGAGAGTGTCATGTGACATTACGTCAGCAGCATCAGCGTGGGTTCACAGGAATGGCTGATGTTACAGCCCCAGAGTGGCAACAGCCAGCCTTTTGTTAGTCTGTGTTGGTACTTTCTGTCCGCAGCCCTTCACTTTTATCGTCCTTTCACCGTTTTTTTTTTTCCTCTGGCTGTCAGTGTGATGCACTGCATCACACAGGCCTTGAACTTGTTCATTTGAGACTGGCGTCACAAGTTAAGGTCTCGTTGTCAGTGTTCAGAGTCCCGAGTCGGCACCCCTGTTTCATACTTCATGTCACTGTGAGATGAAAATACATAGAATTTCATAAGTGTACATAAGTACTAAAAAGGTTTGTCACAGTTTAACTTCTGCAGTCTTTTCTTTCAGTTTTTCTTTTAAAGGGGGACAGTTAAATATTTTAAATGTCAGTTACCTTTAACTCTCATCCCCTCATATTAATAATCTCCGATCCCTTACCCATGTCTACCAAAGTCAGGCAGCAACCTTCCCGCATTCAACGCAGGTCAGAATGAGGGTCACAAAGGTCAAATGACTCATGTTAACCCTTTTAGATCACCCTCCACCGTGACAATAGCTCCATGTTTTTTAAAAAAACAAACAATTTAGGCTTCTCATTCATTGAAATAAGACTAGAGCACCGGCGTTCATTGGTAGGCTCTGGAAAAAAAGAAAATGCAGTCTGATAGAAAAGTTGATCCTGGCTCAGCTTTTACTGCAGTGCAGTGCACCACAGACAGAGCTCTTGCGGTGCCTAATCAAACATGTATAAGTCTTCATATCAGCATGAGAATATGATTGCTGCTTTGATAACTAAAATAGTAAAATCCTCCTTCCCTACGTGAGTATAAACGTGTTTTTTTAGCCTGATAAACTGTGGGCTGCAACATTATAAGAGCAGTTAGGCGACAGTTACCAACAAAATAAAAGATATAATCAAAACGTATTCATATTGTGGGACACTTCACTCTCAGAATAAAGACATTCTTTGCTAATGTTGTCTCTGTTTCCCTGGAAACACATGGGGTCTGACTAATAACTGTAAAAAACAATCAGTCACATCAGTGGACTCCCATTTAATGTAACTTAGCTTCGTACTCAAACAAGTAGTCCCACCCTCAATAACAACCAAGCAACAGAGATGATGTCTAGTTCCTGTTGAGTCAGCAGCCAACTTCAGCTAATATTAATGCTTTTTAGAGGTAGTCGGGTTTCCCAAACTAAATAAATAGCACAAATATAAAAGAATACTGCTCTGTTAGCTTAATCTTGTTGTAACTAAGATATGTACTGAACCAAAACAAAAACTGTGGACAGATTTTGTTACTATGTTCATGAACTTCATATGTATTTTTAAGGTAGTAGCGCTGTGTCACTGACTCACCACAGCTGATGGGAGGATGCTGAAGACAGTATTTATGTGATCCCAGTATTTGCAATAACTCCAGAATGTTGTTATAGGCCAAAAAGTCGAAATGCACCGGAAAAAAAGACAGATCTAATCATTTCTGAAACTCACAGCATGTTTTTATCCAACAAAATATTCTGCATCAGCCCATATTTGTTGGTGCTTAGCCTTTCAAAAACAACATTTTTACTGTACACAGCACAGAGGGAGGCACACATCTCTGCTAACAGGGCGGTCTGAACAGCACCATAACTTGTATTCATTATAGAAAATTGATTTAATTATTCTATAAATGTTACTTTAACAGCTGCAAGAAACAGGATTGTCATGATTTATTTCCACATTGAGATGAATTGATCAAATCAAATATTAATTAGAAAGTAATCAAGAGATAAATCGACATTGAAAACAGCCGTTAGTTACAGCCCTATTTTCTGGGCAGAAAAAAAAAAAGTATTTTTAGTGATGATCATGGTGTTTTCATCAGTTCTTAAGTTCTACATGTCAAGCTGACCAATCAGATTGCTTGGTCGGAATTTCTTGTTGTATAATACTTCCTCTGACTGGTACCTATAGCAACACGCTCACTCCAACACAGCCCCTGGTGTTTTTTGTTGCAGTGCTATTATCGGTCAGAACACGGTCTACCCCACACCTCTGTGTTAGTCTGAATGGGGTCTGAGTCTATTTTGATACCCTGCCGTTTTAAATGGTTAACTGGCCTCACATCTCTGTAGTTGTTGTGTGACCTGAATCACAGAATCGACAAACTGCAAGAATGTTAGGAGACCCTGCAGAAGAGGCTACTGAATGCCTGACTTTGCAGCGAACGCTCTAGAAATACTCTGCTGGCTGAGAAAGGCCTTTTGTGCTGAAGTCTGTTCCTCCCCTGCGTGCCTCTGTGGCTTTTACTGTAATAATGATGGAGAAACTGAGGGAGGTAGGGAGAGAGTGCGAAGCGAGAGGACGATAGAGAGGTGTAAGAAGAGTAAACTCGTGACTCATCAGGCGCAGTGGAAAAGGGTTCACTGAGTCAGAGATGAGGCAGGAACATTGGGTGGTGGATGAGCCATGGGACGGATGGGAATAGATGACTGTAGGTAGATAAAGAAAAAAAGTCTGTCAAAACTGGATTAGGCAGTAACTGAACTTCAAGGAGGCATAATGACTCGATAGTTTACTATTGTGCACAGCAATTTGTCACTAAGATACCCATAAAACATTTCCATTATTCATGCCTTGATTGCATATATGGATGCTGTATGCAAGTCACTGTGTTGGTACATAAAAAAGGCGCACAAAATATTCTTCAGATCTATTCAGTGCTGCCAACTCTTCTGCAATGAAAGTAATTAGCACTTGCTCCAAAAGTTGCCAGATGACGTCATGTGCTCACTTGCATGTTAATTAAATCATTATTGATTTGTTTGCATAAATCTATCCAGCTTAATGGATATGTTGGTTGCAGATCGCTAGCCATGTAAAAGGTGAATAGACTCTTTAACTCTTTAACCAAATAATCACAAACTCACTACAAGGACAGTAAAAAAGTTTTTTAGAAAATCTACAAAGGGAGGGAAGATCTATTTATATTTCCACATTAATTCTGTTATTCTTTCATGGATTTATTCTTTTTTAAGGCACTCCTATGACTTCATGATCAGGACAGAAAGAGTGGAAGAGAAACTCAAATAAACTTTTTATAGACGTATTTATGAGATCAAAGAAACTATTTAGATATTTATGAGTTGTAGTTAGAGAGAAGCTCAAATAAACTAAAATCTAAAAAGAAATGTAGATATTTACAAGATGAAATGAACTATTTAGACATTTACAAGGTATAGGATGCTGCTCTAGAGATCCAGAGAAGAAGAATGAGAGAAGCTCACTTGAAAATTTCAAGTTTCATCAGATAGACTTTCATCTAAATATGTTGGTTGTTTAACTATGAAGACAACAACTCCCATGATCCCACAGTACTTCACAACATCGTCAAACCATGTCTTCTGTCCCAGAGCAGCAAAACGCACATATTATGTGTTTAATAATCGGCCCAATGTGCAGAGTGTAATAATTACATACTGTAGCTGAGGTTAGCATTTGATATTGCAGCTCTAAGATGAAAGATTTCGCTTGCTTTTTGTACATATGTTGATGAGCAAGGTTTATTATTTACCATATGTTTGAAACGTTTATTTACACATTATACTAACTCAGCAAAGTGCTGCAGAAGGACGAACATTACAGATCAAAGCCTCAATATGCTTCAAAGCACTCCTGAATCTCCTGGTCACATAAATGATTTTCGCTTTTAGCTTAGTACATCTTTTTAGCCAGAGCTACTTTGATTCATGCCTTTTGTCTGGCTGCACATTGATTGCCCTCTGCATCCTTTGTGTCAACGGCCCATTGATGCTGACTCTTTTTTTTTTCCTCTCAGTCTTGATAATGTTTCTCTATTGATTTCAGTGCCCAACTGATGCGGGTCCTTTGGATCTGCCATTGAAATTTGAAGAGTAAAATTGCCTAATTGATTTCACAGAGGCCTCTTTGAAGGCATACAGTTTCCTCATGGCACACTGCTCAAAAGATTTAACTTTAACATTTATGACATTGACTTCCATTTACTTACCTAGCCTTGAAATAGGTTTTTCTATACTGTTATCTGAATCTAAAATCATCAATTATGACAATATGAACAAAAAGCCAGATTTTACAGGCACAAAAATAAATATTGGCATTCAATATTAGGTCCTGATATTGTTATCCCCAACTGATTTAGAGTGAGCAGACTTTATCTTGGCTGTTTGTTGAACACTTCACACAAATGACTTGCTTTCTCTTATATATATTTTAAGTGTGATTCCTGCTCAGAACCTTTATGGTCGGTTTCTCTGTTTCATCTGTTTTCATATTCAGCAGGTCATATCTGAAGGCGGTGTTGGAGCACATTGGTTTCAAGTCAAGTTTTTGAAATAGTCATGACTTAAGTGATGGATCCCGACAGCTTTTCTGAATTCATAATAGCTAGGCCTAATTAAAAAGTGTTCTCCAGAACAGGATGTAGACTGAAACCACATGCATGACAAACATCACATCTAACAGCAGCTTCTCTTTATGTGTTGTCATTTGACTTTTAGTGGCTTTTATGGCAAATCTGAGTCAAACCTGTTCACTTTGTTGTGCCACAGCTGTTGTCTTGGTTGGGTCAAGTGACTGCAAAAGTGTCAAGTTCAAAAGCAAACCAGGCCACGACAGGCTTGCATTTGAAAAGGGGGTTGAGCAGGGTCATTGTATCAGTGTGCCTCTCATTCACTGTCGTAAACATGCAAGCCCTACCACTCCTTTCATCTATTGTAAACTGTTGTAATCTTTCCTGAAAATGTTACGCCTCTGATGAGTTTATTCCTCCAGGTTTAATCAGATTTTTTTTTCTCTTTTCAGGTGTGGTTGGTAGAGTAGCAAAAGGCAGAGGACTGGACCCCCTCACCCCTTCCCTTGCTGCCCTGTGGGGGAGAGCAGAGTCCGAGTTTGTTTTCCTTTTTTTTTTTTTTTTCTGTCAGGACATAACCCGCAAACTTGTGAATTCATGATCACATGACCGTGGATATGGACGCAGTCCTGTCCGACTTTGTCCGTTCCACTGGAGCTGAACCAGGATTGGCCAGAGATCTGCTAGAGGGTGAGTTTCAGAGTATTCATACCTCTGGTCACGGACAGAAAACATCTGGAACAAGTAAATATTTTTATAATTGTCTTAATTACTGCTGTCCTCGTGGAATGATAAATTTGATGTAATTGAGACATTTTTAAGTGCACATGCTGCATGAGAAATAATCACACAAATGCAAACTTGGAGTGATAAAGAGTAGTGATAAAAACTTGTTTTTTATCCAGTCATTCTTCATCAGATCAAGTGAAACATTAAAGGGATGACTTGGATTATAGAGTTGTGTGAGGTGCTTATCCATCGTCAGTGTATTACCTACAGTAGATGCCAGTCGGCCTTTGGATAGACAGAGAGGGGCACCAGCACAGAAACTCAGAAACAAAAAATAAATTTTACTTTAAGTATATGCTATATTGAGAATATTTTCACCGCTTCACTTTGCCATCAGACAGTCTTTTCCAACGGGAAACCATGTTATATAAGCCAAATATCATCCTCTCCAAACCAACCAAAGTTGCCTTTCTAGTGTTGCCTCAATCCATTGGTTGTGTGTTATTGTGTGACTTCAGTGAATACGAACTATCCTTTTAAAACACAGAAGTCACACACAAACTTAACAAATCAAGGAAGCAGTTGACCAGCAACTCCTGTTTTTTGTGAGGTTAAATTACTGACTTCGTCCATGAAGTCAGTCTGACAGCAAATGGTTAAAATACCTTTTGTTGCTGACCCTGTCCTCAGCAGTACATTGCTTAGGTTCTGTGCTGATGCCCCTCTCTGCTTCTCCAAATGTGGGGTCTGCTGACTGCCATCTATTGTAGGTAACACACTGATTAGGGATAAGTGCCTCATGCAACCCCACATGAAACAATCTGAACTATCCCTTTAAGAGCAAGTTTGTAAAATCAATTATGCCTTCACCAAATGTATTCAATTCAGTTACACATCTTATCTTTTTTGGGTCCATTCTTTATACAGCGCAACTTAGGAAAAAAGGATGGTGGTGGCCAGTTTGACCGCTGTCCTAGTCAGTGCTTCTGAATTGTTACTGTTAATTAGACTATCATACACTTACAGAAGGAAGGTATAGCTGGAGTCAACAGGGCTTCTGAGTCCTGTTGCCTAGCAGCAACATGAGTTGCAGATAAGAATATGGGTTAAAAATGTAATGCAATGCAGTGAACAGCAGCAAACCAGCGAGCTGAGACGTGCTTCAAATTCTGATATTTACCCGAGTGAAGGAATGTGCCAGTGGCCTTTACAGAAGATAAGACAGCCTATATTTGCATTGACTTGTTGTAAATATTTAAACTCATTAAAGGATGTGTCATAGTCTTGACATAGAGACAAGATTCAGGTTGTCACTCCGGCCCTAGTGGCTCAAACAGATGTTCCTGTCCCTCTCTCTGTCTCTAGGCAAGAACTGGGATTTCACTGCTGCCCTCAGTGACTTTGAGCAGCTACGACAGGTGCATGCTGGGAATCTGACGTATTCGTTCACAGAAGACAGGACGTATCTGCCTCCCGAAAAGGAGATGGCCAGGGTAGGGCGGCCTATACTCCACCGCCAAGATGAGGTGGTGCAAGGTGAGGCTACCAGCTAGTGACATGTGTAAATGTTAAAATAACATAATTTTACTGGTAGAAACACCAGTTTGAAGTGTTGCTCTGACTGCTGCTGCTAACCTTTGTAACACACCCTTTTTCTCTTTCCCAAAATTCTTCTGCATGTGTCCAAAGTAGGGCTGCATGATTTGGTAAAAAAAAAAAGTCATATTGCGATTGTTTTGACTGAAATTGCACTGATGATAAGAGATATGATTAGTGGAAATAATGAGTTTTGCATGATAATTTTCACAGTTTATTAAATTTATTATGGTTTGCACGAAACAAACATGTTCTCTTTCATCTGGAGAACAAGATTTTTATGCCAGGTCATCTGAGCAGCACTACAGTACCTCATTATGATGCTGTTTTCTCATACATTTTTCCTTTTTCAAAAAAATTAGATTTGGATGTGGTTCTGTGATTTGGATATTGTGATTAATTGTGCAGCCCTAGTCCTAATTAGAAAGAGTTATGTATAAAAAATACTACTGTATATGACACCTTTTGTCTTCATCATCTGTGATTGTCTCTCAGCAGCTACAGAAAAGCGTCTGTCGAGGGGAATTTCCCACGCCAGTTCAACCATCGTGTCTCTGGCCCGCTCTCACGTCTCAAGCACTGGAGGTACCAGCAGTGAGCCGCTTCTGGACACGCCGCTGTGCACTTTCCAACTACCAGACCTCACCGTGTACCGAGATGACTTCCGTGGCTTCATCGAGAGGGACCTTATTGAGCAGTCTATGATGGTGGCCTTGGAGCATGCTGGTGAGAAGAACTGAACACTTACACACACATGAAACTGTAGGTTTTGCAAGCAGGAGTTGCTTTTGAAGAGCTGTTGTTCAATACGAGACATCCCATGCCTTTTCTGTGTATATGGACAGAGCATCTACAAATAGGTCTGTCGCTGTGACTGAATTTCCCCTGTGGTTATTTAAGTTGACTGAACAGCGCAGTATGTGCTGTATTAGCACCATTCTTTTGTTTGTTTTTGCAGATATTCATTTATGATAAATGAAGTAATTTGGTGCATTAATGCTGTGGATCCGCACAGTGGGCAACTATATGGTCTGAGCTAAGGCTGCAACTAACAGTAATTTCCATTATTGATTAATCTGTTGATAAGTTTGTACGGTTAGTTTAACCGAAGTAAAGTGGTGAAAAATGACTATCAGTGTTTCTCAAAGCCCAAAGTGACATCCACAAATGTCTTCTTTTGCCCACAATCCAAAAATATTCAGTTTACTGTCATGAAGGAGTAAAGAAACAAAAAATATTCACATTTAAGAAGCTGGAATCAGAAAATCTTGCCTTACCTTTTCTTAAAAAATTACTCAAACTGATTAATTGGTAATCAAAATATTTGGTGCTTAATCAGCTCTAGTCTGAACAAGGTGGCTCCTTTTTCTTTACCTGAAAGTAAATAACAGTCAAGTAAATGTACAATGCTGGTGTGTGTGTGCGTGTGTGTGCGTGTGCGTGTGCGTGTGTGTGTGTGTGTGTGTGTGTGTGTGTGTGTGTGTGCGTGCGTGCGTGCGTGCGTGCGTGCGTGCGTGCGTGCGTGCGTGCGTGCGTGTGTGTGCGTGCACCACAAACTGTTGGGCTCTTTTTGTTTTAATATGTGTGTTTGTGGCTGCAGCTGCTGTGTAGTTTATGTTGTTTGTACATCTATGTGTTGTCTGCCTTGTTGATGTTTTATTTTGCTGTTAATTCTATAAAACATGACAGATTATTTAATTTCTGTATCTTAATAATGTGTAATGTGACGACAGTGTTATAGCTGTTTTTGGTACTTGCTGGTCATTTTTGTCTATTTGTCCGAGTTTTGTCCTCTTTTGTGGTTAAAACTAGTTAAGTTGCATTTAGAAAGTGTATGGATATTTTCTTAGACCTCTAGACATATTAATGCAATTTTTTAGCCTGAATGTGTTCTTTAATAAAGTAGGTCTTGATTATTTACAATGCTTTCCTTATCCTCCCTCGACTTTCCCTTGTAATGCAGTAGTATTACTCAGACTTACGGCTGAACAGTATGAAAAAACAATCAGATAGCGATTATTTTGACAGATCCTGTGAGTCATAATTTTAGTGGGAATGGTAATTTTTGTGTTTCTTTTTCACTGAAAAAAAAATGCAGACCCTTGCAGCAAGACAAACACACACACGCCTGCAAGACGATCACAGAGCAGAATCAACAGGCTTTCTGTACATCAACAAGGGAACACAGCTTCAGTCTTCTACTCTCGATATTTAGTTTTCTGCCTTGGAAAACATGCATTATTTACCATTTTCTGACATTTTATAGATCAAACAACTAATCGATTAACTGAGAAATTAATCGACAATGAATGAAAGTTGCAGCCCTACTGAAGTGTAAAACAATAAGGAAAAAAGAAATTTTTTTTTTTTTTTTCTGATGAATTAAGATTTTAATTTCCTGTAGGGTTGTTTTCACAGAAGATTTTTGACATGTCACAGTAGGACAGAAGTAATGAAATGAATTGATTTAGGTGTTTTGGTTTTAGGGTCTTGGTCCTGTTATGCCGCCTCACTGTTTCCCGCTATGACAAGTGAAAATGTCTGCTGTGATGAAGACCTTTTTTCATAATAAAATTATATCTACTAAATTTAGATGGTTTTGTACACTCATATTGTAATTAGTTACATTTAACACCAAGGTAATCCTTTAGGAAAACAAATCAAATGACTGCTGACACAAAAGCAGAACTTTATTCTGTACTCGACAATAATAGAGTCATATGACATCCTGTTTTCCAACATGGAAGTCTAGTTTTGACACAATATGTTTATCTTCCAAGCCTCTTCATTTTCCCCTTTGGAAAGCCCTACAGAAATTGTTTTGGATTGATACTGAGCCATATTTGTGGTACAAACAGGTGACTTATGTTTTTCCCCTTTGCCTGCAGGGAGACTGAACTGGTGGACGAAAGTGGTTTCAAACTGTCAGAGTCTGCTGCCTCTGGCAACAAGCGGGGACGGAAATTGCCTGTTACACGCAGCCTCGCTCGGTGAGTATCGCAGACCTTTCAGACAAGACCCCAATACTGTGCAGGTTCACACTCCATTAGCATTCATTAAGAGAGCCTCATTGTTAGTTTAAGCTCTAATTGCGTTTTACAATGTTGCAGTGCATATTCACTTAGCCTTTATGGCCCACTCAGGAGCCCTAGCCCAGAAAATTAATAATGTCCTAACAAATGTGCTGACATTATTTAAGCCCTTGTAGTGCATCTCCTGGATAGTAGGTGTGAAAGCAATATTCATGTACTTAACCTGTGCTTTTCAGAACATGCCTACAAATTGACCTTTTCATTTATTGGTTTGCACTTTATTTATTTTTGTCTCTCATGATTTGTGCCTTTTTCAAATATGTCCACACCACAAAGAATGCAGTTATACTGGTTGAGTTGGTTTGTTTGTTGGTTGGAGGCAGTCGAAGCAGAGTGTCTCTGGGGACTGACATTTACAAGCACACAACTTAATAACTTTATTCACTGATTCTGGAGAAACTGGGTCGTATATTATGGAGAAAATAGTTTCTGATTTTCCATCTCGTGTCCTTTGGCTGCTCTGCCTCAACTTTGGAAGATTTATAGAGTTCACCGATGGACAAAGTTTTACTTGTTATCAGTGGTTAGCTACTTTAGCTGCTAACCGCTAGTTATCGTGAGCAGTCATGCAGCTGACTCTGCCTGGACTGGGAGCTCAAAACACTAGTGAAGTGCATCACTTACTACTAGTAGTGGTTAGCTGCTTTAGCAACAAGCAAAGATACATGTCCATCAGAAACTCTGTATATCACAGAGAGTTTAAGCACTTTGAGGACATCGAAAGGACATTGAACATCGAAAAAAACTTTGCATTCAGAGCAGTCTGAAACCTGAGTGTTTTTCTATTTTCATTGTAACATTATATATGACAAAAAAGAAATAGAAATAGATCCCCTTTAAACGTCTCAGTTTTTAGTAATTTCTTTAATGTATATATGTCTGTTTTTTCATATGCTCGTGTACATTACAGGCCTGCCCATTCTTTATTCGTTAACATCCTTAACCTTTATTGGTTCAGTTTTGTTGTCTTTATTCTTAGCTTGATGTCTATTACAGAGTAAGTACATCGATAGCAATGAAAAATTTAATTCCATGTATGTGTACACATACTCACAAATAAAGACGATTCTCATTGTGATTCTGTTTTCTAATGCAGGTATGTGGGGTTTTCATGACCGGGACCTGATGCTAAGGAAGTCTCTGTATGCGCTGATGGATCACGGGTTGGAGAGAGAGGCACTGAAGCGCAGGTGGAGGTGGCAGCAGACCCAGCAGAACAAAGAGGTCTGTGATATGGGCTTCACATTTCTCTGGGTCGTCTTTGTAACGCTGTGATGACGGTATGACGGAGGTGGTACTCTGAAGCATAGAGAGGCTTGTGAACTTGTGATCAGAATGGTGCCAGCTTGAGTCCGTTGTCAAAATGGGGAAAAATATACGGAGACAAAGGACAAGTAAAGCCTTTTCATGCTTCCTACAGTAGACCGCATAGCACATGCCTGCCTGCTGCTGCTTGCATGTCTGCAATAAAGATTTAAAATGTCAAATGCACACAGCTCACTATTGTTGGTTAGTTTTCTGTGATTTCATCTCTTTCCAAACTCAGTGGCAACAATAAACAAAGCAACAGAGACAGTACAGGCAGAACAGTGTCAGGCTCTGTAACTAACTTTGCTCAATTTTGAGCAATTTCCATTAATATACTTAATAATCATAGCCAGACTGATGGGGAAATACTTGTACTCACACAAGTCAGCCACTTCATGCCTTTAGTAACTCTAACAGTACTTTAAATATTAGTGCAATATTATATTTGTAGCTCTAAATATTTTTGATCATCAGTCACTCTCTAGCATACCAACAGTGACTGCAGCTTTAAACGTAAACATTAAATTTTAATTTATAGTTAAAGTTGCCACTTTATCAGGTACCAATGTAAAATATATTGCAACTCAGCTTTGTCATAAATTCTACCTTTACAAAGTTTATAATGTTCACCTGCTGCCTGTTACCCTTTGCCCTGTTACTGTTAGCGAAATGAATGAAAACTACTAAAATTTCAAGTACCTGCCTCCAGGTCGCTGTTTTCTGTTCAAATCATGTTAACTACTGATGGTAAAGTCACATAGTTTTAGGTATCCAGCAACTGCCACCAGTAATTTGTCCTCCATGATTGTTGTGTCCAAGCATCTGGAAACCTTTGTCCTCTCCGCCACAGACGGCTCGTCTCACAATATAAATAATTCAGCTGGACAATAGGGAAATATTGTGAATGATATCAGGAGTTTTATCGCGCTGATTTGAAGTGTTTTTCAACTCGAGGCGTTCAGGGCACTCCTGTAAAAATGCAATGGACTCCAAGCATCCAAAATGCGAGGTGTCCAAGGTGCATTAGCAACTGAATAAAACACTTTCTGCCTGTTGAACACAACTGGAACAAGATGCCCATTCACTGCCAAAACTGCACTCTGTTTGACCGGGGCCTTAGAATGTACAGATGTACTTAATAAAGTGGCCACTGAGTGCACAGGTTTGGCGAGATTTAAACATCAAAACCACTTCTGCCCATAGTAGTTAACCCTGATTTCCTTTCTGTGTCAACAATTTCCTCACTTTAGATGGGTAACATTAGTTCACTGTCTTTTTCTTACTTTTTATTGATATTTTGATTGTGTTTAAGAAAGTCACGTTTTCCAGCCCTTACAACATGCCGATGACTTTATCAAATGCAAACATTGGTTATAAGATTGTCTTATCATTACCTCACTGTTTAACTATATTATCTATAAGTGCTGGTATCTCCACCTACTGTTGAAACTCTTAATCAAAACCTTAGAAAGAGACTGTGTGAGTTGTGCACAACACTTCACTTCCAACATTCTACAAAGGCAAAAAGAAGATCTTTAGAGGCTTTTTACAGGACACAATGACCTTTCTCTCCATGAATGCAAGCGTAACAGCACACTAAGTATGTTTTCCAAAGTGGATGCAGACAGCGTGCAGACACCCACAGAGGAGATGCCACACGAATGACTGCTTAATGTTCACCCATTCTTCAACAGCTACCACAGAGGTGTCCTTAAGCAAATCACTTAAACCCAAAATTGCTCCAGTGGAGCTGCACAGCGGCCAGCAGTGGAGGTCTGTGGCTGCACTGGGAAACTTTCCTGCCTGCATTTACTGTAGGTGAATGGGGACATTGATTCTGAAGAAAAAACAAATTAATTGGCAGCGTCCTTCTGTCCATATATGGAGGTTAAACACATGATATTAATGAGGGTTCTGATGCCACTGTGTGAACAGCATGGGGATTTGTAAAGGCTCTGGTGAAGTTTCTTTCCTCAATTGTCAGTATGTAACCTTGCGTTAAGATGCCATAACGTCAGTGCATGCTTTTGTGACATTTGACACTCCCTCTCTAAATGGCAAACGTGTGTGTGTGTGTTGTGTGTGTTTGTGTGTCCTTCCTTTCTCCTCAGTCTGGTCTGGTGTACACGGAGGAGGAGTGGCAGAAAGAGTGGAATGAACTGTTGAAGCTAGCCTCCAGTGAGCCGAGAATACACTACAGCACCAACGGCACCAACGGGTAAGGTCTGGCTTGGACAATGCTGGGACTGTTAAAGCTGCGCGCACTCATGTTTTTATTCATGAACAAACGACTGTGCTCACAATCACAACTGAGTGGCTGGTCCTCCTTTTAGTCAATCTGCTATTTATTGCAACAAGCACAAGTTCAGTGGGTTAAATATACTGACAAAGCTCTATAATACACACTCTTGAAGTTTTAATGTCATCACAAATTTAAAAACCAGTTTAAATTCAGGCATATTGCAATATTCTTTCTCATCATTACCCTAAACTAACTTAATTCACGACTGTCCCAGAACCATCCTGAAAAACAGTTGTAACTGCTCTGAATATGAACCATCCCAAAATCAAAATGTAGTTTATTTTCTTTATTATTTATTTAATATTTGTATTTGTTTGTTTTTAATGGCACAATAAAAACACCATTAAAACAAGCACCTATGCTACTGTACTTCAGTACAGAACTGGAGTAAATGTTTTTTTCATCTCTGACGATCTCTTCAATTTACACTGATGTAAATTCAAAGTACTTTTACCACTAAACTGTACTCAGCTGAAATACTTGACATGACAGGAAATGGGGAGAGAGGGTGGGAGGGGTGACACGCAGCAAAGGGCCGAAGGCGGGAGTCGAACTTACGCCCACTGCAGAGGACTCACAGCCTCCGTACACGGTGTGCATGTGCACTTTAACCATAGTTCACTGTAACACTTCACGTTCTTGATTGGAGTTGATTCTTTTTTTTCCAACATTAAAAACCGCAGGACTCTGTTGCCCACTGGCAGCTAACTGTCTCTCCTCCTGCCAATTTCATGTAGCATTATTTGGGAAAAATGGGGTGCATCCCCCATTGTTAGTGAGTTTACTGCATCCTTTCGGATTCCAACATCCGAACCAAAACCAACCAATTATGTATGCTTTAGCTCACTCACACACAGCCAGGGTAGCACCTGGCTAAAGTTGGCTAGGAAGCGGTAAGCAGTTTGCTAGACTGTTTCAATCCAATGACTAAAACAAATATGTCCCTTAAAATTTAGGGAAAGGTGGACCGTTAATGCGGGAACATTTCAAAGTCTTTCGTTGATCTCGTGTTGAGCAGCCAGCCAGTGATAGTAGTAAAAGTCTGAGAAGATGTGCTTCGTTGTAGTCAGCACTCGGTTCAGTTTGTCATTTGTTAAGCGATGGTGACCTACATACTTAATACAGAAATCCTTTTCATCCCAGGGATGTGTTCATGTTCATTTTAAAGGAAAAAGTAAATTCCCACACACGTGCAGCACCTCTGCATTGATTTTTCTTTTTAATGTGTCGAAGATATGAGAGACTTAAGTGTGTGTGGGGATTGATTTTTTTGTTTGAAATAGATTTTTGGAGGCTTTGATTCCCTGCAACAAGCAAGTGGTGTACTCATCTTCCAAACACATTTTCAACTGTTCCTGGGACAACATGAAATCGTTAGCCTCGAGCCCTGCTTTATATGTTTATGAATTTTGTATTTGTGCCCCAACAAAAAGTCTACAATTTCTTGCAATTATTAAGTCATAAGGAATCCATAATAAGACAGTCTACTGTCTACTTGAAACTTGTATTTTCTCTGGTTTTGCAACAGTATCAACAGTTGTGTTTATGTTAACCAGAAGCTGTGTTCTTGATGTTGTCTTCAGGGCGGAGTCCTCAGATGAACCAGTTTACGAGAGTTTAGAGGAGTTTCATGTCTTCGTCTTGGCTCACGTCCTCAGAAGGCCCATAGTGGTGGTGGCTGACACCATGCTGAGGGACTCCGGAGGAGAGGGTAAGGAGAAGCCTCACATTTCTAATGAATCACACGCCATATGTCATGATATTTTTCATAATTTCATCATACAATTCGTAGTCTTTTATCCAGCAAAGTTTGGGTTGGTCATTTTCAGGATTTAGGCCACAGTCGACAGAAATTTGAGACAATCATGGGGAAGTATTTGATATGAAACATTTCAAGTTGTCAGTGACTGATGGCTTGCCTAAGTTGTCCTAATGAAGTGAACACCACCCATCTGGTATCTCAAGCAGGTTAAAACAAACAGTATCAACTACTGCCAAATACTGTGTGACCCATTTTGGTCACATAAAACAAATGTGCACACATACATTTTTCTACAATAAGCAACTTACAGCACTGCTTTGAGGGAATTGTGGTTTGATAATTGTAGTAGCTGTTAATTTTCTTTACACTGTTCACTTCTTGATATGGAATTAATGCAGCACTCATAATTGGCAGAATTAAGTAGTAAGTGAAATACTGGTTTGATTCATTGAAAGTGAAAGCTCATTTCTATTTTTGGCTCAAATGCTCCTAGTGCTCTTTATCGCCTAGACACGGTGCTGAGGTCGATCTTTTCAGATGCTTAACGTCCTCGTTACTCTTCCCTAGCCTTTGCTCCCATCCCGTTCGGAGGCATCTACCTACCACTGGAAGTGCCAGCTGTCAAGTGCCATCGCTCACCCCTGGTCCTGGCGTACGACCAGGCCCACTTTTCTGCCCTGGTCTCCATGGAGCAGAAAGACAGCTCCAAAGAGCAAGGTAATGCTCTGCATCATTCATCTTTATTATCATCTGAATATTGATTTTTTTTCTGCAGCCTCCTAGTAAGCAGTTGACATTTTAAAAAGTTATAAATCACAGCACATCAATCATGGGTGTAACACTTTAGAAATTCCTCCTGAGACACCCTGCTGAAAAATAAAAGTCCTCAAATAATTTCCATATATTAATGTGCGTGAGGTTAAGAACAGGAGTTCTCTGACAGCACTCGTACCACTAATATCCACTAGTGCTGGGTATCGTTTAAAAATGATGATACCAGTATCAGTATCAGGGGCCTGTTTCAGAGAGCAGGTCTAACAAACTCTGAGCCTAATCCTGAACTCTGACTTGATTCAGCCTGAGATGGGAAACTCTTAGTTTTTGGTTCCAGAACAGCTGATCAGAATTAGTTCAGTCAACTCTGAGTAATTTAACGCCCAGTTTAGCGCGTGTATGAAAGCTATCATCAGCGGAGCTCCAGTACGATGATTCATTATGACAACAAGTAAATAAAAGGCGGAGCCTCCATTTTAATCCAGCGGTGTACAAATATGAATGTGTGCCAATGCAGACCATGACATTTATCTTAAAAAACAGGAGTGGTGTGAGGAGTCAGGAATGAAATGCTGTCAAAACACATTCATACAAATTCAGCCTATATTCAAAAACTCACTTTTAATACATTTAGGCTCAACAGTCACTAAACCTTTTTTCTGAAATAGGGCCCCATGGCCTTAAAGTGATACCAGTACCAACAGAGTATTACATCTGTTCTAGTTTATTCGACACCCATCATGTGAATGGAGGAATTCTTGAAATATTCCTGCATTTTATGCATTTATTTTTATCAGAAGCCACAGGCATGTAGTATAGCCATACTTAACAACATTTTGGTGGCATCTTGGCACGCTGAACTTTCAGCTCCGTCGGATACATCACACTCAACTTCACCACCACAGACTGTATGGGTCGTAGCTGCTGTGGCAGTGGACTGAACACACGTTACGATCAGTCAAAGAACGACACAAATAGTCTTTTTTCTTCAGATCTGGAAACCAAAAGGATCAAATGCAGGAATCGGTTGAGAAGTTTTGATTCTTTTTGGTGCTGGGTTATCTCAGTCAGTACCTTAAAGGTACCAATACTCAGCCCAATATCCAACATCTCACTTTGTAGCTTTGCACTTTTGCTTGATGGGTCGGTGTTTTCTTAACGCTGACCTTACAGTTTATTAAGGAATGGTGACTTTGGAGGTGGACATGTCAGTATATCCAGTGATTTTGATTAGAAAATATATAATGTTCTCATGATGTAATATATTCTATTACTTTGTCAGTCTAAATGCTGTTCTTTAGGTTTTTCACTTTACAAGAGTGGAATTTGGAGAACCACTGAATACTTGTGCAATTGTACACAAGTTTGTGCTCAAGCCTATCCATGAAATTCCAGACATTGTCCAGACACTGAATTGTTCACCAGTCTAAAAATATCAGATTGGACCAGCCAAAAACAATACTGGTCAAACCTAGCCAGTTAAATGTTAAAATAGAAAGTGGAGGAATTGATTGCACTCAGAAGTATTTCTGTCTACAAAGTGCTGGATAAAAACGTTTTATCTTTTTTTTTTTTTTTTTTAAAGAATATTTTCCCCCATCTCTCCCAGCAGTTGTGATCCCTCTCACTGACTCAGAGCACAAAATGCTGCCTCTGCACTTTGCTGTGGACCCCGGGAAAGATTGGGAGTGGGGCAAAGATGACACAGACAACGTGATGCTGGCGAGGTATGTTCTCCATCTAAAAACAGCTCTTACGCATTTACATGCCGTCGAGTCAGGTCAAATGGATTGATAAGGTGACTTTTACACATGGATTTGTCAGAACTGCTTTTAAAGGTCATAACTGATGCAGATAAAGGCGAGAGTGGGACATGTTGTCTTGCTTGTGTACTCCCTTATAGACAGCTGTCCCTTTAGGGCTGAGTGTCAGTGTGTAGGGATTGACTCCTGACTCCAGATTAGCGACAGTGCCAGTGACAATAAGATTAGCTCTAAATACCTTCTATGAATGGACCAGGGGAAGGAGCGCCAAAATAGCAGCTTGGTAAAAATAACAGTCCACCTTACTTACCTCAGTTGATCACGCTGTGGATGTCTTATTCAGGTAAAATGGTGGACAGAGATATTATTTCATGAGTGGCTGTGTAATATTGTTCGGAAAAGGTCACTGAGTTAAAAGGCTTGCTCAGAACAAGAGCAAGATGCTTTTAGTGCATTTTGCTATTCACTGCACCGTCCAGAGCCAAATTACCGGTTGTTGTTAAACAGCAGCACATAAATATTCATCCCGTTTTATTATGAGCCTACATTAAATGAATAGTTTGGGTTATTTGAAGTGGGGTTGTATGAGGTACTTAAGGATAGTCAGTGCACTGACTACAGTAGATGGAGGTCGGCATGTGCCCAGTTTAGAGAAGCAGAGAGGAGCACCTGCTGTGGACAGGTTCAGCAACAAAATGTGTTTTAGCCACTCAAAAAAAGGCCCACCTAAAAAATCAGTTTAAGTGTACGCTATATTTTGAATTTGTTCACCACTTTACTTTGCCATCATATATAAGACAAATAACACTCTCTACAAACCAACCAAACTCCATGGACAAAATCAGTAATTTTACCTTGCAGAACACAGGAGCTGCTGATATGCTGTTGCCTCAGTTGGTTAGTTTGTTTATGTTATTGTGTGGCCTCAGTGAAACATAAACTGTTTAAAACACCAAAGTCACACCATGACAAAAAGAAACTAACCGTTCAAGGCAGCGGTGGACCAGCTGCTCCTGTGTTCTGCGAGGTAAAATGACTTGTTTCACCCATGGAGTTTGGTTGGTTTGGAAAGAGAAATATTTTGCTTATATAACTACGATTTTCCATCAGAAAAGGCTGTCTAATTGCAAGATAAAGCTGTGAAAATTTTCTAAATATAGCGTACACTGAAACCAATATTGATTTTATTTTCAGAGTTGAGTCTTTTTTTTTTTTTTTTTTTTGTTTAGGTGGCTAAAATACATTTTGTTGTGACACCGTCCACAGCAGTATATTGTTTAGCTTCCTGCTTCCCTCACCATGATCCCAGTTGATGTTGCTGGCTACCTGTTTGGATAGATTTTCAGTGGTTGCACGTTTACCTCTGGTACCGTGCTCTAGATTCCAGCTCATGACTGTTGATCATTATGATATTTTAACATGAAATAAGCTCATCAACTACATGAATAACACCAGTAAATACATTTCAAGTACAGTACAACACAGGAACTCTGACAGAAAGTGTTGGTCTCCTCTCACTGAGCTTTGACTTGTGTGCCTGTCTGTCCCTCCTCCTCCCAGTGTGGCTCTCTCTTTAGAGGCAAAGCTCCAGATGTTGCACAGCTACATGACGGTCACCTGGCTGCCCCTGCCCTGTGAGGTAAAGATCAAAGTCCACACATCCATCCTGAGTCATCTTTGCTCCTCTACAGCAGCTTTATAAAGCTCTGACAGACTTTATTGTACCACCTGGTTTTTGACTGCTTTTGAAATGACAGACAAGATAAATCAGCGATAAAAAGAACAGTGAATTATTTTTCAACTAACCATGACAACTGGCTTAGGATTCCAAAAACTCACTCAGTATTTTACAAGCCAAATTGAGTTTTGGAATAAAAAGAAACCCCAACTTGTAATGTGATGATTATTAGATTGATGCCAAAGTGGCTGGTAGACTTGGAGTATTACAGCTGCTTGTGGTTTGTGTTAATTTCCCACACTCATTACAAACAAGGACAATATTTTTTCCCTTTTCCATCGAACTGCCTGTCCCCTGACTGCTGTACAAAGCGTATGTGAAAAAACAAACTACACTGGCCCATTCAGGTCATAGAGTCACGCCACGCAAACACTGTGACAAAGGTCCTCTTGTGTGCCACATGCTAACATCAGGGTGCTTGGAAGGACAAATTCAGAGCAGCTTCATGGTTAAACTACAGCAACTGGTGGAAATACAGGAACCCAAGTATTCAAAGTAATTAAATTATAATTTAACACGATTCTTCTGTTTAGCAATGCTGCTTGAGGATAGCTGTGTGTTGGTCATGATGGCCAGAGAGAGTTTTTAGAGATCAGAATACTGCGTCATTTCCAAATACAGCATAACATGTTTGTAGGTATGAAAAGCATTTGGAAACTGAGTCATTTGTTTTTTTCTGCATTGGTGTGCAAAGAAGCAGCTCTATGAATCACACTTTTCACATCCTTATTAACTGTTTGTTTAACCAAGCATTCAACATTTATCTAATTCAATACTAACCTTCATCATGCTCACAGTGTTTCAGATTTTAAAAACAAGCAACCCTGACTTATCTTAAAGTCTACTAGAGACACACAGCAGGTTTTCACTGAAGGGTTTCAGGAGAGTTTTAACTCTTTGCTAATATGCATCATGTTTTTTTAGAAACCTAATTTAATGAGTTGACCATACAGGCCACAAAACGTGTATATTTCCAATAATGATAAATATAATAAATAATTTACACAGCACATTCCAAACCCAGAATTACAAGGTGCTTCACAAAATAAAGACACAGAAATAAAACCACAATTTAAAAGCACATCATACACAGAAAATGACATAAAATGGAGATAGAAAAACAAGATTTTTTTTTTTTGAAGCTTCTTAAACTGAGGTACTGATTCAGCCACTCTGATGTCGAGGGGGAGTTTGTTCCACAACACTGAAGCTAAAACAGTGAAAGCATTATCACCTTTTGTTTTAAAGGCTTAAAACAAAAGGTGATAATGCTTTTACGGACCTTGGGACTTTTGACAACATTTGATTCTCTGATATGAGGGGTCTTAGGGCAGAGTAAGGGGTCGGGAGTGCTGAGATGTAAATTAAAGCCAGACCATATAGGGACTTGAAACTGATTAGCAGAATCTTAAACTGAGTGATGTGTTCTCTGTGTCGAGTGTTTGTGAGAAGACTTGTCACTGCAAGACGATAACTTAATGACTAAAGATTAGTTGATTACAGCTAATTCCTGTATGATTTTTTTTTACTGTGTATCTGTCGTACTGACTTTTTGTCCCCACACGTGAGAGTCACGTGCCTGTACTGTTAAAACTTAGCCAGAATATGACAGTCCTTATTTTACATCTCTCTTTACTATTATATTTTTTAGTTTGCTTTTCTATTGTAATTTGGTCAGCAGATTGAGACCTGATGTTCATTTTTTTTGCAGTATTTTTCCACTAGCTCATATTTTCTGTTTTGTTTCCTTGCAGCAAGCGCCTCTGGCCCAGCCCGAGTCTCCCACAGCATCAGCAGGAGAGGATGCCCGCACGCCTCCTGACTCAGGAGAGTCAGACAAGGAGTCAGTCAGCAGCAGCTCCAATGGCAACGGAGACACAACCACAGGATCAGCGGTTAATGGAGGTGGGTCCTTGGCCAAGAACAGCTCCTCTTCCTCGTCGAGTTCCTCCAGCAGTGGATCGGTAGCGGTTGGAACGGGGACAGCAGGGAAGGACAAAACAAAGAAGGAAAAAGACAAGGATAAAGACAAGAAGAGGGCAGACTCTGTGGCCAATAAGCTCGGCAGTTTTGGAAAGAGCCTGGGCAGCAAGCTGAAGAAAAACGTGGGTGGACTGATGACAGGAAAGAACGCCGGAGCTGGAGGTGTCAAGCAGGAGGGCGGGGAGAAGAAGAAGGGCTCATTTAGGGGGAGGAAGGGCAGCAAGGACGGCTCTCCTTCAGCCCACACCTCAGAGGATTCTGGGAAAGGCTCCCCCTCCTCAGGTAGTGAGCGTCTGAACGGGACAGGCAGCAGCATGAGCAGCAGCGGCGGAAGCAGCACCGAGAGCGAAACCTACAAGTACAGCGCTGACGTCAAGGTCAGCCTGGGCATCCTGCGAGCTGCCATGCAAGGTGAGAGGAAGTTCATCTTCGCCAGCCTGCTCACCACCAGCAACCGGCAGCCCTTCCAGGAGGAGATGATCCAGCGCTACCTGACCGACGCAGAGGAGCGCTTTCGAGCGGAGCAGGAACAACAGCGGCGTGATGCAGAGAGGAAGGGCATCACCAATGGCATCCAAATACCCAAGAAGGAGACCGTTGGTGGTGCGGAGCTGACCTACCGGCCATATGAGGCTAAAGAGGAGCTGTCAGAGAACTCGTCACCTTCCTTCAAGACTACTCCTTTGAGCCCCTCTATGTACTCTGCTGTCGTGCCCATCCCCCGGCCCTCCTTCATCGACCAGCCTCCTGCCGCAGCACCCCTCACCCAGCACCTTCACATGCACGGCTACGTGGATACTCGCCGCCAGCTAGCCGGTGGCTCCCCGGCCACCTCCTATCCCGGCCTCCCCTCTTACGCCACCCTTCCTCGACACTGCCCCACAACGCAGGGCCCCCCCCACCCCCAGTACAATAACTCACAAGGCCCCGCCTCTCTGAGTCCCTCTCGCCTTGCGCCCTCATACCCCCCCGAGTTCGACCCGCCGGACTACCCCGGCTCCGAACCCACAGGTGGAAGTTACACCAACGGCTTCCGGGACATGCGCTCCAACCTGGACTCTCGGAGCGGGCAGCCCCCAGTCAGACACTACTCACTGGGCAGCGCCGGTGGTTTGGCCAGCCTCCAGTCCAGCCGCTGTCGGACACCCAGCTGCACCTACTACGGACACCCCGAAACGGGCAACTACTGCTCCTGCTGCTACCGGGAAGAGCTGAAAAAGAGGGAGCCAGAAGCAGCCATCCACAGGTTCTGAACAAATGGCTTCAATTTGATGACGAGTGGCCTTTTTCAGTAAAAAATAAATAACGTCTGGGGCGGATCAGCCTCTGAATGGACAAGAGAAAGGCGCAAGTGGCTCAGCTCCCTCCCTCTTTTAGCTGCATTACTTCCTGTCGGAGCAGACCTCAGAGAGCGGCGGCGCGTCGTCACGACTGCAGAATAAACAGGGTGGTTTCTGACTGCTGGGGTCATGTGTTAGACCATAGAAAAAACTAACTGCACTTCTGTTACATTTTGCTGTGGCTCTTATGCAGGCGTTATGTATGAGTGTGTGTGCGTGTGTGTGTGTGTGTTTGTGTGTGTTAGCTGCAGGCTCTCCTCCTTTATCAGAGTTTAACGCCTTGCTACTGTCTCCTCCTAGTGGAGAGAATGTATATGGCAGGCACCATACATAACACTCATCAACACACATACAAACAGAACATGCACACATCAACACTAAGTCAGACTCACACTACTTCATACACAGCGATGCAAGCACAAACAGATGAGTGTCTCCACTCCGTCTGTGGTCTGTGATAATGTTTGGATTGGTTAATTAAGGGATGTTTGAGCATTTTGAAGTCACATCCAGTTCGGGTGATTTCAGTGTTATACAGATTTTACACTACTGTTACTAGATGCTTGCGTCATATGTACCTCGGGAAACAGCAGAGTTAATCCTTGTCGAATTGCTTTGTCGTCGGTCACCATTTGCATAATGCAAATTGAAACTAGCGTGCAATGCTAATGATTAAGCGTTCTGTAGGCTGCTGTGGTGCTAATGTTACAGACTGCAAACACATAAATGCCCATGCATTGAAGACAACTGCTCTGCACTGTTACTAGTACCTTTTTGGAAACAACAAATATCACCTACAAATTTCACGTTTTTGTCCAGTTCATACATCTATAAATTGGATCACAAAGATGTCAAGCTTTTGCAGATTAAATACTTTTGTTCGAGTTACTGACCAGGCATTTTAGAACAAACAGCACTACGTAAGATACTGTTCCAAGGGCCTGATCCAGAGTATTTCATGTGTTTGTTGAAATGTTTTTCTTTCAAAGTTGGGTCTTCCTCTTTCTGTAACAATAGTTGGCGTTGAAGCATTTGATTATTGTGGCCAAAAAGGTCATGCAATACTACACACTACGAAGTCAAAATGTCACATCCAGCACAACAGATTTTGGAGACACCTGTCATATTCATAATATTCTGTTAAATTAAATTATGGAAATTTTATGCTTTTGGATTTAAATAGGCTGCGACTATTTTCATTACCAATTAATCTGTTGTTTGGTCCATTAAAATGTCAAAAAATGTTGATCACTGTTTCCCAGAGCCTAAGATGACGTCCTCAAATGTCTTGTGTTGTCCAAAAACCCAAAGATATTCAGTTTACTGTCATAGAAAACTAAAGAAACCAGAAAATATTCACATTTTAGAAACTGAAATCAGAGAATTTAGATTTTTTTCTTAAAAAAAAAAAGACTCAAAGCTATGAATCGCTTATCAAAATAGATGGAATTTAATTGAATAAGGACGAGGATGTGAGGATGTTTGCAGTTGTGTGAAATTGTCTCCGATTTCTGTTGCATGATCCAACATCCGATGGATGTTGATACCCAATAGCCTTCACGCTGTACTGACAAATTCTAGTAACATGTCATGATTCTGAAACAAACCCTCGTTCTGGTAGTTGAGAAATGTGAAAAATCTTTCTTATAATCTCATGATCACCAAAAGGTTAACTTCAAACACATACATGTATGGTGTCCTTGCTTAGAGGACATCCTAAAGGGATATTTCGGATTATTTGGAGCGGGGTTTTACGAGTAACTTATCGATAGTCAGTATATTACCTACAGTAGATGGTGGGAAGCACATCCCCAGTCTGGAGGAACAGAGAAGAGTAAAAACATGGAAAATAAGCAGTGAACTGCTGTAGATGGCAACGGCATGTTGTGGTACGTATCCATGATATATTAACCAATTTACTTTGCTGTCAGACAGCCTTTTCTGACAGGAAACTGCAGAAACCAAACTGCTCTATGGCTGCCTTGATGTAGTTGTTTTTTATGATTGAGTGACATCAGTATTTTACAAGGATAATTTGGATATACTGAAGTCACTCAATAAGATCAGGGCAAGTTTGGTTGGTTTGGAGAGACTGATATTTGGCTCATATGATGGCACTTTCCTGTCAGAAAAGGCAGTTGGACAACAAAGTAAAGTGATTTAAATGATCATGGATGAGTACCACATACAACCCCACATCAAATAACCCAAACAGTCCCTTTAATGTTTATTGGTTTGGTCGCCCTCTGCAAATTCTGAAATTCCACTGAAGGCGGTTTTCTCAGTTTCTGGCATTCGTCCCACCAAATCCAGTTGCGTTATCTCTTTTTGCACAAATTCAAGCACTTTCCTGATGTCCTGAAGTTACCAAACTTTTTACTGTTTTTGAAGTGGCCTGACTGTTGTCCTTTGTTCATTTGTGCAGACACTGCCACCTCTGTTCATGGGAAATCAGGGGCACAGGTCAGGAGGGTTTCTCTAAAAGGATTCAGTTACTGTAGAGCTGCAGCATTTTGGTGCCGGCGTCATCATCTAACTCAGTTTCCTAGTTGCCTTTTTCAGCATTTGTCCTCGTGGCATCACTATCCTGTTTGTGCAAGACGAACATCTAGTACCCACTGCTTGCTTCATCGCCTGCAGTCTCTATTACTACTGCCCCAAAATGTCACAAATTACTATTATGTTTTGAAAAAGGTGTTGAAGCTATTAAAATAATGCCATTATTATTTTCAGTTAGGCATATCAACTAGTTGATAGACACTGATAATGTTCTGTTTGAGTCTTCCTTATTATTTCAAAATGAAAGGCTGTTTTAGTTGTACTGATGTAAAAATGACTACTTAATTACTGATTTTGTTTTGTATTATTTCCCCTATGAAAAGCCATTGTGAGGAATTTCTTTTGAGCTAGTGTGATTATAGTTGCTCTAGTCTTATTGATTGAATCTGTTCTTTGGCATTAAGTCTAGAAAAGCACAATTTAGTATGCAATTCACTGCCTTGCCCAGATGAGGGCACTCTTGTTTCGTTTTTCTTTTAAACTCGGTGTTTGGAGCTTATTCTCGAGACCTACACTCAAAACTACAAACGAAAATAACCAAAATATTGGACAATTATTTCCTGTAGTGCTAATTTAACACTATGTAACACTATATTATAATATTTCTACATTGCAGAAGCTGGACAAGAAAGAAGGGAGTCTGTTTGCTGTGCATTTAAAGTAACACTAGAGTTTTAATTACAATAAAACACTATTTCCCAGTGCTATTTCCCCCAAAAAACATTTGCATTTGCTGTGTTTATGTGTGTTGACATGTGTCCATGCACAAGCATTTTAATTCAGATGAGATCCATGAAGTGTTCTGTAACTGTGGGAAGGTGATGCCTGTTTTTAAACGTGTATGTGTGCATACTCTCTTTCTCGCCCTCCAAAGTAATAATTAGCTTACAAAACCAGTTTTTTATTTTATTTTTTTTGCAATGAAATGGATGCCTCAGAAACATGTAAAACATCAGACTTTACAGGCTACAAATGCGTTTTTGTATTTAAATAAGAAAAAAAAACAATGAGAGGTTGTATAAATATGTTCAAGTTATTTTTGTAAGCCCAAAGTTTTACAGTGTTTTTAAAAGGGTAAGAATGTATATTGTGGGAAAGTGAAACCGGTATGGATGACGAGGATCTGAGGTAGAATTGGTGTTTACCAGAAAGTGACATTTTGGCTGTCGAAGGCGACTCCCAGACTCTCATTGCAAACTAATTTCCTCAATGCTGACCTAACGAGATACCATTTGAGAGTATATATTTATAGTGAGATTTTTTTAATAGGTTTCCTTGTGGAATGTTTAGTTGCGACATTTTAGGATGTTCTTTCTCATATGGCTAAATGTCTAGCGGTCCGGCTTTTATTTGTTTGTTGCTGCTTCTTCTTCTTTTTTTTTTTAATTTGTAAATTTTGTTTACTTTTTTCTACAACCACCAATCCGTGCTATGCTAAAACATGACAGTAACATGTTCTTGTCGACCCAGCTCGTTTCCTCCAAACCAGAAGAGAAATGGCTCAGAATTAGTTTTTTGCGACACAGCCGACCCGATATATTTTTATATATTGTACGACACTGTAAGTTCTGTGTGGACAGAATCTTCATCATCAGTGACATAAACATGGAATATTTCGAGTTGCATGGGACTGGAACTGTTGCATGTAAATGGCAATCCATTTTACCAAATTTGTGCATTATTTTAACTTGATTTCATTTGTCCTGGTATTTTGATGTTTTATTTTTTATTGTTTTAATGTTTTTCTTTTTTTTTTTCTTTTTTTTTTTGTTTATTTTGAGAGGAGAGCCCTAAGGCTGTGTGACAGTGCAATCTGGATAGAAAGAACATCAGATTTTATGTTAGGTTATTATTATTATTATTATTATAATTATTTTTTTTTGCACCGTTTGAATAAATTCTCATTGTATTTCAAGAATCCTATGCCTCTACTCTTTTCTGTTTCATATGAGAAAAATCTTTTATTTACAGGTTTATGGATCATAAAAGATACAAACACACGATCGCTGATTAAGTGTCATTAATTCCATAAAAATTGAATTGATGGTCTATGAATGTATGAGATAAATTTAAGCACCAAAAAGCACAAATCTAAGTACATGTCTTGGAAAGCTTGGAATTAGACTGCTACTAACTTATTTTCATTATTGATCAATCTGCAGATTATTTTCACAATTAATCACCAAATCTATAAAATGGCCAAAGATTGCTCAACACAATTTCCCAGCGGCCAAGACAAGGTCTTCAAACGACTTCTTTTGTCTTTGTCTTTTGTCTCACCAGTAGTCCAAAATCTAAAGACTTCATTTACTGTCATAAATGACAAAGAAATGAAACGATTGATTGATTGAAATAGCTGGCAATTAATTTTCTTTGGGCTGACTAATTGATTAACTGACTAAATGTTGCCACTCTGGCTGAGAGTTTGTCAGGTAACAGAAAATTCACTGACAGTTATCTGCAGTTATATTGATAATTTAATGATTTTTCAGGCAAATATGACAAACACAACCAGGTTCCAGGCTCTCATTTGCGAATATTTGTTGCATTTCATCGTCTCGTGCTTGTAGACTGAATATATTTGGGTTTTGGACTGTTGATCATGATCTGTTGATTGGACTGAGGTTCTCAGTTTTTTCTCTGCAAAGAAACCCCCTCATGTATGTCACCTGGAATAATTGACCTGGTTACTTCTTGTACATAGTTACATGAAAGAACATAACAGAAATGTATGAAAAAATATAAGACGTGTTAAAAATATTTTCACCATGTCAACACAGAATACCTGCACAGAGAGAGCAGGGTTCCACCATTAATGAATACATGACGTGTGGGAGACACTCGACTGGTGGTAGGAAGATTCACGTTTTAAAGAGTTATAGATTATTAGATTAGATCATAATCTATGAACTGTGTTAGATTTAAAAACTTTAAATCTTATTTAAAATTTTATTGACATCTTTATTAATCCTGAAGGAGATTCTTGCACCAGAGATTGCTCCAATCAAGTGTTAAATATAAAACCAGTGCTGAAAGGAGGCTCAGTAGTGCAGTTGATAGAATATTTGCCCCAAGTACTGAAGCTGTGAGTCGCCTGCAGCAGCCGCAGGTTTGACTCCCGCCTCTGGCTCTTTGCTGCATGTCATTCCCCCACTCTCTGTCCCTATTTCCTGTCTAAAAAGATCCCAAACAACAACAACAACAACAACAGTAAACAGAAATAAGATTAGATTACAAATATAAACTAAAATAGAAAAGTAGTATTGGCAATGAGATTGAAAGCAACACTGTCGGAGATAATGAAAAGCACATGGTAATAATAATTAAAAGTAATATCTGACTGGTGTCTGACTGGTTGAACGATGAAGCCTTTTGTAAAAAAAAAAAAAAAATATTGTAGAATTATAATTCTAATCATCATGATAACAGATGTTACCAAGGATTTTAATTAAGGTCCAGTTCCATTCAGGTCAAACAGAGTCTGAGTGCTGCTATTGTGCATGCTGCCACACTGGAGAGGCTCAGCTACACTAAATGGAACTGGACCTTAATTAGTATTATTGGTAACACAGACTCCTGTTTGAGATCCACTGCTCTAATCACCATAAAGTCTGTGTCACTAAATCTAACTCTAACACTAACTAACTCTCAGCAGGACAAGAGAAAACAGAATTTCCTCAACTATCAAATAAGTATCATATTATTATCATAATTATTATTATTAAAGTGGAGCTGCAGAGACACATTTCAGTAGAATAGAGACAAATTAAACAAATAAGCACAGAGTTCAGACATATTTTTTGTGCATGTTTGTTACCTGTGCCATTCTGTATTAGCCTAACCTTGTTGCATTATACATCGTTGAATAACTCCAGCTCAGATGATGCAAGGTCCTGTGTCTGCGACTGTTTTATGTATTAGAGAAATCGGAGACCCTTATGTAATATTGATCAGTTTCCCATGTGGTAAAAAATCCAGACCTCTCTCTATTATAGTTCACAAGGACTCCGTCTCCCCACCTGTTCAGCAGGACCGACTGTCGCTCAGGATTATTCAAACTTTCCCTGTTCTTGCAGGAAAGGAATTTCTTCTGAATTGAACTTTTGGTGTGTTTTTTTTCCCCACAAGTTTGGATGAGAGAGAAGAGGAGCCGGTCCCTGCACAGACCTGCTGAAGGATCAGAAAAAAGGTACTGCTTGCCAAAAGGAGGCTGTAGATGATACATTAACAATATTATTTTGTTTTTTAGGGAGGAGTTTTTGCAGGCTTGAAACACTAGAAGGTCAAGAGTTGAATGGTTTTATGGATGCTGGCTTACTGGCTTAGCTTCTGCTTCAATTTAAACCCTCAACAACAAGTTCCCTGAATACAAAGCCAGAACACTCACTGTGAAAAGCAAAGCTGACTCTTTCATTTCATTTCATTTCTGTGTTAGTCGTGTCCTTGGATTGAATGCAGGGCTGTGCAGCCAACTATCACTGGAGCAAAAGTAACATTTGTATGGGAACCACTTTAAACAGATTTCTTCATGTGTGTAAAGACAAAAGACACAGATGCACATTATGAAAAACAAAACAAAGGACGAGGTAGACGAGACTGAGCATCATGATGCAGAATTATACAAATTAAAAGTACTTTTCAGATTTATATAAATGCTGCAAGATGTCTTGGTATATATACAGTATAATACAGTTAGAGGTACTTTCCATTCATTTCTAATGTACTTGACTTTTAAGAGAGAAATATTATAATATTCCACTTTATTTCACAGCTACTTTGCATATTACATACTGTTAGATTAAATTTACAAACCCAAGTTTGTATTAAGCAGATAAAATCACCTGTGCCTAATAAAAGTAAACAAAAGTAAAAAAAAAAAAAAAAAAAGTTACTGTTTTTTGTTTTTGTTGTAATAGTGATGTTAGTCAGGTTTGGTTGCGTCAGAGTTTCTTTGCTCATTACATCTTAGCCTTTCTTCCCTCATGTAATTATGACATAATAAGTCAAAATTATGAGTTAAATTGAAATTACAAGATAAAAATTGAAATTATGTGATCAAAAGTTATCATTATGAGATTAAATATGAGGACAATTCTAAACAATTAAGACAAAATTATGACTTTTTTACCTCTAATTATGACTTTTCACTCATTAATCTCACACTTTTTACCTCATAATTTAGACAATATGTGAAACTTGTGACTTTTACTCATAAATCATATTGTTTTATTTCATAATTCAGACTTCATCTCATACTTATGACTGTTAACTTATAAATCTGACTTTTTAACTCATGATTTTATATTTTCTGTAATAATTTCGACTCGTCTTATTACATTTTTTTTTTATCTCATAATAATGACTTACCATGGACATATTATTTTCTTATATTGGCAGAAACGGGCTTCCATATTGTGCTCGGCGTCTGGTGGATAAAATAAAACTTGGTGTGGACTCGCTGAGACTTGGGACAGTCCGTGTGGGACACCGTACCGGTGTGGGACTGTGTCCTCGGTCCAGGTGTACTGTCCCTTTAAGAAGCTGCTGTGTCTTTTCTTCACTAACGTGTCTTTCACTATGGCGAAGGAATAAACAAACAGAGCGCGATGGAAAGCAGCAGTAACGGTGAACACGTCTGTCCGTCGGTGACTAACACCAGTCCAGTTGACTCCACGGTCCAGCAGTGACTGTCGGGACACGGACGCTGTCAGTGTTGAATAGCGATGAGAGGAGCGGACACAGTTTGCTGCCTGTCCGCGCTGAACGCCTCGGCAGCAGCCGGTGATACAGACGAACCGTTAACGGACCTTTCCTCTCTTTTCTCTCGGGTTCTCATCGGCTACATGATGGAAACCAGCGAGCGCGAACTGTAATAACACACGTTTTATTTCTTTTTCCACTCAATCTGCTTTTTTTCGCTCGTATTTTTTGTATTGAAGTCGAGTCAAAGATGTTGACAGGATCTAAAACCACGTTCAAAGTGAGACAAATGCTCCCAGATATCAAGGTAAGGACGTTAAGTTAAGCTAACTGACGCTAACTAACCTAACCTAGTTACAGTTAGCTTTGTTCAATGAAAGCCTTGTAAGATCACGAGCGTTAACTTGTATTAATCTTTTCTTACACTGTCGTTTGACTGTAGACTGAGATATAATTTGGTTTTTGAAAACCCAGTTTGAGTATCATGTTAATTAAGCTTGAAACGGTATTTTCTTTCCTTCTAACTACACAGCAGTTTCCAATTTCCAAGCTTTTATTTATGAAAATGCACCTATTTGTCTATTTTAATCGTCAGCTGACCTCTTATTTCATCATCTTCTTTGTTCTGGGACTTGCCTCTTACAGCACAAGCTTCAATATGAAGAGTTAAGATTTAATAATCATTTGCTAGTCGATCAAATGGTTTGATTTCAGCCACTTTTGCTTTCTAACGGTTGGAAACTCATTGACACTCCTCATGTGATTAAACCCCAGGGCAGGAAGCAGGCAATGTCATGATGCAGGAAACACCGGCCATCGTTCACTATGCAGACCCACAAATGTACATTCAGGTAGTTTGCAGCCTGACTGGATTATAAATCTGCAGTCCCTCTTCAGAAATCCCTCTGCGAGCCTGTTCAGTGTGTGGATGTGGAGTGTCTAAGGTTATTTTTGTTCACAACTCAGGATGGCAGCTGTAGAAGAGGGGGGGAAACTACTGCACACTGCTGCATAGGGCTGCTGTTTCCTCCTGTCTGGACGTCAGGAAGATGCAGAATAACTGTAGAGTAGGGCTGCACGTTAAATGGAAATATTACCAGAACCACAATATGGCAAGAGCAATATCCAAATTGGAGAAGCTGCAGTTCTTTGAAAGATGTGTGACAAAGCAGCATTATAATAAAGTAGTGCTGCAGAAATGCCCTGGTCCACAAATCTTCTTCTCCAGATGTTAAAAACAAGTTTGCTTGGTACAGACCCCAACAAATGTCACATGATCATAATTTTATAGGGACAGTTTGGGTTATTTAAAGTGTGGTTGTATGAGGTACAGAAGCAGAGAGGAATAGCAGTGTACTGCTGTGGACAGGGTCGGCAGCAAAACACATTTTAGCCACTTAAAAAAAGCCCGTATAAAACTGATAACTGATTGAGGCAGCGGCAGACAAGCAGCTCCCGTAAACTGCAAGATAAAATTACTGATTTTGCCAGTGGAGTTTGGATATAGTGTATTTGGAGGGAGTGATTTTTATTGGCAAAGGCTGTCTAACTGCAAGGTGAAGCCATGAAAATATTTCGAATATAATGTACACTGAAACTCATTTTTTCTAGAGGACTGAAATACAGTCCACAGCTGTACATTGCTTAGCTCCCTAATTGGTGCTCCTCTCTGCTTCTCCAAACGGGGGCCATGTTGACTGCCATCTACTGAAGCTAATGCACTGACTATGGATTTTCCATATTGTGCAGCCCTAGTCCCTCCTCACAGATCCCTCTGAGAGCCCGTTCAGTGTGTGAATGTGGTCTGTCTCATGTTATTTTTGTTCTCAACTCAGGATGGCAGCTGCACAGGGGGAGAAACTACTGTACACTGCTGCATAGGGCTGCTGTTTCCTCCTGTCTGGACGTCAGGGAGATGCATAATGTCACTGTCTTTGGCTGCATGCCTTATTAAAGGCCAGCGATGTGGTGGTGAATCTTAATCACTTCTTACGGCAGGGGGTTTGTCTCATATGGGATTAAGTTGTTGCACACTAAGACAAATGGTGCTGACGATCATCATCTCCAGAGATCCCTGTACTGAACAGTTGTATCCAGTTTCTGCCGCATTTATTGACAAACTATTAAAGGGTTGCATGATTAGGGCTACAATGACTGATTATTTTCATTATAGATTGGTTGTTTGGTCCATAAAATGTCAGAAAATGGTGAAAAATGTTGATCGCTGTTTCCCAAAGCCCACAATGACGTCCTCAAATGTCTTGTTGTGTCCACAACCCAAAGATATTCAGTTTACTGTCACAGAGGAAGAGGGCTAAAGAAACCAGAAATATTCACATCTGAGAAGCTGAAATAAAGCAGGTTACTCTATAATCAAAATATTTGGTGATTAATTTTTATAGTTGACAAGTAATCAATTCATCGGCCAATCGTCGCAGCTCTACACATGATGCGGGGAGGAAGATTTGCACAAGCCACCAGTCAACTGCTGGTAAAATATGCAAGTGGCTGATAGATTTCAGATTTAAAAAAAGAGGATGGCTTGAGAATTTCAACACATGTCAGTGGCTGGTAGATGTTCACATTTTAATAAGTAAATTTTCCACCCTGGATGCTACAATGAATTGCTTTGATGCTGAAGATAAAATCCTCGTGCCATTGCATTTAAAATGATAACTAAGATGCTGTCCCCGTTTAGCGGTACCTGAGAGGATAGAGGACAGAAGGACTCATTAGTTTGATAGACGGCACAAAGCGACGTGTACACATAGTATGAATGTATTCAGTGTTGCTCATTCCTTGGGGAACAGTCTCTTGGCACCGTCTTTGTGTTGCCTGGCTTTTTGTCTTCCCCTGGTTATTTTCAGCAGCCGCAGGGGGAAACGGTAACAGATGCCTCTTTACCATGCCTTCGGGCGAGGCTTGCATGTGGAGTGGGGGTGATGTGCATTGCACAACATCTGGCTGTCGCTATGGAGATAGCAGTTGGGAGGTAGAGGAGTTTTGAATTTGATTAGCTTCGAATGAGACGTGCAGAAATCATCACACAGCCCCCTCCTACCAATGGAATCCCATGTGTCCAAGTACGAGAATGTGGCTGAGCCTAAGATATGTTAATGTAGAGTAGTAGGCTGTGTAGATTATATGCACAGGCCACCCACACACTCTTGTGGGTTTTCTCTTCCATGAGCATGTGTTAAGACTGCTTTAAAAAACTGAATCCAATCCTGGGCTGCATTTGGACCAGATGGCTTTGCAGTGAGCATGTGCTGGTGAATCTTCTCTTCTTTAATCAAGGTGCAATATCTAAGCCATTTTGGATGACATTAACTGTGATAGGGCTGCAACTAATGGTTATTTTTATTATCATGTAATTTGCAGATTGATTTTTTGATTAATAGATTATTTGTTTTAGGGGAAATCTGGTTTTAGATTGAGAATGTGATCTAAGGCTTCCACAGGTGAATCATACAGATTGCAGTACTTAAAGGCACAGTTCAGCCCAAAATCAAAAATAGTGTCATTTATCCATCTACATTGTTGTGGTTAGTTGCAGAGTTTTGGAGATATCAGCTGTAGAGATCTCTGCCTTTTCTTGAAGATAATAGAACTAGATGGTGCTCGCCTTGTGGTGCAGAAATCATGAACACGTTACTCAAGATAATTCATAGACCTGAGTGTGAACAGTTTTATGAAGGTACTTAGATCAGGACAAGAAAGTGGTTTCTGCATGAAACTGCCCACAACAAGGTCTGTGGATCATCTTGAGTCACCAGGTCATGAGTTTTGGAAAGAGACACTGCTGTTGAGTTTTTTAAATGTATTTTTTTGTCCAGTCAAATCCCATTATACCTGAAAGAAAGCAGACATCTCTATGGCCGATATCTCCAAAACCCCCAAAAAAGAAATGAGAATGAGAAGAAAATTGTGGTTTAGGTGATTGTGATATAATTATTTTTTCCACCCCCATTTGTTTTAAAAACAGTGAGAAAATAGTGAATAATCAGAATTCTTAAAACACTCCACAATCTAGTGAGATCTAGTTTCCTGCTTCATGTAAAGGTAAGCAGCAAATCTGCACAATTAAGAGGCTTGAACCAGGAAATGTTTGACATTTTTGCTTAATAAGTAACAAACCCAAGGGTTATTAAGAAAATCAACAGTACCCTACAGAAGGATGCTCAGGCTTGCATCTTGACAGCACAGCAGGCTTATTCAGGCTTATTTTGGCTGTGCCTTTCCCCTTGAGTTCACTCTATCTGCATCTCGCAGCCAGCTTTGAAGCAGTCAGCATGAAAGGCGCACAGCACAAAGCTCCACAGAAGCAAAAATGCCAGAGGAGGGATCATCTGAGCTCTATTCACAGAGGCTAAAGATCCAAGCCTGATAGGAGTGGGCCAAAGCAGTATAGTCACCCCCACCCGCTCCCGTAGGACCCAGACATCACATTCACTACCAGCCTCTGAGCAGCCACGACTTCCACTGCTTAAACAGAGCACAACAATGGGCTCCTCTTCATGCCAGAGCAGATTTATGGTCCCGTTAGAAGCTGCATCGATCTGGCATTGGGTGATAATTAACCAGCTGCACTATTCATGTCTAAAAGGGCTCGGCCTTAAGAGGCTGGGTCACTTGTCTGTTTTGAGTGTATGGAAAGGCTCTGATAATCTCACTCCTGGGGCCTGAGCTGTCAGAGTACAGATGAGCGTCAAATGAATGTTTCATACGAGAGTCGATTATCAGGCACTGAGAATGTCCAATATTCGGCATTAGATTTCACTCAAGTCGTTTAGCTGACACTCTCATCTGCGATGATGTATTGTTAGTGAGGATATGACGGGTTTAGAGACGAAAGTGTGCTCTAGAGACCAACTTAAGAGGAGGAAATGCTGCTGTTGGTGGAAACGCTGCCTGTTGTGGGTGTCAGACGTGATGTTTTAGTCACAGAATGATCTGTCAACCCTTCCTGCCCTTTAAAAGAAGAATCCTGAAAACTGATATGTCACGGCTCCTCTGACAGGCAGCGCAGAGACTGTGGAAAACTTGCTGTCAAATCAGATGGTGTGTGATTTGTGAATGTAGGGTAACGGGAACAGATGAGTAAGCTTCACTGGTACATGTTTGTACTTGTTATTAGTTTCATGATGTTATTTTGAGAAAACAAGCTTTGTTATCTTAAGATAACGAGATAACCAACCTGTTATTACGAAAAACAAAAGGTTGTTTCCTATTATTATTTTGTTTATCAGAGATCCATATCAGATTGAGGAGTAGCCATTATTGATAACACATCAGAATGTACTTCAGTCAAGGTCTAACAGGCAGAAATCGAATTGTGTCTTTCTGTTAGAGATAAAATTCAGATTAGTCCTCATCATTAAAGAAGATGACTAGTCATGACAGTGATGTTGAAGGCTGAAATCCAGTGTTATATCAGGTGTTGTATTAAAAACTTCTCAAAAAGGGCATCATGTTCTTTTGTGATGTCAGTGACACAAAACAAACCCAAGATACTGCGACTGCATCTGGGAGACTATTGTTAATGTTGGTTGATGCTGGACAGTATTTACCTTGAGTTTTCAAAGCATAATCAGACACAGTTCTCATAATAATTAAAATTTGAAGCTGTAATACAGTCATTGGAAATTTTAGCAAGGTTTATCGTGAAATCTATTATCGTTTCATCCCTAATCTTGTGAAATAGGCCTTATGTTTTCTGGAGAGATCAAGATAAATTGACCTGTTATCACAAGAAAATAAGCTTTGTTATCTCAAGATAATAAACTAATTACTACTCATGATCTAGATGTAACGGCATAAAGAAAGGTAGAGGAAAAATCAATGTGTTGTGATTCTCTCTTGAAAGATTGTAAATCAATACACAAACCTGGATACTTAAAACACGATTCTCAACATTAGGATTGCCTGTAACAATTTTGTAGCCCTTGCTGGACGTTCCTTGCGGCTGTCCAGTTGAAACAGACTTAAACTTGTGCATCGTGTTTACGTTCTAAAGTTTTGATGAGGACGGTTGAGCGTGACAACTGCAGATGGACACAATCTGACCGGCGCCTCCTGGATTGAAAGCTTACAATTTTGATGCACCAAGATGCATCAGTATTTGTTTTATATTCGCACCGCAGCTCTCTGAATCAGAATCAAATACGTTTCCAAGAGATTCCCACAGCTAACAGTGTTCTGTGGTCGTGTTGGTTTATGACCAAATTCCTGCAAAATGAATGGCATTTCTATTATCCTCAGATGTACTTTCTGTTCACTGTTTATCAGCAAACATTAAGAGTGCTAACATGCTCAGTGTGATGGTGAACATGGTAAACATAATGCCTGCCAAACATCGGTATGTTATCATTGTCATTGTGAGCATGTTAACATGCTGATGTTAACATTTAGCTCAACACACAGAGCTGCTAGCATGGCTGTAGACTTCTGTTAAACTACTGTCCTCTCATAGTAAACAAACACTGTTTTTGTGGGCTTCAGATGATCTTTGAACCTTCCTGTACTGACTTTTCAATGCATCATCAACTGCACAAACATGTGTTTGCCTCTGTGTCGGCACTAAACAATTAAGCAATAAGAGGATGGGATGATTGCAGACTCAAATATGTTATGAGACAATGTTATGCAAATCATTGTGGAGGGCTACCATTAAAAGAGCCAGTAATTATCTGTTTGTTGTGTGTCTACAAGTCTAGACTGATGGTTATTCCCTTGTTGCCAGACATTCATGGAAGGTTTAGAATGAAACATTACAACAGTGAAAGCTGTACTAATCGCTACAGGCTTTTGCAGAGAAATGGGTTAAAAGCTGGATATTCGCTGTAGTGTGATGCAGAATTCTAGCATTAAAAATTAACCATCTGAATTCCCGATTTATGAAATATTGATGTGTTATTTCACCCTTGATGTCAGAATCTGTTTCTATCTTTTCTGTTATTTCTGTGTTTTCTCATTTTGAGACCAAAAAGCAGCGTTTGCACTAAGGACCTCATTCCACTGCGAAAGGCTGTTTATATTCAAGGCGGTTCTTTCTGTCTTGTCTTACACTTTCAATGCATGGATATATTTGAGGTCAGGTCTTCTCTTTCTATGAGAGCAAATACAGTATATCATTACAGGTCTGCTTCTAAAGGAAAGACAAGGAATTAAAGGAAAGAAGCGGTGATTCAAAAATGATGAGAGTTCACAGTCTGTTTTATTTATGTAGACAAATAAATCTCTTGGAATAAGAGGAAACACTTCAAAGTAAGCCCCATTTAGCAAAATTACCTCACGTCCTTATTTTGATTCCAAGCCGGTTCACAATGCCATATGACTGTCCCCATTCATGTGAGGAAATGGAAAGCACAATACAGATGAATGGTCTGCGACCCTTTTAAGTACAGTGGGCAGTGGCTAAAAGCTAATGTGCATTTTACAAGCCCCGAGCACAGAATGTGTTGGTAGGAGTAGCTTTCATAAGAAACTCAAAATTGTTCATGTCAGCAAAGGATGCCAAAGGTCCACAGTGTGTTTTGGGACGAGAAAAAGTATCCTTAATTCAATAACTGAGAGTAACATAGTGTGCTGTTCTCCAGCGTCCCTCCAAATTTCCCATTTGTTCCCTTTCCTCGTGACTTTGGCCTGTTGTTTAAGGAAAGAAAAGTATGTTCCAGACCCAGGAACAAGCACGCTTACTGCAGAAGTCTGGCCGCAGTAGCAAGGGGAAGCCATGAGCAATGGAAACTGCAATAAGCCCTGGCCACTCTCCCTGAGGATGATGGGAGGGAGCAGAGGAGGGCAAAAGTGGGGCAGAGAGGCAGCACAGGGGAGAAAGAGGCAATGAAAGTGATAGAGTGGGGACGCTGAAGCCACATAATGAAAGCAAAAGTGAAATGTCAGCTTAAACACGACCCTGGAAATGCGGTTTTTGGATAATACATGACACAGAGAAGAGGGCAGCCTTACTTTAGCCACGGCATCTGTAAGTTTATGCCTAGACATTATCTCATTCCCATTTTCCTTATCTCTGTTGCCTGTTTTACTGCTGTAGTGCAAAACCTGCAAGTGAAGGACAAATGTCTGGATTTCACATATAAGTAAATGTATTTAATGTAGGTCCTTCTGTCACATTTAATGTGTGCACAAATCAGGTTTTGGGACTTTAACCAAGGGAGCTCTTATCACATTATGTACATAGCACAGTCTGCAGCTGAGAGCTAGTAGTACTTCACCTTGTGCATTTCAGTGTTATCTATTGGGTTTACTTGCCTCACAGGACCCTGAGGCGCAAGCTTGTCAGTTTTGACAACCTTCAGAGGGCAGATCTGAGACACAAGACTTATGAAAGGAATAACAAAACACGATCTGAATCCTCTGATGTTCTTAAAAGGGGAAAAGGAATTCAGCTGCGGGTTCTCTGTGGGTGTTGATGGAGAGACTGAGGGAAAGCATAAGACATTTTAAAGCCAGACGGAAAAAAAAATGAACAATGCTCTGGCAAACAGAAACTGAGTCTCGTAAAATTTTAGTGTCCTGCCTTATTGTCAAAAAAGCCTTGTTATTCTGCAGCGGTTTTTGTCAACACAGAGCTCTTAGCCTTTTAATTTGGTCAGTAAAATTGTTAAAACTATAACCATATTTTGAAAGTCTTGGAGTGAACACATAGAAAATACATGTAGGGGTCACAGGACTCTCTGCATGCTATTGGCTAATTTCTGTAGTGCTATTCCAGATGTTGGCAGTATAGAACTGTTTCATAGCTAGATATTACAGCAAAGCCAAGCTGCCCATATGACATTAATTAATATAATTTGGACTGATTAAAGCCATTCTTTTGTGTTCATGGCTCACTTAACCCAAGTTTAATTAATTAGCAAATTAGTAAAGTATTCTTGTCCTTCTTTTTTAGTAGTTCACAAAGACTTCCACTGTTCAATTTTTATTATGGGACATGGTTAGTTAACAGTTTACAATATATGCAGTCCAGAAGTCTAAGAGCATTTGTTAAGATACTTATATTTTGCATTTATTTTGAATGTGATATTTTAATCCTGGTAGGTCACAGAGTCTTTTTTTCTCTGGCAGCTTGTGGATGAAGTGAGAGAAAATAATGCTGCACGTTCTAGCTTGCTGAACTCTTTCTCTAGGCTAAAAACAGCACATGCACTGTATGGAAGTTCACAAACAGTGTGTATAAATGTTGATACATAATCATGCAGTATTAAAGTGTGAATGATGCTGAAATTCTACAACATATTAGGAATGAGGCAATCGGTATTGAGAGAGTGTCACAAGTTAAACTGATGAAAATTATTTGAGTGGCGCTGACCAATCAAAAATTCTCCCTCTGGAAAATGTGTAAATGAAATAACGCAGCAGTATGAGTTATGTTGTGGGCTGTGTTTTTCTTCCTTTAGAAGAGTATTTGTTTCACACAGTGAAGATTATGTTTATAGATGCCTAGGTTAAGTGAGTTGTATCTCTTAACATGCATTACTGATTCACAGCTATTATATTAAGGTTCACAGGCTCATCTGACTGATCACCGACTGACTGAGCGAGCAGTCATGTAAAACATAATGTGTCTAATATATCAAACAATTATCTTTTTGTCTTTTTTGCCAGATGCAGTCCAGAGGGTATAGTATGTCTCTATGTCTCTGAAGAATGGAATGGTACTTGTCCCTGGTCAGGGTCTAGTTGCTTTGGTGCAGGTGTCCAACTCAAGACTAGGCAAAACACTCCCAGACAGGTTTCACTCTCAGTTTGATACACTGCAGTATCATTCTGTCTCCTGTTCCATCTTCTGGCGTACATCTGATCTGTTACTGCCATAAATCTCAAACTTTGATTCATTAGTAAACAGGATTTTTTTCCCAGTCATCCACTATGAAATGCTGGTATTTATTAGCCCACCACAAGTGGTTCGCCTTGTTTTTCCTTCCTGAGTAGTGGTTTAGAAAAGGCTACTCGTCCTCTCACACCAATGCAAGACAGCCCTCTTTCAACAGTACTTGAGCTGATTGGAATCTTGTGTTCTTCATCTAACAAATTCTGTATCTGTGATGAAGGTGCTTTCCTAGCTTTCAGAAAATTAAGCTTGATGTTGATTCTTCGATATAACTGATCCAGTTTCTGCAAAGTGCTCTAGAGATCGATGCACTGGCTCCTCGGGAAACCATGAGTCTAGCCATCGTTTGATGTTGAGAAAGCCCCTCTGCTTAGAATAACAAATTAACTTCACTGGAAGGAATACAACTCGAGGAAATCTGTCCTTTTGCAGTCAGATTAACTTGGTCAATGCCAGAGATTTGTCTAAATTTGCTTTCTGACCTGGAAATGGTGCAGAAATTTTGATATTTCTATTTAATTTAACATGTCAAAACTTCTTGCATTTTTAAATATTTTTGAATCCTGAAACTTTTATGATTATTTCCAGGTTTACATAAAACATTTGAGGTTTTTCTATGTGGGCTCAGGCCTTTGGACCCCACTGTATGCCTTTATATAAAAAACCATGAACTAAAAGCTGATCTCATGTCTGTGCTCCAGCAAGATAACATCAGTAGCAAACAGCAGAATCTATGGGGTCTTGTTTTAAGAAACAGCCAGACACTCTCACATGCAAAGAAAACAACCAGCTATGAATAAGTGTGATTTTACTACCTTTTCCAGGAGCAAAGGTCCTCTTTGTTAAAAGTTCCCTGGGCTTTTTATGGAGGGCCACAAGCCTAGAGTGTCAGGTTTTCATGAGCAGGCTGCTAACACAGGATTTACCACATTGCAAAATTGTTAGCATAACACTGTCGACTGAGTAGATTCATTGTTATTGTTCACACATCCTTGCTGACTTGAAGAAATACCGCTGTTTAGTGATAGAGCTGCTGCCTTGAATGAAACCGTGATTTAATAGTTTTCATTGCGGCCCAAACTCCAGCAGAATTGCTGAGAGAGACGTTTGAGGCTTTGCGATGTATAGTTTTCTTGGATGTCCACTCAGCTCTTTAACTCTATTCCTGTACTACTATAAAGCTCGTTTGCCACCTGTATAATCATATAGTCCTCTCACATTGCAGGCCTCGGCATATTATGGGATTTCAAGCCGATAAACGTAAATGGCCTTCACAAAGGGGGGTTAGTAGCAAAGTTAAGTGGAAGCATATGTGCTAGTGAGCTTGCAGTGTGATTATAGAAACCTCTGTGGCTCTGGAGGGTTGGATTCTGCTCATAGAACCAACTCAAGCACTTGAGACTTCATTACTACTATAGAGAACGCAGGAACAAACAGCAACATGGAAACTAAGAATCATGGAGCATTGTGTGGTTTGGCTTTGTTTCTTTGTCTATGAAAATGAGTCCGCTGAGACGAGCCAGATGAGAGAAGCAGGCAGAGCTATAATTTAATATAATCAACAAGAAGAAAGGTGACATGAGGGTCCGTCCATGTGTTCAGTGTGTCCTGTTTAGTCTATTTCTTGACTAAACAATTTGAAGTCTGTGGGCATCAGTAAAAATAGAACATTATTCCTTTGAACTGGATACTGCTTTCATAATCAATCAGGGCTGTGTGTAGTGAACTAAATTTAGCTTTCTGTTAATATAAAATGACTCAGTTGGGCTGTATATCAGTTAAATGAGAAGATTGGTACAACTCTTATGTCTGTCTTTTATCTTTAAAGACCCCGTCCACTCAAAAATTTGTCTTTCCTTATGTTCATGCCCACAAAAATGTCTGACCTTTGCTATACTGACCTGTGTGTGCAAAGAGCAGGTGTTACTCTGCCAACTTTAAAAGGCCCATAACTCATCTTTCTTTGAAATTATTTATTTTCAAAATAAATTACTTATTAACTAAATTAAGTTAGTACAAGGATTGACATTTAGCCCATATGACCAAAATAGGACTTGGTATCATGTAAAAAATACAGATACCAATTAAGCTAACTTTTTTTGAAGGTTCTTCTTTATGAAGAGCGTTTGCAGTGACTGGCTGAGAGAAAAAGTGTATGTGTTGTCATTTTACTCCAGATCTCAGAATGCAGGTAGGAGGTAACATCATCCATACATATAAACTGCTCTGACCAGAATTAGAGCATATTTAAGGCCTTTTAGTATAAACTAGCAAACAAAAAATTCCCAGTGTGAATCAGTTTATTTCCATTGTGAATTAAAAACTGGTCAGTGGGCCACGCAGCACCCCATCGCTGGCCAAATTTGGCCCCAGGGCCCTAAGTTGAGTGTCACTGCAAAAGATACTAACTACACTTACAATTCTGATACGTCCAGTCACAGGTTTTGGTGCACAACAGGCTCCTTATCCGAGAATGAGAAAGTGCAAGTTCCCAAAATGTCAAACTATTCCTCTAAGCACAGAACATCTGTCTGTTTCTCTTACAGGAGAGGATGCTGAGTCAGAGTGGAGTAAATGCAAGGAGTAGAGATGTGTTTGGGCTACGCTGCCTACCAGGTAAGGCTGGGCTTTTATGAGCTAATGTTTGTAAATGTATTAAGATTAGGGCTGCAGTATCCAAATCACAGAAGCTGCAGTAAAATGTGTGAAAAATGAAAGCATTATAACAATTTTCTATTATACTTCCTTCCTAAATTTCTGCTTTTGAGATATCCACACATCTTGCATTGACTAAATAAATAATATTTCAAGCTATTGCAAGAATAAATAGGTTGCAGCTGTACATTGCAGCCAGTCAGACAAAAGGAATGAGTAAAGACACTAAATAATATAAGACCTCACAGCATGACCTTCAGTTGGCAACTGCCATGCTGCTCCAGAGTCAGATGAAATATCTAGACCCAATAACATCGAGGCAGAAAACCGCGGCTGCATTCGTTCTACTCTGCAGTTTGAAATTTCCATATTGCACTTGCAGCCACACCTGGACCTGGAATGTCACGGCAGGTGTTTTGCCTTTGAGATGGGAAAACATCTGCTGTTGAAAAGCTAATCTGAGCACAGAAAAGATGAACAGTTGTGTAGATAAGACCTTGCAGCTTTATCGGATAATCAAATGTGCTCAGATGTTAACAAAATGAAATTGAAATCAGCAGCAGATGTCTTTTGTTGTATAGCATGTGATTAAAGGTGAGGTACTGTAGAGCTTACTATAGTAGACGCCGGTGGACTGATTTAATGCTGCTGCAGAATTTAACCATTTGCTTGTAGCAGCAGCATCACCAAACTACACAAATGTGCATAATGTGCATTTTCAGGCAGTGATGTATATTTACTCTATACCTCAAGTAGTTGTGCCTTCTTTATCTTATTCATTTTGTGTTGTGACAGTTGTGATCAATTACTGCTTGGCCTCTGTTCTTGTACACCATCCTGCACCTCCGGAGTGAACTATATACTATTAAAGGACCAGTGTGTAGGATTTAGTGGCATGCAGCCGGTGAGGCTGTAGACTGCAACCAACTGAATACTGCTCGCCCTCAAATGGTGTAACAGAAACTAATACAGTGAGCATGAAACTGTTGTGTTTGGTTTAGGGCTGCAACTAACATTTATTTCCGTTATTGATTAATCTGTAGACTATTTTCTTAATTACTCTATTAGTTATTTTGACCCAGAGGCAATATATCAATATTATATTGATATGAGACTAGATATTGTGATAGATTTTGGATGTAGTTATATTGTGATATGGTGTAAGTGTAGTCTTTTCCTATTTTTAAAGACAGTATTACAATGAAGTGATGTAATTTTCTCAACTTACCAGACTTTTCTAGCTGTTCTATTATTTGCCATTACCCAATTAGTCATAATAGCCAGTCCAAAAATCTCACCGGGTTAATATTTTGTGAAAGCGCCAATAGTCAGTACTGTTTCCATATCAAGATATTTGGTCATAAATATTATGATCATAGTATACAACATGTAGTCAGTCACAACTTCACAACTGTGATAGGCTTCAACTATATTGCCTTGGCCTATTTGGTCCATAAAATGTCAGAAAATAGTGACAAATGTTGATTGTTTGTCAATTGATTGTCGACTAGAAATTGAGTAATCGATTAATTGTTACAGCTCTAGTTTGGTTTGTAAAAAGAGGTTCAACCTTGCAGCGTCCATGGAAGAGGACCTGCGCCCCCTGTAGGTATAAACGGCTCATTCTAAGGTAACAAAAACACAACAATTTGTATTTGTGGGTAACTATAGACTAATAAAAACATACTTATGCATGTACTTATTATATTCCATTTCTGCCATATTCTGCCAATAGATCCCCCTAAATCTTACACACTGGACATTTAATTGTGGTGCCTCATCAACTGTCACTAGATTCCTCCTTGTTTAGAGATTCAGCTGCCTTGATAAGATATGGTCCCCCGATCCTGGTCGCCCTGAAATCATTTTGCTTTTCGCCCAACTATTACAAACCTCTGCTGTAGAGAGAGCTTAGCCAGCTGACTTTACCAGAGGTCAACCCTCTTGACCCAAGTGATAATCTGCTCGATGGTGCAGGGCCACAGAAAATCTCTCCTGCTGCAGTCAGAGTTATTTCCCTAACCCAACCCTGCAGCTCTTATTCTTGTGTTAGCAACACCCTGCAGAAGCTTTTCATAAGAATGACACCAGATCTGATACAGGCTTATCTTTAACGCTGCACATCAGTAGTTACTCACAGCACTCCTCACCAGAGCAGATTAAGTGTAAATGAGTGTGTGTGTATGTGTGTGTGTGTGTGTTAGATGGATGTTTATTAGGTGGAGAGATACTTCACAGGCCCATTCCAGTCTCAGTCATTTTACTTTTTTGTAACAAGCCTCAGTTGTTTTTGTTTTGACATAGGATCTCGTGGGCTTACACAGTCGCAGACATGCAGTGCACACACATATTCATGCTAGCACACATACTCTTTAGAAACACACACACTTCCTTCCTTATTTTCATTCAGTTAGTCAGCCTAATTTGTTTTCCAGCAGTGTGTTTTCATCAAATACTTTCCAGACTCTGCTGGGCCTTGACAACACGCACAGAGATCCTATTCTTAGCTTTTAACATTTCGCTGTGAAATGTCGACTGTCTTTACTCTTCAGATTTTTTCCCCTGCTGGCTTTCGACTTCACTTCCTTCTCCAAAACCATCTTATGCTTCCCTTACTTCTCTCTTTCTTCTCTTTCTCCTCCTCCATTCCAGGCAGATTAGAAACACAGCTGTCCATGACAACCTGTCTCATATTAAGAGAGAGAAGAAGAAAGATATGTATTGGCAGCACTGTTACGTTTTCAGAATCATCGTCCTCTTTTTTTTCCATTGAGACCCTTTTTAGCTCCTCTATGAGCTAAAACTACTTATTACTGTGCTATAAATGTAGTATTAATGTTTTTTTGGACATTTTTAAACAAATTCAGAGTTCCGGCAGGGAAATCTATCCTTTGGCTCTGTGCACGCTCTGCAGAGTAAGTGTTGAGACAATTTGTGAGAACAAGTTCACTTTCAGACACAAAGGAGTCGCGAGTCAGTGTGAAAGGGCTCACGTTGCACCTGTGGCTTCTCTCTTTCTCCCTTTCTCTCTCTCTCAAACACACACATGAACCTACTCTCTGCACAAGCATGGATCATTTGTCAACATTTTGTAAAAACGGAACTGTTAACTGTCGTATAAATACACAGAGAAGCTGTAGGCTAACTTAAGTTGCGTTCTGTCTCAAACTAGATCCACCCACAAATTGAAACCAAGCATATGAATCACAAAATCAGAAGTGTGTTTGTAGAAGTTGTCCCGTTCTCCCATTAGTTAACGGGCAGTGCCCAGTGTCCATGGCGTTCTCATGTGACACCGGGACACAGGACCGCAGAAACCGAGCCGGCCTGCGGGAGGGCAAACGGGTCAGGACAGCTCCGACAGCCATAGGTAGATCATGTACCTTTTCAATGCTGCGAGTGGGGGAGGGGGTATACTGTCCATTCACACACAATGCCAAGAGGCCAGGACCCCCTCCAGAGCAACTTCACAATCCCTTTTCCCCACAGTCTTATGTTACTGTGGGATTAAAAGGCCGTCAATCAGCTTTATACCTCGTTGATTGATGGACAAGAGACCAGAGCATCAATATTTGTGTACTTGGGTTTCGATGTTGATAGTGAAAAGGTATTAAATTCTCTTGACTTTGAATGGATGCCATGGCATGCGTAGAAAAGTGCAAAACGGAAATGTTCCTGAATGTAGCTGCATGTGTGAGTAGTGCAAAATCACTAGCTGCCTCAAAGGTCATAGCAGTAATTTTCTGGGAATGTGTCATTTTAAAATTGCTGACACCGTTCTTAGATGTTGCATGACATGATAATTTGTGGTTTTGGGTTCTGTGTAGTTTGTCAGTGTAACGGTTGTCTTCAAAGCAGTCTTCTGGACATTTTGTGCTGTGTCAATTTATGGGAAAGACTACAAGGCATCAGTGACTTTTGTTTTACATTCATTCAGAAAATATCCTTATCAGTTTGTCTGTACAAATGTATACCTAACTTTAACGCAGCATAATCTGTTCCTTGCTTTTACTTGTCTTCCCAGCGAGTTGATGAGTGCAGAAACTGCATGCATCCTAGCTGTAAATGAGGAACAAATGTGGACAAAAACAAATAAAACAGAGGCTGAGAGCATGTGGTTCAGATCTCTCTCAGCTGTATTTTCTCAGGCTGAACCTTTAGGTCGCTCTCTCCTCATATCCAAGTCAGTGACCGCAACATCAACAGAAGCAGCTGAAATGTTAAAGGGGAAACTCAAATTTAAACTTAATGTGGAGGGGAAAAATATCTAATGTTTATGCCCAGCAGCACATAAGACACGCAAAGCCTTGCAACTAGACTTGGTCTTTCTGGGAGCACACATTCTTAAACAAATTCCTGAAAATCTGAGGGCAAACACTCTCTCAGTATTTGAATTGAACTGATTCAAGTATTATTGGACAGCCAGATCCCATACTGTGGTGCCATGTGAGACTTTACAGATAATGAAAGCCAGTAACTGCTGGGTTTCATTGTAATAAAACAATGTAGTGCTGCGTTTTGCCTTGAGGCACAATGTGTCATTGTCAGTTTCGCCCTTCTGCTCTTCACTTGGTCAAAGGTCCAACCCAACATTTTATTTTAGTCAGCTGTCCGCCCTATGATGTTATCAGAGGTCGATGTAACTGGCATCTGTGAAGCTGCCACCGGCATTGAAGAATCTGCAGCAAACACCGGGAATCTGAAATCAGTCTTTGTCCTCAGTGAGTTTTGTCTGCGGTGTGACCTTTTCATCTGTTCCTCTTTGTTTTATTGTTACTACTGTTGTTTAATTGCTTAATGGCTGTAATGCAGCTAACTATGGACCCCACCCACACAGAAAGGCGTGGACCAAACAATTATGTCCCAAACATCAGTATCATACACACAGGGCCACAGACAGAAAGGAGACTTGCATTACTTTAATCTAAAAGTATAGATGGTCTGTATTTAATGAATGTGAAAGAAGCAACAAGTGCTCTAATAATGTGTTAGCACAGCAACAATGTGACACTTTCTCTGGAGCCCTTCAAGAAGAACATAAAAGATTTTATTTGATTAAAGGACAACTGTCTCGTAAACACCTTCCCTTGTCCAGCTGACTCATGTTGGGCTGAAGCACCTCCTAGCACAAACTTCATAAATCTCACCAACCAGTACAAATAGACCCAGAAGCCTCTGCTTCTCTGTTTACCTCTTCCATCTCCCTTTTAGCTCTCAAATCTTTAGGCTTCAGTAACAGGAATGTTTTGGGCTCTGTTGCACCCTGGGGAAACATTAAAACGAGGCATGCAAAGCCACTGATTGTCCTCTCTCAACAAGGGTTCACTTGTGTTCACTGTGCTGAAATCTCTGTAGCTAGATCACGTGTGGTCGGGCTTAATTGATAAGTCCAGCCTAGAGTTTTTATGCATGGTTTTGGACGCTGAAGGCCATAAGCATAATCATAGAGCACGCCCAAAGATTTAAACTGCTCTTGTGCAATCAGCAAATTATGGTGTTGGAAGCAAAAGCTCCTCTTCCTTTTTCTCTCGCAGCATAAACAAGTGTTTCATGTGTAAAAATGGCTGTTTCCTGTTTGTGCTTTGGTATTCCCCAAAACATTCATTAAGATAAGAGCAAGGAGTAGCATTGTGCAGAGACCGGGCTCTGCCCACAGCTCTACTGTCACACTGAGGGCTGTACTCGTTCCTTCCACGTGTGCAGTGAAGGAATTTCGTGTTTCCTCAGAATGTTATTTTAGTTTCGAGGAACCAGCAGTCTTTCCCCATCTTTTTCATGGTCTTTGAGTCAATATGAAAACATTTGCCATGCCATGTGTCTGGCCCAGCACTCCTCTTGTCATGGATAAAAAGGCCATTTTCTCCACGTCTACCCTATCCTGGACTCTGTTGCCATGGAAACCCACAGTCTAGCTGGCAAAGGCTTTGTATTCCTGCGGGAGCCTGTTATAAATGTGCTGTCTCACCACTGTGTGTGTGTGTTTTGGTGAAACTGTTTTCCATTTTTCCCCTTTGAGAGTGTTTATGCACATCTGTGTTTGTGTGTGAGAGAGTTTTCAGGGTGAAAAGGTTTGTTTTTGGAAGCTTCGTCCTGGAATTTGAGATGCTCCTTCAACCTCCTGCTCCATTTAGCCAGTGATGAGGATTCATCCCTCAGTCTCAACAGGATCCTCAGATTACTAAATACCAAGTCCTGCACACATAAAGTGCATATTTCAACACATCAAAAGGGCTATTAATAGAACTGAGAAAATATTTTTGTCATTGAAGAAGTTGGGGTTGAGCCAATGGATGAGGCCATTGCCCATCACTGGTGACTCACACTCAGCGACCACTGAGCCCTCTACCATTGTAACATTGAGATTTAAAAGCCCTCTGTATTTGAGGTAGGGCGTCCCCTCAGAGTTGTTGGTGAAATTCTGTATTGACATGTGGGAGAGAAAATAAAAAGGAGCTGTTGTTGCTGGTTATTGCACTACTGTTACGTCTCCATGTCCTGTATAAACCTGCCCTGTCAGGCAAACCCAGGACACTCAGTTACATTGGTGGCAGTGGTGATTCTTTTCTGCAGGCTGCTGTTAGTGTGCTGTTTCTTTTAAATCTACCACTATTTGTTTACATAGATTACCTTCCTCAGTATAGCTAACCAGCTAACTTTGTTTCAAGCTTAAAACAACTAAGTTATGGACGTGGTGCAGAGACAGACCCTTGTTAACCCGACGTGGGGATATATGACGGACGCTCTCCTGGCAGGGATGTGAGAGGTGATCCGCCTGCTCCCTTCATTGAGAGAGTTTTCTCAGCTGAGTGAGGCAGCTGGAAGCTGCTGTCAGAGCGACAGTGGGAGGCAGCGGGGGCTACAGTGGTGAGCTGGTGAGCGAGTTAGCTTTTTCTGTCAAGGGATAGTTAACCCTCCCAAAAAAAACAACAATTCCATCATTCACTGGCGATATTTCACCGTGGAAATCATCATATCACTATTTACTGGGTCGCTCATTGGTCTCCACTTATCAGATTATTATTAGTGTTCTCATAAATTATCCACTGAATTTTATTTCTTATGTCATTCAGTCTACATTTCACCTTTCACTCATACTTAAATTTGATAATTTATTCATTTGTAAATATGTTAGGGTTTGTGCTAAAACAAATTCGTGTAATGCAGTTCAGAACAGTGAGTAACTGTACTCTCTGTAAGATGGAGTTTTCGTTTTTGTTTTGTTGCTCTTCCTGCTCCTCCCTGTCCATCCATCGTGGCCTGAGGACTTTCAACAATAAGCAACAACTTGAGGACAACTGTTTTTGTTCAGAGGTGTTTGTTACACCCTCCCCCAGTAGCCACCTCTCAGTGAACTTCCTTGCTGCTGTTTCTCTGTGCACTTCCTGTTATTTATCCTCTCTACAGCCCCCCTGTACACACTCACTTATGTAACTTTATCAGACATGTACAAAACTAATAAATCCCATTCTCTGTTGTATATTACCCATAAATTTTGTTCCGTAGCCTCTGCTTCATCTCCCTTTTGTCCCTACTAGGCGAGTGTGTACTTCAGAGAGCTGTCATGGTAAGAAAGAAGTTGACTGCCAGGGAAGGAAGAGGTTGGCTGTCTGGGACTCTCTTCTGTACCCACTTCAGAGTGGCTTTTGTGCCCCAGGACAGTCCCAAACCTGATGTGAGTCTTCTGAGCAGCCGTACATAACATTAAACATAATTCAAAACGTATGATGGGAGCCAAAATGTTTTTTGTTGTTAAAATGATTTTCTTTTAAACAAAATTCATTATGCAGGACAATGCTGACCCAGTGCTTTTAGGAGACCACGATGTGGCTTTGGCATCCATAGAGAAGGTTGTGGTTGGTAAGTAAAACCTCAGGCTGACATATTTACTCATGACCAATAAAAAGAATTTTAATTAATGTTCAAACTCAAGATTTATTGACTAATATTACTTTACCGTGACACTCCATGGCCGGGTGCAATTACAGACTAGTATAATTCATATGATGCCTTTTGTTGTGAAACTGTTAATGCTACAGCTACACCACTCTCGTTACTGTAATGAAGAAGTCAGTCAAAATTAATTGCAACTGCAGTCTCATTTCATGCTGCACATGGTGCAAGTAGTTTTCCACTTTTCAGTATTGCACAGTAAAATTGCTAACCTTACTGAGAAGTTGGAGGTATGTGGGGTGTAGCTCAGTGTGGCTTCTTGTTCTGTTACTCCCTTGTAAAAATTAGAAATGTCTGCTGACGTATGAATGTTGAATATTAGTGTTGTCTTGTTTTGTAGAAGAGTTTTTGATGAATGATCAGTGTTGAACCTAACCACAGTGACCAGTACATTGTCTTTCCAGTTAATGCTACACAATAGAAGCCACCCTTGGTTTTGCAAGTTGAATTCTTTTAATGTGAAGCAACAGTAAGAAGTGTTCAGTTTGCAGTACCAAAAACTTTATACACTCCTCATACTGTAGGCAGTCAACAGTGAGGCTGTAACAGATGAGATAAAAATTTTTCTGGATTACACGTTGCATCATGTCCTGGAAATAGCTTGTCTTTAGGTAGGCATTCTGAGTTGCAGAATCTGCCATGACCAAATACAGTTAATGCACTGAGAGGCGTTTACTGACTGTAAATTTTGGCTGTTGTAAGAAGTATTGAAACAAGGTGTTGTAATTCCAGTAATAGAGGTGCACTCTTGATCATTATTAAATTGAAATTATGCAAAATAAAATGTTTATATAGGACATACTTTATGTTAGAAATAAACAGGTCAGTGCTGTGCAGACCGCAGATCCATCCAGGGTGATGTGAGTAATCTGCAGACCAGGGAGGCTGGGTAATAAAAATTAACTCTGATTAATAGTGGATGGGTTGACAGGAGGAAATAGAGTGTCTCACTATGTAGAGAGACGCTGTGCACACATTTACACACGAAGCACAGCAGCATGACTTCACTGATATTTAATTCTGTTTCCTCTGTCCCTTTAAGTCTATAACTCCAGTTTTTAGCTTTAATGTTCGATAATGTTTGCTGCAGGTTAATATTATGAAAAGCAGCCTTTCTAATCATCAAAATAAACTGTTCAAGAAAATACTCATACAATTCACAATAAAGAAATCACCTGGAAAGCTTGTGCTGCTTGATGTAATTTAAAAGGCAGTATAGCCTACAGGTACTGGTACTGGTCCACACATCACTAGTGCAGGCTTTGGGTTTTGGTTAATTTCAGTGGAGCCCACATACCATAGGTCTAATCTACATACTGCACGTAACCTATACTGCAAGACTCTTTGGCTCTGACCCATTTGTCTGTTTAATGTTTAATTAGGCTCCCTCTCCTCTCCCTTATGTTGCAGTGGGCCCAAACAGAACCAAGCTGGTGACCCCAAACTCCTCATTGAAGTTCACTCCAGAGGAGCTGGTGCTGTACTGTAGGGACCTGCGAGTCATCTGCTTCCTGTTTGACCGCCTCACTCCTGACGCACAAGTATTAGAGGTACGTGTCTGTCTCCTGATTTTAGGAATTTAGTGATGTAGTGTTTTTGTTTCTCTTCTTTTTAATAACGTCTTTTTTCCTGCTTTGTCTAATGTGTGTATTTCAGTGTGCCCTATTTTATGCCAAATTCATCTGTGCTAGGGTTGGTAAATATTTGAATGCAGCTGCATATTTGTGTGTGTGTGTGTGTGTGTGTGTGTGTGTGTGTGTGTGTGCATTGGCTTAGATTCAAGGCTCTGGTTACTGTCATCCTGTTCATCAGTCATTTCAGAGCCTAAAGACTTCTCTGTGCAGAGAAGCTGATCTGTACCATCAACCAATGATCTGACTCTGCAGGGCATTGATGTTGAAAGCTGATGACCTTTGTCATGTTGATGGGCTCGCTGTGGTTTCCCTCCTCAGATAACTTATACCATCGCCAAGACCTACCAGCCTCCCAAACCGGGGTCAGTTTTATCTTTCCAGAACGCTGCCCTTGGGAGTGTAGGTGAGTAGAATAATGTACGCTCCCTCATGTATACAACCATCCGTTCTCTCCTTGGCACAGTACCTCATAAGTCTGTCTACAGCTAAACAGAAATACATCAGCATAGCTCGCATGTTTTTTAGTTTTTATGATTCTACTGTACGCACAATACTAATGATATTCTGCTCAGTCAGAAGGGTTACATGTGATGCAAAATGTGGTGATAACACAGAGTGGCACTGTGAAGTGGCGCCAGCTTAGGAGCAGAGAGGCAGGTCGATATTTCATGTCAGAGAGAGAATGAGAAAATTGGGAAGGAGTCTTTAGTTTTGTGTATAGATTGTGCATATTTTAGGGATATGAAGCAGTTTGAATTATTTAGAAAATGACATCACAATAAGAAAAAAATACCAATGTGGGCACTGGGGAATTATTTCTGTTGCAGATAAAACTATCAAAACACCACTGGACTCTCATCTTGTGCATTGTGTTTTGCATTTATTTGGTAAAATTTGATTTTAAATTATATATTTTTTAATTATTGCACAATTTTAATTTCAACATTTAGCTTAGGTTGTAAAGATTTTGCCGACATAAACGTTTGAAGATACCAATGTAGACACTCACAAACCATTTCTCTTGCAGAGTTCAAACTGATTGATTCGATGATCTAAATCATTTATCATTCTATCATTCAGTTTTTTGATGAATATTCATAGAAATAACAGCTCAGTGAAAGTGAGAGGCAAATGCCCACATGAATCAGAATCTCAGCATGAATATCTTAGTCATGCTCTGCACTTGCTTTCTAAAGCCTTCAAAGGTTTCTCCTGGTGTGCCTTCATCAAATCTGTTCTCACTTTGGTTTTCACCCACTCTAGCTCCAGGGACAGAATGTACCCGAAACTGTTTATCATTTACCCACGACGCTGAGAGACTCTGTTCAATCTATTTCTATTTCTACTCTCTGCCGTACCATCAGAGCCTGATGTTACAGCTCTGAAGAAGAAACATCCTGGTTTCTGTACAGACCATAATGACATGTAAAGCTCACATCCCCTCTGGCTGGCAGCGTTTGAAACGGTCTCCTCCATGATGACGCAGTCCAAGTGCCGTCTTTGAAACCGTGGCCAGATGTGAGGAAACCTCTTGAGTGGTTTCAAGGCGAGGCTCGCTAAAGTTTTTAAGGGCTGATTTTGTCAGTGATTTAAAAGCTCAGTGTGTGAAAGGTTAAGCCACTGTAATTAACTGTAATATTGTGCTCTCTGAGAGCAGAAATCCAGCCCACTTTCAACAAATGGAACACTCTTTATGTTGTGCTAACAAAGCAAAAAGTCTCAGCCAGTTGTAACCAAGCCACTGGCTATTCACCCCATCATATAGAGTAATACGAGCCTGTATGCACAATACATTATGCTATGCTAAAGCTACGCTAGGCTGACCAGGCTGTGGATGACTTGTCAGCTGTTGGATAAATAATGCAAGCCCCCCCCCCCACTGAAACAAGTCATTAGATGACCCACAGTTCAACTTTACCCCAGGGGTCAAGTGTGTCCAGTGTGTGGTCAGCGCTTTGCTTTCTGTCTGCTGAATGTAGGACGACATCATTTCTAAAAGATTCAGTCACATCTTGAGACAAGCAAGAACCTCAGATGTGACTGTTAGTCAGTTATGGACATACTGTATGTGTGTTTTACAGTATATGTGTATTTTATTTATTTATTTATGTATTTTATGTAAAAGGACTGTGTACGGATTAAAACATGAATGTTACCATTTGATGCACTGTACCCGAGCTAATTCACATCTGTAGTCCGTTGGCAGGTCAGAACAAAGAAACGGCACAGTCACTCAATTGAAAGTAATACACACATTGCAATACAAAGGTACACACAATAGCTCAACACAAACGCATGCTTATCAGATAAAAGCAAGTCATGAAGACCAGAATTCAAGGTCAGTGAGTACAGAGCTGAGCAGCAGTTGATTTTGAAAGTGCTGAAAGAGCTGCAGCTCTTCACGTCATCAAGCCGCTGATTTGTGGCTTTTACAGAAAAAGACGATTGCCCCAAATGCAGTGTGGCGAAATGGTTTGTGACAGTTTCATACAGAGGATGAGCCTGACAGTGTAATATGATGTGTACAGGCTGGCTACAGGCCCTTTGAAGAAGTCCTAAAATGTCTTAAATTCACATTTACTAATGAAAGGCCTTAAAAAGTATGAAGTAGTCTGTTTGGGACCATCTTAAATGTTTTTATCGAATGCTGTAATGGTCTCCAATTCACTCCAATCTATGCCCTGTTATCATGTTACGGTCTTTTAATTTTTTGCAAATAAACATATTTGGACAAACGTTCTTTAATTCAGCCAGTTATTGTCATTTTGTATTTTAAGACTACACCTGTAATTTCACATTTCTGTTTTGTTTTACTGCAAAATTGGCCTTCAGATGTTCTTGAACTGGAACATTAGAAAGTCTTGAAAAGTCTCATATTTACCTTGCTGATAGATGTAGACACCTCGGTATAAACGGACACAGTGGAAGAGGGGCCAAATCATTTAATAACATTATTTATAATTAGTGTAATTGTAATTTCTAATTTGAAAATAATCCAAAATTCACCAAGCTCAGTAAGTTGCATTTCCCTGGTATATTTTTCTTTCATTTTTGTATACACTATTGAAAATGATTCCAGCTGTGCATGATTTGCTTGATTTGACCTCTTCTGAGCTCCTCTAAATTTAGTTTAGTGGAAAAGGAAAGCAAGAGCTCAGACTGGATTTGTTGAGAAGCATCTCATAGTCAGCTGTGCCTGCTGAAAAGTCCAGTGGAGAGTCAGCATGAACTGTTTTTCATCCTGTTTCAGTACATGTACAGTACAACACAGCTCTGAAAGTCCCAAGTCACATCTTTAGCTTGTTTTGTCCAGCCAACTGTCCAAAGCCCCAATATATTAAGTTAACAATGAAAGAAAAGCTGGAAAAGCAAAAATCAATTAACAGTTAATCAGCTCTAACTGTGTTACACAAGACTAATAGTTACTCCCTGATCCGCCTTCTACTGTAACTTTATATCATCACTGGTAACATAACCATAATAATTAAAAAGCTATAATATCATATATCATACAGTAACGTGTCATTTGCATCAAAACAGTATTTGCACTCTGACACAAAATATTTAAAATATGAAGTGTTTGAATCACTTTCTTCCTCCAGAAATGAAGCAGTTTCTAAGCAACCGTCGCCGAAACACCCACATGAACTGGTATGAGTCTGCCTCAGACTGGGAGCAGGAGCTGGAGAGGTGTGGGGCCACGAGCTGGAGAGTCAGCTCAGTCAACGACCGCTTCGAGATGTCCACCAGGTAAATTCACACCTGAACATTTTACTGTATCAGTTTCCCAGCTATCCTCCTAACCGACATACAGAACAATTTAAAGCTTTAATTCTATCACATTTTACTTCCAGCTGTTCCTGTTTTAGCTGATTAATGCATCCCATATTTGAACAGTTTTTTTATTATTAACATTTTTATTTCTATTTAAATATTCATTGTGGATTTTATTGCTTTTTACTTTGGTTTTTCTGTGTCTTGGAGCTTTTATTTTATTGTTTTACTCAGCTACATTGTAAATTAAGTCTCTACCTCGATGTATTTCCAAGTCAAAATAAAGGTTGAATGAATGAATGAACAGTACAGAAAATCATGAAATCCTGTGCCAAATTATATCCATCATTAACAGTGTTTTTTTAAATGTGGTTTACTACAGTACATCAGTTTTTCTGAGTATCCTCTCCTCAGTGTTATCTCCTAACCAGAAGAACATGAAATGCAGTGCCAAATTAAATCTACCATCAACACAGTGTTTTTTAAGGAATGTGTGAATAAATCAGCATGAAAATTGTTGACGAGAACATTTTGTAGGCAACATGAAGGAAAGTGAGAATGTCAGGCAAAGCCAAGGCTAAACTCCTGTAAAAGACACAAAGAAGGACACTCAGTACACTCAATTCATGTGTTTTAAAGGTTGAAGGTGTGTTTTGAGAACAGAAAATCTCATCCTCTATTGCTGTGATCACTCCGACAGTCATTCTTTGTTTCCTTTCAGCCTTTCGAGGTTCATCGTGGTTCCACAGAAGGTTTTAGACACAGAGCTGAAGAAAAGCTTCGCCCATTTCAATGAAGGACGCATCCCTGTGAGTTCACCGAGTACTGAGAAACATTTTGATTTCACCTACCAATCTTTTAATGGTTAGATCACAAATCCACGTGTTAAGAAAATGATACAGCCTCAATTATACAAAATATTTTTTGATTTTCTTTCAGGGCATTTTACATTGGTGTACATTTTTCTACAGACTTTATGTATAGTATTATTCTGAAGGACTTTGGCGTCAGATATTTGTAAGTCCTGTATTTGTAACTCCAAAACCAAAGAACACAGAAGCAAACTTGTGTCTTTAATGTCATTTGCTATAAAGGAAGGTGCCTCAGTTGATTCTTCTGGAGATAAAAACAAATTTCCCAGTTCAGACCCGAGGCTGCTGCCATACAATAAACCACATTTGCAATAAAAGCTTGAATAAGCCCACTAAAGGTTCAAAAGATCCAAGTCTTCATTTTCATGCTTTAACAAAGAGGTGCTTCAGAACTAACATTGGAACTTGAAGAAAATAGAAAAGTAGAAGTTCTTCAAATAACTATTTTTCCTTCCCACGTAATAGATGATCACATGGCTTTGTTACATTCTTGATTCTGATTGGTCAATACAGCATTCAATCTGTTATTTTCATGGAGGACAGATCATTGCTATGGACACAGTTCTGATCATAGAGTCCTGAAGAACAATAAAATCATTGTTAAATCACTAAAATAATTTAGAAATTAATATTTTGTGTCAAATTCTTTATTTTTTCTCCGTATGTAACAAGCAGGAAAATGTACAGTGAGCAGGTCATTATTGTGAAATAAACCCCTTCAGAATGATTGAAGACCCTGCACCATCCTGTCCCGTCTTTTAGACATGTTTTCACTTCTTATTAACATTCCTCTGACACAAATTACAAGATGAACACAGACGCACTTTGAGCCTCCAGAGAATTTGCACAATGTGGAATGTGTTATTAAAGGAGGTGAAATTGTGTTTTTGTGTTGCAGCGCTGGTGTTGGCGACACCCCCGAGGCAGTGATCTACTGCGAATGGCCAGCTTCCAGAACAACATCTACCACGAGAAAGATGACATCAGGTATCTGTGTGTGTGTGTGTGTGTGTGTGTGTCTCTGATGTTTTACAAATGGAGTCCAAGTGTGTTTTAAGATGATTTAGCTGTACTGTCATGAGTAACTATCACAAGGCAAAGCCTGGGTTACAGCAGGGGTGTCAAGTGGGCTGGACCAGTAAAACTACTGAATAATAACCTATAAATAACAAATATCCAAATATCTCCCTTTTTACTGTTATGAAGTATAAGCACAGTCTGAAAATGTCCACAGTTAATGAACCGTCCATTTTCAAAACTGGTGATGAACAGCCTGGGACGTCTTACGAAGAACGTCTCAGTTCTTCCACATTCAGTCAGTCTACTGTCTAGACTGGACCCAGACCTTAGAATCTGCCCACTCCGCTGAGTCGAGTCTGCAACTGCACAAAACATTTATGTATTCTGGAAAAGAACAATATAGCATTTTATTTATTTATAATTCCAGCAACTTGTCAAGATGTAGAAATAATTTGAATTTTCCAGATCGGACCTTTTGGCGTGCTGGTGCACAGGCTGTATGTATGTATGACATCTCTGCGTTTCAGTAAATTAATTATAGGTTTGATTTTATGCCTTAAAGCTGCTGTTTTTTTAAAATATGAAAATAGAGCCATTAGGTCTGTCTAAATCAAAATGAAGGGCTGCTACAAATAGACGATCACATCCCTCCTAATTACATGTAAAATGTCAAACAGCAGTGCATGAGTGGCCTGTCGAGGGAAAGCAGGAATCATCAATGTATGATTACTGTCTCTTTGGTATGCTTTAGCAGAGAGTGTCCTCAAGCCCGTGGAGTTGTCTGCATACAGTTAAATAAATCAGTTTACATTTCTGGATATTTAAACTCATGTTTTCCAAACAGTCAACTTTTTAATTGAAGCTACCACTGTTCAGCTCATTCAGCTCACCTGCTGTTTGAGGACAGCGATTTTTCTGATACTGTGTGTGTGAGAAAGAGAGAGCCATACCCCTCTCTCTCTACAACTGAACAACCTTCTACAGTTCACATCAGTATACTTTACTGTCACTGCAGACAGTACAGTAATGTGTTTGATAGATGTCCGAACACAGGAAACCAAACTTCTGAAATAGCTGTCACTAAAGCAGCAGCTGGTCACAGCTTAAATACTGCATCTTGTTACAGAAGCGTGAGACTGAAACTTAAAAGCAGCCAAATACAGCATGAAATCATAACAGACTCAAATCACACTGACTTTCTACTTTTTAATGTGGGATGAGAAACTTAGATACACTCTGTGTAAAATCTGTCCAATTCACAGCTGTCAAGTAACATTTAAACAAATATTACTTTTTTTTTAAAACAACTATTTTTATTGGAGAAAGCGGAATAGATACAGCAGTCATTTGCATATCTCAGTAAGATAATTTTTTAAAGGAAAAAAAGAGAAAAACACAAATAAACATACTGTAAACCCAAACAACATCCTAAAAGAAGAACAACACAGGGAGTTAAACTATGTTATTTACTGGGTTGCAGATTATAGAGGAACTTGTACAAATTTAGCAGGACAGATTGCACAAATAGCAAGTTTGCTAAGGTACCAGAAAAGTGGTTGTGAGACAGGTGGAATGGTTGACTGGCTGTTAAAATACTCAACAAAAGGTCTCCATGACTTGAAGAGGGAATTTTATTTTTTTTCTAAATGCATCATTTAACCAGATTGAAAAGGAAGGTGGTTTTGGGGATTTCCAGGATAATAATAGCGTTCTTCTTGGTAAGCGTGTTGTGAAGGCAGTTACATCTCTATTTCAGCGCTGTGCAGTGCAGGGTTCTGATGGTACGCCAGATATGTGCAGCAGTGGGCACGGCTGTAACAGTATATGTAAGACAAAAGATAGTATGGTCGAACACAGGATTAGAATCGTTGCCATCGTGGTTAGGGTTAGTGTAAGATTTGCTTGGGGATCAACACAATGGTCAGACAAGTATATTTCTGCCAGTCTGGCTCTACTAAGACGGATGTTGTGTAAGACTTTGAACTGGATTAAAATGAACCACACATACAAGGAAGATGAGCTAACTCAGTTCAAAACGTCATTCCAAGACTTTTTCCCACTCAAGATCATTAGGGAGACGTGGAAAAGAATGAGATGTTTTTTCTTTACAAACTGACAGATTTGGGGGTATCTGAAAAAAATATTACAGGGTAGACTGAATTTGGCTAAAGAAAGGAAAACTATGGAATACATCATCCTCATAGAGATCTTTAAAACACCTGAGTCCTGTACTGTGCCATTTAGTAAATGTTGAGTCGAGGGTGGACGGTGTAGTGAAGAGAACTCAAAGTGGCGTTGAAACTGAATCCAGATTTTTAAAGCTGACAGCACGGTGCTTTTAAATGAGTAGTGAGAAGAAGATAAAGACAGGGAAGAGAAGAGTAGGTCAGGAAAGGAGGATTTTTGACAAGATTAAGCTTCCAGAATGCATCAGTACGTATCAGGGGCATGTAACCAGTAATCTCTAACTTCTGGTGAAAACACTGCAGTGTGCTCTGATAGATTTTTAAGGCATTTGACGACAAACTTTGAAATCTTTGAAAATGAAATTCACTATTTATCAAAATATGACTTAAGCGCTTCCACGAGACGTACAAGGCGACTTGATTATAAATTTAATCCAGGCTTGTTGCAGCAGGTGTATCAGTGTGTTAACAGCAGTTCTGTGCTGTTCTGCAGGAACCTGGAGATGATCCTGTTTGGTTGTCAGTCCTCTCTGTGTGTGGTGGTGGAGCTGGGCGAGGAGCTGCCCTCACCTGCCGATATCCAGCTGGCACACAGCCGCCTGCGTGCCCTCTGTCTGGGAGGTGATGATAAGACATGAACACACACATCGGCACAACACACCTGAGCAAATATGTATTTACACAGAGCAGAGACTACTGATGCATATAGACAATAGAGAGAAATGAAGCACCCACGTCCTTCAATGGTTGTATAAACCTGTATTGGAGCGCACGCTCTACCAAGTGAGCCACCAGAGCATTAAAGAACAGAAGAAGAATTTTTACCTCACAAAAATAAAACCGCATAAGTAATGATTTATATTCTAATTTTTTAGAGTTTGTTTACTTTTCTTTCTTTTTTTTTTTTTTTTAGCTAGAAACATCTGGTGGGCCAACTTTGGTCCACAGGCCTTACTTCAGGCAGCCTTAATCTAAATGAATACCAACATGCAACAGCAGATGAGTCTGGTTTTTACTTTCAGTAACTGGATTGTTTGACACGATTTGTTTTGGTAGTGTTTCTTCATACTCACTAGTTTTTTTTTGTTTTTTTTTAACAAATTCTTTTTGCCTCTGCCATTGTTTTTATCTCAAAATCCACACCAGTCATGGTGTTTTCTGTTCCATTCCACTTTTATGTGAGCACCGTTAGTTATTCCAGAACCCTAAAGTCTGACTAACTAAACCAAGTTTAAGCCACAGTCATGACTGCTGGATACTTAAATGTCCCAGTGCAGCTAGTAGAAAGGCTCGATGTGTCAGTGACTGTTCATGTGCACACAATCATTCTGAATATTACAATATTGTGACTTTGATAAAGGTCATGTAAACACATATCCTAATTGGATATTCCTTATGCTGTATGTTGCATTTTCCTAGTAAGACTTGTGGGATATGCTGATATTATTTGGACCAGCTCTGTGTAGTAAACAAACCCACTAGCTAACAGCTGTGTAACATATACATTATGAAAGACTATCAGCAGGTTTATGGACATACTTTTGTATGTTTTGGATAAAATGTGTGATATAAGCTGTAGGACAAATGTCATTACATTAATTGAGTGTACATGTTTGTGTGTTAATTGCAATATTAGTGGAATTTTATTTTTCAGTAGCCATATAAACAGCTTAGAAGAAACATTGCCGTTTTCGGTAAAAAGGGCAAAAAAACCTGAATATTTTGTGCATGTAAACATAATCATTGAAACCACCAAGGCTTTCTGAATTTTCTACAAAATGCCTGCTTTCTTTATCACATATAATGTATATTTCAACATGTATAATTACACCACTGTTCTGTGGAGTTGTTTGGGTCATCAGCTGAAAACAGGCCCAGTGTGTTGGTCTTTATTGTTGTTTTTGTCATGTAGACACACACAGCACATTCCATGGTTGGGTAAACAGAGAGACGTCTACAACCACCGGCCCTGGAACTGAAATGCTGACCTATCTCACGCACTCCAACACACTCATATATACCCTCTCCCACTCTCTCTCCTGCACACAAACAATGTGTAAAGGTCACCGATTATCACGGTTCACACGTTTGTCAGCTCAGTGTTTTGTCTTTTGTGGGTGAGCGCCTCACAGCTCAGAGGATTGTCCTGTAAAAACAGCCACTCACATGTGTTTGGTTGGATTACTGGCAGTGGGCTCTGAGTCTTCACAACAACTACACAGAAAATCAAAAAAGACTTTGGGGATTGTATTAAAGGCTAATCCTGCTGAGATTAAGTGGATTTTGCACTTAGGGCCCATTAAAGATGTGGATGATTTATTTAGAGGTGGTAGATTTCTTGTGGTGTGAAATAGTTCTCCATTCTAATGTTGTAAATAATGAATACTGTTCTATCAGTAAATATAACATTGTTTAATTGACAGTCTTTCAATATGGATTTTTGTGTAAAACACACGTGAACCTGCAAAAGAGGCCTTTAGAGGTTTAAGTTTAAACATGAGGACATTATTTGCAAAAGCAGCATTTTTTTAAAAGGAACTCTTTACGGTCTGGAAGACACAGATATAATTCAGGCTTTTTCTAATTTTCACTAAATAATAGAGAATAAGACAAGTTTTCATTACACCAGTTTTTCTACAAGCTGAAAACCTGGTCGTAGTTGCTGCATGTTTTAAGAAAGGTTTATTTTGAACCGTGTGCTCCAGATCCGTCTGTATTTCATCTCATTGTTGTGTCTGCTGTTGTGTACTGGTTTGAATTTTCAGCTGATGTGCAGATTTCCACTGAATCCTCTTAAGACTTTGATGTGTTTGTAGTGAAATAATGGCTGAACACAGTCTGTGTTTTCCTGTTTTGACTTGTAGATATCTCCACATCTGTCTCAGTGCCTGATGACAAATGGTTATCTACCCTGGAAAGCACCCACTGGCTAGACTACATCAGGTAACTGCCCTGATTGGCCAACGTTGAACTAAAGGGATGCTAATAAAAACTAGGTTTCTATTTGCATACAGAATTATCTCTGTGGTGATTCAATGCAGTCTATATTTGTTAAACACATCATACTGATAGGAAACTGACAGTTAGGGGGATGCATGATATTGATAGATAGATATTTTTTTATTTTTAATAACCTGCTTTTTATGGCCAATACTGATAAGACAGGCAATCATTTCATATTTTTGTATTCCAAAAATAAGTGTTTATAACCTGTAGTTCATGCACAGCTGAAGGTAATAGGTTATAACACAGTCACTGAGAAAGCAAAGTTATAGCATTATAGTGTGCAAAATTATTACCATGTTTTTAAGTAATTACAAGTTTTTAGAGGTGTTTGTAATGTGATCATTGTGTTTGAAACCATAATGAGATTATTCTGATTTGATATTATCAACCGGTCTCTCTGTCTTCAGGTCCTGTCTAAAGAAAGCTTCAGAGGTTGCCTGCCTGCTTCGTGGCGGTCACCTGACTGTGGCGCTGCAAGGTGAATCACGTGACCCAGCCCCCGGCTCATATTATTCAATCCATTCATTATTCACAGCGCCTCCCTCTCATTAATCCCACATTAGGGCTTGCCTTGAAGTAGCTATATACCAGCAACAAGCACACTCCACTGAGCCTACATGCACACTGTCAATAGGCCTCCACACATGTACACCAGACGGCTGCTGCTGTGTTTGCATCCAAGATAACACGTCTGTCTCATGGAAATGCTTGATAACATGAAGTTGAAACGTGTTTTTGAAGATATACTCTGGTCTCAAAACCTTCAAACGCAAAGTAAATTTCAAACTTTAAGACAAAATGTAATGTAGGTTCATATAGACCGACCCAGTTCCTGATTTGCAGATCCTATCTTAACTGTTTGGTAACCATGGTAATTAGGGTTAGCACCTGATGTAGGAATAAACGCCATTAAAGATGAAGAAGTCAATGGTTATATCCTAACTTAAGATTTCACACAAGCACCCTGATGTTCAAAAGTTTTACATAAACAGTCCTACCTTTAGGATAACAATTAAGTTGTCCCAACTTTCACTTTTCCACCTTGTAGCTTACATCCTAACTAGGTAACTCTAGTGTTAGCTAACTTGTTTAATCCATGTGACTGCATCCATGTGATGCTGTATAAGGTGGAGACTATCTTAGCCCTTTGTCTTTCTTTTATCTCCCAGCTTAGTGTTGTCGTACATTTCGATGGATTTCTCCTCAGATGTGACCAACACCTGTAACTCATCTAGCCTGAAGTGAAATGCCTGTCTTTTGTCTTTTTCTGTATGCTTCAGTAAGAAAAAACAAGTTTTTTAGCTTTGTGGTTGCTAGGTAACGTAGAAGTTGTTAAGTGATGTTTTATTGAGTATTTAGGATTTCCTAACCTGAGATAAGATGGGATGAAGTAAGATAAAGTGAGATTCCTAAAGTTAGTCAGGATTTGCTTCTGTGACACCAAATTTGGACAAATCCAATCTTAGACTCTTCCTATGTTAGTTTGAGACTTAAGAATTTTCTGTAATTTGGCCCCAGGTCAGTTACTATTATGAGACTAGGTTTAGCTGTCTGGTGCATTTCAGTTCCAGCATCAGGTGAAGGCAGGAGCTTTGATGAACCTGGCTGCATAAACTGGCTCTTTAGACATGAAATGTCACATCTCCAGTAGGGACGGAGACATCGCTGCTGTGGAAGGCAGAGTGGTACCAACTATAGATCATCTCCTCACACAGCTCTGGCTCTTGGACCAAACTTATAGGACTGGATATTTCAGGAGGTGGATAGGATGAGAGGCACTAACCAGGCAGGAGATACTCACAAGCTGTTAGAGTTAGAGTCACCTCTGTGTGACTGTGCGTGGTGCAAACAGGAAGATGTTGGCTGTTGTTTTGTTATGGAGTAGAGGTGTCAACTGATCACCACCTGGCAGTGAGTTGGATCAAGTGACGGGGAATGCTGCAGGACAGACAAGGTAAACCCAAACACGCAGTGAGGGTGACCTCAGAGTGTCTGGCTGCGGCTCGTATCAACAAGGTCCTCAGCTTTCACCTCCTCAACTTATTGCCAACTGATTAGTTTGATATTGTTGTTCTGTCTTATGTCTTTGTTGGGCTACCAAGACACAGCAGAGGCAGCAAAGTACACAGTACACGTACTGAATGACTTTCTTTACTCAAGTAAAACATGACAGGACCTGAAATGTACTCAGAGTATAAAAGTTAAAAAGTTGGATACACCAAGGAATTGTCTTTTCTATTGTCCTGTCCATTTCAGTTGACATTGGTCTCAATGTTAGAGATTATAAGAATAATCAATAACTTCCCTCAGATGCATTAAAACTAAAGTAACAAGACTGTTTTTAAAATGCCAGGATTAGAAAATACAGATATTTGTGTAAGACTAAAAAGTTGTTAGAAAAATAAATACTAAAAAAAGTACAGATACCTGACAGTAACATAAATTTTTTGCTTCCAAAATTCATTTATATGTGTCAGCCAGTGAAGGAAATGGGACAGAAGTATACAAAAGAATGATTATTTAAAAAGACTACTGAAGTCCATTTTACAGACAGAAGGCTGTTGTTGATTTCTAATCATGGGGTCTGTCTGCCTGCGGTGTCTTCAGAAACACCCAGAGAGACAGACCCGACTCTGCATACCCCAGACAGTGGCTGTTTTCAGGATGTTTACCACTCTGTAGCAGTAAGTGACTAACAGGAGGCCGGCCTTTAAAACGCCTGTTTAGCTGAGAGGTTTGTGTATCAGTCGCGCTGTAAGTCTCCGTATTGCGGCAGATCTGACATCGGCTGGATCAGCAGTAAATATCCCACTGCAGAAATGACTCACTCTACTGGCCCGAGAAAACTTTGTCTCTCACTGTTCTCTTGTTGTGTCTGACGCTGGGTCTTTGTCATCATTTTTATCTGCAGGTCTGTCGTATTATTATTATCTTTGTCTCTTACTTTCTCTCTGCCTGTTTATTGTCAAATCCAATAAGCCCTTAAGAGGAATAAGAGCTGAATTAAATGGTTGTTGTAAATTTAAGGGCGATGTGTCCCGAGTGGTGCTCTAAAATTAAATAGTGTTTGAGCTGAGTGTACAAATAAAGTACAAGTCTATTAAGTTACTCATCACATTTTAGACAGACACTCAAAAAGACACAGTGAAGCCTGTGGTGTTTTTAGCAACGGAGGAGTAAAAGTTCTGCACTGAAAATGTCACTTAAGTAAAAGTACGTGTGCATAATTAGGAAAATGTACTTTTAAGTGTGAAAATAAAAGCACTCAATGCAGAAAAACGTTCCCTGACTGTTATACTAACAGGAAAAGGCAGGATTTTATTGTTGTAGTTGGTTGAGCTTGATCTCATTTTGAACTATTTTGTATAAGGCTGAAACTAAAGATTATTTTCATTATGCATTAATCTGTTGATTATTTTCTCCATCAATCAACTGATTATTGGGTTTTCATGAATGCTGTAAATAGTGAGAATTGCTATCATAATTACCCAGAGACAAAATTGACACATTCAGGATGTTTGATTTGTCTAACAGTCAAAGCCTTAAAAGGATTAAAATATACATTAAAATTATTATAATATTTAAAAGGAAAAGCAGCAAATCTCAGGGAACTTTTCATATAGAGCCGGTTTAGACCGTAGTCGTCATAAACTGAATAGTTCCAGACAAGAGGCCACTATGAGGAAAATCTTCCTTTTAACAGGCAGAAACCTTCCAGATCCAGACTCTCTAATTTGCAAAGTAACTATTAAGTATATTTATATACTAATATTTCTCACTGACATGTAGTGGAGCAGAAGTAGAAAGTGGCATGAAAAGAAAATACTCAAGTAAAGTACCTCATATTTGTATTTAAGTACAGAACATAAGTAAACATACGTAGTTAGATTTCACCACTGCACCTCGGCCACTACTATCATATTTGCCACACCTCCAGCAGGTTGATGTAAAGTAAACGTCAGGTAATATCACAGAAGTCTGATGACCTTTTCTCGTCTGCTCCCCCTGATCTGACACTACAGAAGCGGACGACCGGGACATGAGCTGTGTGGTGTCCAGCCTGGTGCAGGTGATGTGTGACCCCCACTTTCGGACCCAGCACGGCTTCCAGAGCCTGGTGCAGAAGGAGTGGGTGATGGCCGGCCACCGCTTCTACAGCCGCATCAACTATCACCGCGACAACGACAAGGAGGAGGTGAGAGGTCAAACGGGGTGTCCGTTTTGAAAGACGCTATAGAAATAAAGTTCACTCACCTGCTAAGTTCTCTTCGGTTCCCTCTGTCCCTGCAGGCTCCGGTCTTCCTGCTCTTCCTGGACTGTGTTTGGCAGCTGCTGTCCCAGTACCCCTCTCGCTTCCAGCTGACAGATGACTTCCTGTTGGCCTTGCACGACAGCATCCACCTGCCACTCTTCTCCAGCTTCCTGGCCAACTGCCAGCGAGAGAGATGCAAACGCTCCCAGGTACCCGACACCTGAGAGGGGCTTTGGCCTCTTCTGCCTGTTCACAGGACTGAAATGGTCTAAAAGGCTTCTCCTGTCATATATATTGATTAGAATGATTATCATGTAACTCTAGTATATCATCTTTCTAGAAGGGCTGCAGACATTTTAATCATCTTAGTCATTACAACTTTCTACAGACATACACTGTAGAAGTGTTGTTAGGTCTGTAGATATTGAGAAAGTAACTAATAAACATGTGATAATCTATTTTTGTTGTTTATCATAAGAACAAAAACTGACTAAGAAAAGAAAAATAGAAATTTAACAGAAAATGAATAACAACATATACCATTAAAATCTGTATTGTGCTGTTCCCAGAACCTCGGGCAGTCCTACACACCCGTCAACGGCTGGAGAGATATGCTTCATCCAGATTCTTCCTCAGACCCCTCCGACCCTCCTCTGCCCCCGGTGTGGGACTGGGCCCTGCAGTACAGCAAGCACAGACGAGACCGCTTCACCCAACCCGTGCCCCCAGTCCCTCCGCTCCAACCGCTGCTCAACGGCAACCTCAACACCAACCCAGACTCTCACAGGGTACGGCTGCCAACTCCTTCATGGTGCGACACACCCTCTAGTGGCCGTGGTGGGAGCTGCAGGTTTAACAGTGGTTGACACCCATGTCAACTCATCTCATGTTGAGATGTTAATGTCTTTGCAGCTTTTCCACAGACAATCTTTACTAAAGAACAACAACCAAAAACTTAAGTCACTACATTGTACAGGATTCCTTTGCAGTATGGAGAAGCAATAGAATTTGTTTTATGTTTTATGTAAAAAAAAAAAAAAAAAAGTTTCTCATGGCAGTAGAAAAAGCACTTGGAGCACTGTGTTTTCCAACAAATGAATTATCTTTACATTGCATTTTTACAGCAGAGCGTCAAAGTGACAGGCCTCTGCCTCACACTGTAATTTATATTCTAAAATATCCTAAAACTCTTTTGTTTTGTTTTTTGCTGTTAACCCAATATGCAAACTAATGTCAGATGCTCCAAGTCATGATTTAATGATTCTTAATTACAGAGCTTCTGATCAGTCAAGAATAGGTGTGGTTTTAAAAAGCTGTGTGAGCTAAAACACACAAGAAGCTTCATTCTACTTTATAATAATTCACTGCATGTTTACAATCAGGTGGACAAACCCATTATAATATGCAATAAGTAGGATGAGTGTAAATGATGGAATAGTGGGACAATAATGTGCCAGAGGTCACTACATTTTGGCTTTTATGGGCAATTTTTTTCACCGGAGAATCATTCCTCCATATCCCCGTGGAAAAGCCTGTTTATGAGTTATGCAGTGATTAAGTTATCAAAAAATAAACCGTTTTTTTTTTTCTGTGTAAAGAATCCCTACCTTTATGGCTGCATTCATCGTTGTTTCCATGGACACAGTGAATAAACAAGGCTGCACAGATGCTGTGAAAAGACAAGGCAAAAGAAATCTGGATGTCAAATGAGGCTGAAAAATCTACAGAGAAATCTAGAAATTTGAGTCTGGAAAAGTATGGAATTTTGAAAATGTAAATGGACCCTAAATGTAAGGGCTTTTCAGTATCAGAGAAGATGAGACTGTTACAGATTTTCAGGGTGGCTTCATGTCCTTAAGATGTCTTAAATCCACATTAAATAATAAAAGGCATTAAAGACTATGAAGTAGTCTTAAATTCTGAAATATTTATTTATTGAATGCTGGAACGATCTATGATCTAAAATTAACTCCTAAGCACAAAATCCCTGTACACTTAATCTTTGGCTAAATCAACAAGAGTTGAATTTGAACGCTTCTGATAACCTGTTAGTCTTTTACGTTTTTTCTATTTGTGTTTGCAAACTTTGTCCCTGAGTGACTGAGCATCTGTCTGGACTGTATGGAGGAGCTCTCTAGTTAGCTAACCTGCTACCACTCCAGTTTCTGTGGATTTATTTTCTACCTAGTTTTAACCCTCAGCATAGAAACTGGGAAGTCTACCTTACTATAGCCTCATTTGTAACTGCATATTTTTCCACACTGATAAACAGTTTGATATTTTGACAAATGTTCTTTAACTCAACCTGTTACTGTAATTTTTCCCTATTTATAATTTTGACCTTACAATATTAACTTACTCAGAAGAGTCTGCATGTGTTGTCACAATTGTTGCTTAATTTTATTGCAAACTTGGCCTTAAATGAATTTAAATGATGGCATTAAAACTGTCTCATCTCCTGACTGATCTGTCAGACTGTTTGCATCAAGCCACTGCACCCTTTTGTGGTAGTTCCAACACATGCATCCAGTTCAAACCATCTTCTTCTGAATTTCACTGATTTATTGCAAAACATTGAGTGGTGGAGATTAGTAATTATTTTAAAATAAATACCTACAGCGTATACTGTCTACACTTCGTGGCTCATGGTACAAGACATTAGCTTATTACTGTGAAATTCAGTTGTTAGGTCACTTTTCCAGATGTTTGCGACTTAAAATTTTGACTGACGGTATTTTTTCCTGCCACATCTGTCCTCCAGCTGGCTGACACCATCCCAGGCTCAGTCTTCCTCCTCTCTCGAGGCACCTTCTCCTGCCCCGCTAACCTGCTTCCCTGGCGCAGCAGCAGTTCAGGCGTTTACAAGAAGAGCCACCGGAGGGCGGCGTCCTCCGAGAACGTGCCTGGCCTGGAGAGGCTGCTGAAAGCTTGGGCCCTGACCGAGTTCCCACATGGCCTCACTTCCACCTCCGGACCTCAAGGACCACTTGACCCCTACGAGCCTTTACTGCCCCTCCTCATGGGGCCCTGCATGGGTCTGTGGAGGGAGTGCTACCTCCGGGGGGCGCTCCATGCACAGGTATGTTGGAAATGTGCCATGGACACTTACTTAAGAATGATAGTGAATCACTACTGAAGACACTCAACAAAAATATTCTCCAATATCTCCACTGACTGGATTGTGCTGACAATCAGGATCACGTTCACTTTTTCTTAGTGGCTCCATAAGGATGATTTCAAGATGCCCTCTTTGCTTAAAGCTGTTTTTCACAACCTAAGGGTCTCCAGATGATAAAAACAAAAACACGTCCACATTTAAAGGGATAGTTCAGATGATTTGAAGTGGGGATTGTATGAGGTGCTTATCGATCGATAGTACCAGTACAGACGCTGAGCTATGAAGTGTTGTGGAGAGGTTCAGCAGCACAATGTATTTTAGCCTCTTAAAAAAAGAAAGTCCACCTAAAAACATCTGTATCAAGTGTATGTTACTTTTAGAATATCTTCATTTATTTCCCTTGCTGTCAGCCTTTTCTGACAGGAAACTGCTGTTCATCAGTCTCAGGGCAGACAAAGGAAAAGATGCATCAGCGTACAGAACAGGCAGCGCTAATCATAGGCTATCTATTTTAAATATAACAGGGTTAAGTGTGTAAGTGCGGATGTGTGTCGCTGGGTTGTACATGTGGGCAACATCCTCCACAAATGTTTTATTAAATTTAGCCAATAACACTTCCGGGAGGCTTCACGTCTCTGCTGCGTTCAGCCTCATCATGTCGTCTGAATCCTCTAACGTCGTCTCTTTGATGTGCAGATTAGTCGGAGCTGTTGATCTCCCAATATGGACGTGTTGCAGCCTCTGTGATGTCTGCCTCGTCTATCAGTCCCCATGGTGATGTTAAGAATAGTCGAGGGCTGTGTGGGTGGGTGCACTCGTCTATTTAAAGGGAGCTGTAGAAAAACAAGTAAAACCTATCAAACCGCTAAAACTTCAGCTCAGGTTCACAGCCTACAGAGGAGATTAGGATAAAATCTGTACTTTTGTGTAATTGTTTTCCCTTCGATTTCACACACAATTAAACTCCAGGTCAAGAAAATCCCTTAGTGGCACTGACACAAGATATCTGTTCATTCAGAAACCAGTGAACATTAGAGCTTAGATCTAAAACAACAGTCTGATCCCTGCCTGTTTCATTATCTGGAGGTCTTAGGCAAGAACCAGTCTACCTCTTATTTAATGTCAGTTTGTTGCTTTTTTTTATATGTATTATACATAACAGTTGTTTCGTGTCATGTCAAGAGTTTGATATGACAAAAGCATTTACAAACACTGAATATTCTAATCTTCAGGTTGGACGCAGCATTTGTTGCAGGGCAGTTTGGATTAGGTTGGATTAGATTGTAGGGATGTAACGTTACTAAAAACTAAAGGTACGATATGATACCGCGATAAAAAGTCCACGATACAATATTTGCCATATTTTTAAAAAAATAAACAAAATCAAAATGATGACTTTAAAAAATGTTCTTTATAAAATGATATATCTGCTGTGTACAGTAATTTTTTGTTTGAAACGTAACATGCAAAAAAAGAGAAAAAGCTGAGCAGCATTGAATGTTGACCCGTGTTACGGATGAAGCTTCAAAACATCAGGCTGCACAAACAATAATTAGTAGGATAAATTAACTGTTTGTTCTCGTCTTCTTGTGGGATTTGAACAATATATAATAAATAATAATAATATAATAAAAGACTTATTCTTTAATGATGATTTGAGTGATAAATCTTCTGTTGGGTTAGTTGAGGTTGAAGAAGTTAAATTATCGACCACCTGCTGCGGGAGAAGTTGACCATGTTTGCTTTCCATCCTCAGGCGTTCTCCCACCCCGTCTCCGCAAACCACCCCCACCCTGTGGAGCGGCTAGCCCAGGAGGTGCAGCAGCTCAAAGACAAACTGGCACAAGCGTCCGCCGGCGCGGATCCGAACCCACCCACCAAGATGGCCGAGCCCCGGCGGACCGACGCCAACCTGAACCAAAACACCAACAACGGCACCTTCCTCTTCCCGGCGCTGAGGCCTCAGGGCACGGCGGTGCCCAGAGCAGCGCCCGCTCCTACCTCTACCAACCACCAGACCTCCAGGGGCCCTCCGCCCGCTTCAGCTCCGCCATCCAGGCCCGCCCACAAAGACAATGGCAGCGGCAGCAACAAGCACACCTTCCTGTTTGGGCACACAGAGGCCCGTCCTGACCAGCGCTATTACCCACCACCCAATAACGCCAAGCTGCCTAAGAGCAACGGGTCCTCGATAGCCTCCTGAGATCTGCTCCTCATCTCAGCCGGGTACTACCAAGTCACTGATGACTCCCTCGCTGTACTGAGGAGATCCAGGCGTGTGTGTCCTGTCACGCCATATTTGCTTGACTACAAGGTGTAAACCAGATTTAGTTGGACCACAGTGAACTGCAGTAGAATGAAATAATCAGTGCAGGAGCTCTCCACTCTGCTACTTATCATCTGTACTGTATTCAAAAAATGTGACAACCGTTTTGTATATTTGTAAAGAAAATCTTAGTATTCAATATTCCGCTGATGAATACAAAGACAAAAAGAATAAGGGCTGAAGATTCTTGACCGACAGAGCGTGAGAAGCACATCTTGCAGTATCTTAACATGCAGTGGACATTTTAATAATGTCACCCTTCAAGAAGATAAGGAAGCTTGCAGTTTCTTTTTTTAGCTTTTTATCCAGACTGGGTTACAGTGACTGGGCGGGACGGACGGAGTGGTGGGATGAGGTGGTTCTTCAGTGCTCCTCGCTGGATTTGACCTGTGACCCCTGGGACTGTCAGGCTACACGTCTGCATGAACAAGACTGTTTTTTTTTACAACTAGCCCTTTAAGTCTTATTATGTCATGCTAATGTGCAAAAAGACATCAGATTCCTAGTCTTTTTTGTATTTCTGCTTCAAACAGAAAAGTAGAATATCGTCTGGAAAATGATCATTTTTGAGAACTGTCATTTTTTTAACTGCAGGTGCTGTGACCAGTGACTTTAATGTGGAATTTAGGGCATGAGAGCTATTTTGGTATCTGCTCTCATATCTCTCCACTTGCATGCACAGGAGCAGCGAGAGGCCTATATTCAGTTCAGAGTGTTACGTTAGCCTGTATGTGTCACTGCATATTACGGCAGTATAATCCAGTTCCTGCATGACTGACATAATTTCAGGGCTTTATTGATATAATCGCATCTAAACTTTCATCTTTTCATGTATTGTTGACCATTATCGGTCCATTTTTTGATGTCAGACGTAGATGAGTGCAATTTCTTACCAAAATGTAGTATTACTTTGAGAATTCTTCATTATTTTTTGGTGGGATGGAAAAATACAAACTTCTTAGGGATGCACGATATAGATTTTTTTCAGCCAATACCAATAACTGATCATTTCACATTTTAAAAAGTTCATATAACCTGTTGTTTTTGCACACCTGAGGGTAAGAAAGGCTCACTATTCCAACAAAAACAAAGAACTATGGCTTCAGCTAACGATTATTTTCAGTGGTGATGAATCTAATCAATTAGTTTTTTGATTTATCGATTAGTTGTTTGGTCTATAAAATGTCAGTAAATGGTGAAAAACATTTCCTAAAGCCTCAGGTGACGTCCTCAAATGTCTTGTTTTGCTCATAAGATACTCAGTTTACTGTCATAATGGAGTAAAGAAACCAGAAAATATTCACATTTAAGAAGCTGAAATTTTCTCTTAGAAAATTACTCAACTGATTAATCAGTTTTCAAAATAGTTGCCTATTACATGATTTATTAATGGCTGTAGCTCTGCAGAGGACAGATCTGACTCTTTCTTTACAAATATACTTAGTGTTTGAGAGCATTTTGACTAAGAATTCAAATTAAATTCTCTGACAAATCAGATATTATTATCAGAATAATAAATAATAATAGAAATGTATGATTCATCAGTCCTGCTGTGTATCGTGCATCCCTGTTCTGTTCTGCCTTTTGATCGTCGTACCTTGAAAAGGTACCAGTGTTGAAGGGAAGTTTTTTTTCTTCCTGTTTACTTTTCATTTGATCTTTCTCTCCTGCCTGCTGGTGAATCAGTATGCAGCCAGCATTCAGGTCAAGGACTTGGAAGTGTGTGACTGTATTTAAAAGCACAAAGGGAGATAACTGGTCCTGCGCCTTTAAATCCAAACAGGCTGTCGTTCGCATGATGTGGGTGTCAAGTAGATGCACTGGCGTCACTCCCACGGACGAATGAAAACGCACCGCTACGTATCTGAAAAGCGTGTTTTAGGCAGGATTAACAGTTGTCCGACGAATGACTGATGCGGACCTTCTCTCATGTCAAAAGGTACCTCACTTGATAGCACTATGAATTATTAAATTGTTGTAAATATTCATCACATCAATATCAAAGCACGTTGATATCAGCTACAATTTCAGAGCTTTTCCAGGTGTGATGCCAATGCATTTACTTCTCTTCCATGGAGAAAAAACACAAGTAGTTAAGACATTTTAACCAAAAAGTGTGGGTCAACCTCTCACAAACTGCAACATGAACAAACTCTACTGATTTTCTGTCCTTAATATGTTCTGAATGGGAGGGAGAAAGTCTTAAAGAATCATACGAAGGGAAAGTGTTGAAAATAATCAATTCTTGTGAGAAAAAAGGAACAGAAAATGTTTATTCCTCATAAAAGTCTCCTCTGTAACATATAAAAAGTTCTCAGAGATGTTAGTGGTGGTTCACAGGTTTTTATTCATGTGCTGCTACTTGTTTGGTTCCTAAAATAATCATTTCAGTTAACATCACTATATTTCCTCTCAAACTTTGTACAGTGACGACTTCTGTTCGGGTCAAACTGATCATCAGAAGTGGATTAAACTCGTTACTAATTAACATTTGTATATTTAAAACATGAATATAAAGTAATGATTCCCTATTTACTGAGTTTCATTGACTGTAGGCCCACAGCTGTTTCAAATTACTGAACGGTGTATAATTTAAATACACTATAGTACAGTATATAAAATAGAGCTGACTGGTTTTTTGCTGCTGCACCTTATTGACTCGGTCATTTTTATTAAGTTCTTGGAGACCAAGTTATTCACTGAGAGAAAATGACTTTTCTTTTTCGAGTAAAAGAGAAAATGGAATAACCATTTTTGAAAGGATTTTCAGTTTCATGCTTTCATGTATGCAAAGACTACTTGATTACTTTTAAAAACTTATTTAAACAGTATTTTAAAAGGAATGATTCTGTCCCGAACGCCGTTGATCCCTGTAACTGTGATCACTACAAGCCGTTTATACTGTAATACTGTTGTATATAAGCACAGATTAACATAAAATTAAAAATAATTATTTAAATATCACATAAAATTGCTATTTTATATTACTGTCTAAATATTCACGACTGCCAAACTGTAACAAATCAACATAAATGTTGACAATAATGAACTTACATTTAAACATGTTAGCTTTTAAGTACAATTTCAAATAAATTTGCTTTTATTACAAAGATATTTCGAGAAAACAAACCCACTCTGTCATTTTGATCCACGTATTTCCTTTTGCACGTTCACTGTACTGAATCTAACTCATGAAGTTTGATTCAGTAAAATGTGAAACAGTTTCTGGTTGATTGTGGACATCAGACAAGAAGACATGTATAAATCAGTATTTTAACATGCGCAGCAACGGACAGTTGTAGCTTCACTGATTTAAGTATTTTTCAATACTTTTCCCGTCTCTGATTTTTAAGACTTCTGTGTTGTAAATGACATATTTATGAGACCAGATCAGTTGGAAGAGTTTCTGTTGCAGTTTGTGTATTCATGGCTGAACTAAAGGTCATCTTTGTCCTCCTGCAGGGAACATTAGATCTCCTGCTCCACCTGTTGGTCTGTATCATTGTGTAATTTAATTTTTTTTTCTTTTGGTACGAACATCATAAATTTTGCCAGATGTAAATATTTTTTTGTATCAGCATGTTTTGATCCTGTTAAATAAAAAAAGTGTTATCAGTTCGTAAACTCTCAGCTGCGTGTTCATGAACAAAAACAAAGGAACCCATTCTCGTACACAGCTCACAAACTTTATTTTTTAACAAAATAAATATTTACATATGATCTGGAACACTTAAAAAGTAGCATGGCACTGTACAACAGAATTAAAATCCAACCGTCCTGCATGATATGTACAGTCAGAATAAAACACTTTGAGAATCATGTGCAAAATGCTCAAAACTTTCACAGGAAATGTACAAAGTAAGAAGTCGCCTGACAGGAAATGTTACAAAATATCTACTGCACAGTTAAACTCATGTAAAGCTCCGGTTTGGTCTCATGGTCTCGCATTTTATTTAACATATCAGTGTTTTTAGACAGAAGTAGGTAGAAAACCTGCATGCTGTTGAAAAAATATATGAATGATCTTCATGTTGTTTCACCACATTTTGGGGGAAAAAAATGGACCGAAATATAAAGATTCCTCTCTTCTACATTTGTTATTATGACATGCAAGTTTTCAACCATCTACTGAGATGCAGTTTGGCACTCTAAACCAATGGATGTTAGTGTCATGCATTCTCACGTTTCACCTGATAACCACAGACGACAGAGAGTAAAGTAGGACGGCCATAGTTGTAGTCCATGTCACCACAGAGGAATCATGGCAGAGGCAGTGCTTTAAAAACTCACCAGCTCACGGCTGCAGAAAAGATTTGAGAGTCTACAACTTCACCCCCACCGACTCCCGTGCTCCTTCCCCGTGCACTGCTGCTGCTGCAGGATGCCGTAGGGCCCGTAGAAATACCCGGAGGAGGACGGGCCGAGGCCTCCGAGCTGCCGGATGGACTTGCACATGGGGCAGGGGTAGTCGGACAGGCCCTCGATGTCCTCGAAGGCCAGGTTGACGATCTGGTCGCAGCAGGGGTCGCAGTAGAGGTGTCTGCAGGAGAGGCGCTTCAGGCGGGCCTCGTAGGAGATGCAACACTGGCAGTGCGGCAGGTCGGGGCCCAGAGACAGGGAGCCGGTCAGGGAGCTGCTCTCCAGGCTGCCGGCCTGGCTGGAGCTCTGTTTGGTGGGAGACCTGAGGGAGGGAGGGATCACAGAGAGTCAGAGAGCCAGAAGAGATGAAAAGAACAGTCAACTTAAGGAACGGTTGATTAAAGAACTTTTCAAGCAATAATGCCAAATATGATTCCAAGCATTTCTGCTCTTTCTCTGTTTTATACGATTGTAAATTTAATATCTTTGAGTTTTGAATCAACAACAGTCCACTTTAAGACTGGCTCTGCGAGATTTTGATGGATATTTTTAAACTTTGACATTTTATAGACTCAATATGGAAGCCCTGAGAGGTAAGATACAGCAGAAGTCCATTTAATTATTTTTTTTAAAACTATTGTTATGACTTGAGATAGGAAAGATTTTGCCACAATAATTTTTCTAAGTTACGCTTTTTACCATGTGTGAAACAGGTGAACTCGTCAGGATAATTTTGTGTTTGTTGCTGTAATGCTCATTTTAGCCACAAGAGGCATAAGTACAGCAAACCTCATGTTGTACATGAGATTAAAAACATTTCTGTTTTCTTCCAGGTGAGTTTTAAGGTGCTACAAGTGATTCTGGAGAAAAATAACTAACAGCACTTTGGTTGGATATCTGTGGTCGACCCAAAAAAAGAAAGTTGCCTGATGAACTTGGAACGAGACTCAATAATCAGTAGATTGTTGATGCGCTCTAAACACAAGATACACACTGTGTTAGCAAGTTATCTAACATTACTGCCACGTCTTGTTCTTAAGGAACTTAGAAAGATTATCCCGTCAAAAACCTTTTTTTCCCTTCACTGTTCTTAAAGGTCCAGATGTCTGGAGATTTTATTAGATAGAACATTAATGTATAATCACCTGAAAACAGGAGCTGCTGTGTTTTCTTAGCCTTAAGTATTTTTAAGCTTCACTTTTAGAAGTTTGCTGCTCAGTTTTTCTTAATGTGAATCAAAATACACATTTTAAACCGTAATGATTTAGCTTCGATTTAAAAGAACTACAGAGTCGACATGTTATGGTTGAGATATTATTTAATGAATTTGTCAAATAAGGAAAACTTGACACAGAGGTCGTTGGGGTGAAGCTAACCGTTTTATACCAGATTAAATCATATTTATGTAAAAATCTGATGAAGCTGACAGAAATCTGAGACACATTTTACATTTCATTTAAAAAAAGATTTTAAAACAAGTATAAAACTGCAATTATAATCATCTTTATGTCATTTGTAGGTGTTGGTTTTAGATTCTGAAGACTTTTAACACATTTTTAAGTTGTGGATTCTTTTGTGGGGGTTAAGTCTGGCACAGATTCTAAGTTTAGAAATTAAAAAAAGCAAACCAAAACATTTTAGAATTCTTAAAGACAACATTTTCACCCAAAAACATGGAATTAATGAGTGTTGCATTAATCATTTTTAAAGGTTTTTTTTTTTGGAGGACATGATTTGTCCCAGTTCTCAAGAATTAGTGTTGATGTTAATGTTTAGCCTGTAAACTGTCACAAAATATTGAAAATGTCATTTCAATGTCTCTTTAAATATTCTGTCTGAAAAACAACCCAAAACATATTCAATATACCATTAAACAAAACAGAGAAAAACTCACTTTTGAGACGACGAGGAACAAAGAAATGTAATATTTTAAACTGGGCACATTAATTTGAAGGGAAATGGAAATATGTGACTTATTGTTTCAGCTCTATTATACAGAATCATTTTATTCCACGCTGCTCCTCTTTAAAACAGATTTGCTTAAAGTTTTCAGCAAACAAATCAAATCAGGGCTGCAAACTAATGATGATTCATCATTGATTAATCTGCCAATTCTTTTCTTGATTAATGGATTCATCAGTGGGTCTGTGAAGTGCCAGAAAACAGTGACAACGTCCAGTTAGGAACAAGCTGACGTCTTAAGATGTCTTTTTTTGTCCAACTGAGTGTCAAAACCCAAATATACTCAATTTATTCAAGGACACAAACGGAAAAGCTTCACATTAGAAAGACTGGAACAAGAGAACGTTTGATGGAAAAAGACAGACGAGGAGATTTTTGTGACACTTTAAACCACGCCTTCTTAAAAACACGATGCACTTTAGACAAACTGAAACAGATCAGCCTTTTGTTCCAGGGAATCAATAACTGGTCAAACTAGACCTGGAATGATGGCAGGTAGGGAGGAGCTGAGCGATTGCTCCATACTTCAAACTGTGGAGGTGTGAGTCTGCTGACATTTATCTTTTCCTTTAGATTGAGACGGTCTGTTCTGTCTCAGACTTGGACTCAGGTACAGTCTGTTATTTGGGCGTTGGAGCTGTGATTTCCTCATTAATATGTGCAGTGGGTCTGTAACTCTGCCAACTGAACCTCATCATGTCTGGAGCCTGATCACAGATTCAGTTGTATAAATTAATGGTTCTGTCTTCCTCTGGGTCATTTTCAGGTGCAGGACAATCATTTATGTTAATACTCCTGGACTTGATAAGATTTCAGATTCACCGTTTCTCAGTGTATAAGACTGGTTCAGCCTCTGTGCACCAAAGAGGAAAACTCAAGATGACAAACCTAATTTTTCCAATTAATCAGTGTCTCGTCTCCGTGCCTTGTTTTTGTGTGAGAAATGATCCGACTGAATCACAGGGGTCAAATACTTTGATATGAAGAAATATTTGATCGCATCAACAGGTAAGATCATTTAACCTAACAAAGATTAAAAGCAGTTATCTTAAATTTCTATAGGTTATCTGGTCAAATTAGTAATCTGAGCATAAAGTTACGCACGTTATCCCTGCTGACACGTCTCACCTGTATCCACTTTTGTTTTCTTTAACACTCGAGAGCAATTAACAGTGACTTTCACTGTAAAATGATCGGTCAGTTAAACTTTCACAAAACATTTGAAAAGCTACACAATGTTCCACATAGAGCTGCAACAATCGATAAGTTGATCAAAACAAATTAGTTGCCAACTATTTTGAAAATATATTAATTGTTTAAGTCGTTTTTCAAGCAAAACTGTCAAACATTTACTGGTTGCAGCTTCTTAAATGTGAGGATTTGCTGCTTTTCTGTTTCATTTATGACGGTGAATGAAGAGTCGTGGGGTTCAGACTGTTGACGTCACTTTGGGCTCTGGGAAATTCAGCATTTCACAATTTTACACAATTTGTTTGACATTCTATAAACAAACAACTGATCAGTTATTCGTGAAAATAATCAGCAGATTAATCAATAACCAGAGTTCATGTCTTTAAACTGCGTGTTTTGAGAAACAATCCAAAACCAAAATATCTTCAGTTTACAGTGAAATTAAACAGGAAATAATAAACCAGATTTAATACACAGAGTATATATTTAACTGTGTTTCTGTAGTTAGAATTATTTTAAATACCAGTAAGAGTTCACTGTTTCTGTGACCTGATAAAGTTTATCGTTCAGCAGTAAAACGTTTCGCCTCCTCGTTGTAAGAATTAACTACTGTGAAGAGATCATTGCAAAAAAAGTGTTTATGTATAGATTCTACATTCTGCATAAAGAATATCAGATATAATCAATATTATTAAGTTTTTACTCCCTAATATCAGCATCAGCCTCCAGTCCAGTATCGGTTGGACCCTAAACTGTTTCACAGTCTTTACCTCTTTAAAAGGAACAGTTCACCCCAAAATCAAAACAATCTGTATTTAACCTGTAGATCTGTTTATCTGTCTGGACTGTCCCTTTAAAGAAGATTCACTTTACAAGACAAACTGATTTCAGATCCACTGTCTGGAAGTTGTGTATATTAGTTGTCAAACATTTGCTGGTTCCAGTTTCATTACTGTCAGAATTTGCTGCCTTTCTTTGTCATTTCTGACAGTAAATGACGAGTCTTTGGGTTCAGGCTGCTGGTTGGATTAAAAAAAGAACGTGGGGTTCTGAGAAATTGAACATTTGCACATTTTGTCATAATTTGACATATTTTCTTTTAAATGCAGAATCCGCAGCAAACGAGGCAGACTGATTTCAGATCAGCCGTGTTTAAATTGTGTAACATGAGCTGGTCTTTACTGAGACAAGGCTGGATAAAATGAGCGCAAATAATGACTCAGAAAAACCTGTTGTCATAACAACCGGGAAGTGAGGGAGGATATTTCATAGAAAATCTATTTCTGACCGATTTATCACATGTAAAGATCTGACAACACATTTCAAAAAGAAATGAGTTCGTGTCCTCTGCAGTGATGATTAACCAGAGTGGTGAATTTAAAAAAAATAATAAACAGAAGGAAATATGACAGAAAAATGCGCAGGTAGATTCACTGAAGACTGGAAAACAGGTTATGGTGTCATTGGATTAATTTTAAGAATATTGGTAATTTAAAGATGATATCAGACGAAATCGAGGTTGATCGATCAGTGCTCACCTTGACGACGATGAATCTTTGAAGCAGTCGAAGCTGAGAGCTGCGAGGATCCTCCACAGCAGGTCCATGCCGGTTCCTCTCATGGTAACATCCAGATTTCTGCGACCTGCTTTCTGGCGAGCGTCATATTTTAGAAAAACGCGACACCGCTGAGTCTCTCTTTAAATTCAGGACAAATCAACAGCGCAAATCCTGCGCCACCCCCCTCCCACGCCACGTTTTTAAATATGCGAATGAAAAGGATGCACCCTCTTCATCATCATCATCATCACCATCTGCAGGCACGTGAGGGACGTAAACAAAGCGCTACTTTCATGTCGTTGCTCCGTCTGTGTGCGTCTGAGTCGCTGTCGATGGTTTCTCCCGTCGTGTCTCTCCTCCTCCTCCTCCTCTTCCTCCTCTTCCTCCACACAGCAGCAGCAGCAGCAGCAGCACACGGTGGACGCAGGGAGGCGCAGCTGAGCTGCTTCATTTGCATCAATCAGGGAGAATCAACCAATGAGCTCAAAGTGGAGCAGGAGGCTGAAATGGCCTCAAAATACTGATGAGGTTTAGAAAGAAGGAGTCTGTCAGCTCATTTTTTAGTTCCAAGAGATCTGAAACTGAAAAATCACAATAATCTGACCAACACCTCTGGATCCTGCGGATGCTTTGAATATTATACACACACACACACATATATATATATATATATATATATATATATATATATATATATATATATATATATATATATATGTATATATATATATGTATATATATATATGTGTGTCATTTAGAACAGGAGCCGTTCTACAGAACTGGTTCAAAGTCAGGCTGGTAAATATCTTAAAATAAAACTTATTCTATATGTGTAGTGACTTCAGACAACAAAAGAGCCGCTGAGGTCACTGACACACAAAAATTACATTTAACTTTTTAATAACAAAATAGAACGACCAACTTCTGATATCATAATCAAAGTGATCAAAGGAAACATCGATCAACAAAAAATACAGCGACCCAGCTTCACCCTGTCTCTCTCACTGACCACAGAGCAGGTGCCTGTATTAACTTTACATCCCCGCCCACATCATCAATATGATCAACAACTTAAATAATACCATAAACCAGTGTTTCCTGACCCTGGTCCTCAGAGGACACTGTCCTGCATGTTTCAGATGTTTCTGCTCCAACACACCTGAGTCACATGATCAGGTTGTTGTCAGGTTTCTGCAGAGGATTGATGACGAGCTGATCATGTGAAGGACAGTGTCTCTGAGGACCAGGGTCAGGAAACACTGCCATCATCACACACTTGAACTGATCTCAGATATCTCTGAATTAATTCATAGCTCCTATAACATGTAAGCTGCATAATGCAAGGTACACATCTCTCGAGCTGCAACAATTAATTGATTATTAAATAACTTACCAACTATTTTGATAATCAGCTAATTGGTTTGAATGATTTTTAAATAGGAAAAGCTTTCAGCTTCTTCATTAAGAGTGAATATCTTCTGGTTTCTTTACTCCTCTGTGACAGTAAAGTGAATATTTCTGGGCTGTGGACATCTTGGACTTTGGGGAACACTGATCAACATTTTTCACCAATTTCTGACATTTTAAGGTAAAGAAATATTAATCGATTAATACTGAAAATAATCATTAGTTGCAGCCCTACACATTTCTAGTAGCTGTACAGGTAATACTCAGACGGTTACACCATCACAGACTAATTTAATCTAATCTTTAAAACTAATTTTAGTTAAATAAATATTAACGTTCAATCAAAATGGAAAGGATTGTTTGAACAAATTAGACAAATAATTAAAAAATACATTTCTGTTGGAGTATTTATGAAACACGTTTGGCTGCTCTGTAAACATTATTTGTTAGCTAAACAGTTTAAAACAAACAAACAAACAAACAAAAAGCCGTTACATTTTTGCAAGCAAGCTAAAAGTTAACTGAGCATAATGTCAAAGAAGCACACGGTGAGTTAACACAGTTCATAACTGTTTTACACAAATAAAAACTACGTTTTCTGAAATAACACCGCAGAAAGTTTGTTAAAGTGTAGAATATAAGTGCTTGATGCATTTCTTTCATTGACTCCCTGATTTACAGACTTTTGAAGCACATTTAGTTCAAAATGATGACACCTGTCTACTCACCACGCAGCCTGGTACAGACACACTTCCGGGTCAAACACGAGGGGGCGTGGCTAACATCAGCCTCAGCCCAGTTTACAAAGCTGTGGTAGAGCCACGAAAATGCATTTTCACAAAGAAAATCTTTTAGCAGTTAAAAAAAAAAAGATTATTAAAAAAGAAACAAAATGGAAAATTTTACTTTTTTTTTTTTTAAACATCTGTATCATTTTCATGAACTGAAATTTAGAAGTTAGGGTTTTTCGACAGCCACCTCACAATTTAAAGTCCAATAAATTATTATTACTCTCATTGCTATTTTAAATATTATTTTGGATTTGTGGGACAGCAGTTTCCACTAATTTCCACATATCACAGTTTGTTTAATTATGTCATGTATTTATATTAAAATAAATGTATTGATAATACTATTAATACACATTTGTGTATATTTTTTCTTTTATTGAGCTTATCATATCATGTTTTCATTAAAATACATATATTAAAAATACACATTTATGTATATATTTTTTGTCTGGGCTAGTTATGTAACGTATTTTCATTAAAATAAATATATTAAAACTTTGTTATAGGAGTAGTTATGTCATGTATTGTTATTAAAACACGTATGTTAAAAATACACTCTTAGGTGTGTCTTTGTCCTTCTTCTCCCATCATTCAAGGGTTTGGACTCCAAAACTGTAACTGTTTTTTTTTTTTTTAATTTTTGAGAAGAAGGACATTTTGGATTAGAATATTTTTTAAAACATATAAAGACTGTGGGAGATCCATTTCTAAAATATCTGTTAGTGTGAGTTTACTTTAATGCTGAAAAGTAGCAGTTCTGTTATTTGGTCAATGACTTTATTTCTGCGACCTTGAATCAACCACCAGATGGCGACATGCATTTGTCCAAAAACTACACTGAAAAATCAAGAGGCACAAACATTTTACTTGAAGATAAGAATTATTTTGCTACCATCAAAGGAAAAAAATACTATACACTATCATTAACAGCAGCCAACACAGTATATCCTCCAGTAAAGGCCCACAGGACTAAGAATACTTCTATTTGTCAAAGGTTGCACTGCCATTAAATCCCTCATGGAGGTTAATGAGTCATCATGGTTAATACTGAGGGCCTGTGCAGTTTCAGATCTATATAAAGCTCCTGTTTCCTGCTGAGATTCATTACAGCATTTACAGCTGCAGATAAGGAGAAGGCCGGCGGAGGAACATCCTTTAATTGGCCCTGACTGCGTTGTTGTGTCCAGGAAATTTGATCCTGTTTGGAAATCAAATTGTGTGTCAGCCAGGCGCGACCTTGCTTTTTGTTACAGCAGGTAAAGAAGATGCTTAAAAAAACCCAAACAGTTAGAGTCAACAGCTGCAGACACACATACAGACTCACAGAGTGCAGAGCTGCAGTGTGTTTCTGGAGGTATATTTGGGTTTGTCCAGATGATAATCTGGTGTGTCAGGGCTTCAGCCGACTCCAGCTGCCGGCTGCTGCAGGGAAACGTGTGCAGCTGCGTTCATCTGCTCTGTCAGATTATCAACAGGTTCTTCTGCAGGGAACCAAGACGGAGAGGTGTTGCTTATCTTCCCTTCTCTCTCTTCTCACATCTTTCTTTCTCTTTCATACAGTGTAAAATGTCACATGATGATTTACTCTTCGATTTCAGAAAAGGTAAGTCCAACATGGTGTTGGCTGCTTCTGGCCTGATACTCAGGCTGATTCAGACATTCATGCTTTAGCCAATATTTTTCTTATTTTTTAAATTATATTATCATATTGGTCAATAACACACCTCATAATTTAATCTGATATTGTTGTCTGTAATACTTTTGTTCCAGTATCAGCCTGCTATGAAGTCACATTAGTGCACGTAGCACCAGATCCGTCATCCACGATCAGAGGCAGAGTGTCAGCAGTTCTTATTATTAGGAATGAACTTGTTTCCTGTGTGAACTGTCTGAATGTTTTCTAGGGCGGTACGTGATGTAAAAAGTTCACTGCTGTAGAAAATTAAGATTTTAAGATCATTGACACTTGATGTAAAAAACAAAATAAAAAATGCAGTCTAAAGATCTGTAATAATGGCGACAGAGTTGACTGAGTTTAAAGTTGAAAAATCTGTAACCAGTGAACAAACTATGTGATGACATCACTGCTTTGAAAACATCTCAAACATTTGGTTTGTCTATCTTACAGATTCTTGTTACTTATTAGGCAACATATATGCCAGTAATGATATATTGGTGATAAGCTATTATTGTCTGATAATATTGGCAAAACTGATTTATCATCCGAGATCTAATTGGTTATAAATCAAATATAAGTCACAACTGTTTGAACTACTTCATATATATATCACACTTAATAACATAACTACACGTTTTGCACTACTTATTATGTTTTTACACTGTTCTTGCACATTTGACATCCTTTAATTTCTTATTTAATTATTATTGCATACTGTCCAAAGCACCGTCTGCACTGTTTTACTCTCTATATAATTTAGTCCAGTTTTTCCCTGAGAACCCTTTTTTTTTTTTTTAAATGAAAAACCATCGCGACCCACCTGGGGGTCCTGAACCAGTCTTTAGTCTATACCTACTATGTTTCTTGATGGGCCTGTTCTCACACTACTTTTAGTACTAGTATTTCAATTATCTCTATTCTTTATTCTTCTTTATTGTACTGTACTTTCCTCTCATATCTCTGCTGCTGTGAGACTGAAATTTCCCCACAGGGATAAATAAAAACACCCACCTGTCTACACTGAACAGCACAAGAAGTAAAAGAAATGCTACAAACATAAAGTTTATTTTGATAAAGAGCCTTTTCGCCCAGACCTGACAGACATGATGTGGACCATGACATGCAGGGACTTCATCACAGAACACGGCTCTTTCTGCTCTTCTGTTTGTTCCTCTATAGGTCTCTATAGGTGTCTCTTATGTACAGTAAAGCTACAGTCTGTCTTATCACCGCCTGCTGGAAGGTTAGCCACCCAGAGCTGAAATCTCTTGACTTCTGACCCCAGACAGCGAGATCCCTGACCTGCCCACGACACATTAGTCACAGGGACAGAGTCAGGCACACGGCACTGCAGCATCCTGTGTGTTTGTGCTCAGGTTAGAGGAGGGAAGGACAGTGGAACAGATATTCTCAGACACAGCTGCACAGAGCAGAAATCAATGGGGTCAGATCACAGGTCGGCCCACCCTGCAGTTAGCTGTTTTCAGACAAGCGCTTCGATCACACTGCAGGCGATACACCGACTGAAGAACCTCCACACGAAACATGAACGTACATGAACTCACTGCAAAGTTCAGAGTGTAGAGAGGGAGCCCTGAGAGAAGACGCTTTATTTGTTTGCTCAATCAGAACATCATAGTAAAACATATGAAACAGATAACAGAGACATATAGAGAATAACATACAACCCCGTATGTTGTAACACATTCAGAGTCAGCTGATCGAAGGCCAAGTCTAGTTTCAATACATGTCAAAGCAAATCCATGTCAAATCACAAGTCTTCAGTGGTTTAATAAGTACTGAAAATCTCTACTCAAGTACAACTACTGTCATATTACCACAATATTACTCAATTACAAGTAAAGGCACTGCTGCTAGAAAAATACTTACAAATACAAATTACCAAAAGTACAATGTATTCTTCTAAAAAACTGCTGATGTTTAATACATTCTCAATAGCAGCATCTGTTTGTCCAAATCTTGTCTACATTTCATGCTCGCCTCTCCAAGGAAGCAGATTGTGTGCATTTTTGTCGACCAATGAAAAAGCTAATGATTCAAATTGTTCTCAGCACTCAGTTATGATTTTGAAAGTAACTAAGTACATTACATAGTGCATACTTAAGTACAAGTAAAAGTACAGTAGTTGAAGATCTGCTCATAAAAGTATACAAGTACCTAAAACAACTACTTAATTACAGTAACTTGAGTATTTGTAATTAGTTACTTCCAGCCCTGCAAGTCTTCATATAAATGCTACCAATCTGCTGCAAGTCTTTCAGGGTTCCTGAACACTGAGTACAGTAGCTGTTGCTACTAGCAACAAAATGTGAAACTGAACTGAAACCACCTGCAGTCAAGTCCAAGTCTCAAGTCGTGATGTTTGTGTCCTGAGTGTGACTGACTCATTTATTTATCATGACCATGGATGCTTACTTGCCAAATTCAGATGGACTGATGGAAACTTGTCTGACAAGAATAAGACATGATCACGCCCTGAACAGCTCCCTTAAAAAAGTAAAAATCTCAGCATGACCCACTTTGTTCAAATAAAGGACAAATTAAATTCAATGAAAGCTCGCTGTTTGATATAAGATTAAATTGTAGCAGGTGTCAACATAAACTAGTAAACATAAAAAATGCAAAAGAAATTCAGATTTATAGCTGCTGTTTAACGCAGTTCTCCAATCGATTTGAACCTTTTAGTACTGGATTTAAAACCAATAAAAACCACGATCTTTGTAACATCACTGCAGTCATTTGGTGCTTCATAGACATACATCAATGAGCTGTTCATCATTACACTCTGAAGCTCTCGAAAGACTCGATATTCAAGTCAAAACAAACTGATAAAACATTACAGCCATGCAACACTGTCGTTCAGGGAATACAGTGACGCAAATGAATCTTTCCACCACTAATAATGTGTCACTTTGTCACTTTAACAGTCCCATTGTTTCATCACTCTTCACAGTCAGACAGAGCTGCACAGAGGATGGAGGCTCTGCCGCCTGCAGATAGCGGCCTTTCGGGTCGGCTGATCAATAGATGACCCACACAGACAATCGGCTGCAGCTGAAAGCCTGAAGCCAGATGAAAGGTCTCATCTGATCTGACGGCTCCGGATGACAATTAGACGACAGCTGGAGTGTCAGTGAAAGAAACACTGACTGAAAGAAACACTGACTGAAAGAAACACTGAAGGCACAGTGGAGGTGTTCCACACATGTGAAGGTCACATGGTTCCAGACCTATCAGAGATGATGAATTTAGAAGGTCATCAGTTGCATTTTTCTGTTTAATAGTGTCAGTAGATCTAAGAATATTTCCTTTCTTGCACTGGTGGATTTGGGGGTGAGGGGTTGCCCCTGTGTTTGAAGAAACGCTGTAAAAGTGGCGTCCTGGATGTCCCTGGGAGATAAAACATGATAAAGTGCCCTTTAAGTTGCTCTTCCAGTGGAGAAAATGCAATGCAGCACCATGTACAGCAGGCTGCAATATAGCTGTACTAGTCTAAACCAGGTTTTAGACCCATTTCACCATCAATGCATCACAACTTTCCACACGCTGGTGCCTTTTTTTATTTTTTTTCACCCCTGTCCCTCAGACAGCGTGACTCCACCACTACTTCCTTGACTTTCATCTTATCACGTTTAACCACAGTTGTCTTTGTTTCATTTTCTCTGTTCTGACTGACACAGGCAGCTGGTGTGCAAATACTACTTCCTTTCTGGCATCAACAACGCAGCACGATGACATTTAACTTGATTATGTGATCTATTACTCTGTTTGTTTTTCCTTCGTTTTGTCTCCAGCTAACGCCGTGATGTAGGCCCATAAAGGGTCTGTAGGGTCAGGGACATCCCCCTGTTAAAAATGAACAAATCACCTACTGCCTGTAATGATTCTCACTGCTAATGAAAAGGCTTTCACAGGCTGCAGGTTTTTTCTGTCTCATGGTTTCAGTATGTGACTGTAACACTGCAGTGACATTTCTATCACATCCTTCAGAGGACGTGGGGGCTTCAGTTGTTTTCCACCAGGGGCATCCTCGTCATATATATTTTTTTCTTTTAAACATGGCCAATTATAGGCACGAGCCCAAGCACGTGCAGGGAGAGGATCGTCTTGCACAGTTGATTGCACCAACCATTTGGCGCATATGGAGCAACAGTCCAACCTACCAACACGCACTGAGTATGAGCGCGCAGAGAGCGCATTTCCACTTGGCTGTGCGCCTCCCATGTAAAGTGCGACTTTGTAACATTCAGATTCACCGATGGTTGAACCACTCAGAGTAAAATAAATCACCCTCACCGCGTCAAGCTTTCATGCAAACCAGCAAACCCCCCTCTTCTTCCTGAGAGAGATGGTGTCTGCTGGAAGAGGGATGGGAGAAGAGGAGGTGGAGGAGGGGGCGGTGTCTCCATCCAAGAGGGATGTTGTGTAGTAAGTGAAGGGGGCGGAGGAGAGGAGGGAGGAGGGTGCAGCTCTCTGCTACTACGTCAGCTCACATCACAGGGGCACACAGGACCTTATTGCTGCTTCAGGTACTCGGGGTGACTCCCTGCACAGAAAAAAGCGAGCACCGGTCACCCTAAAACGCGCCGACCTTCCCACCACAAAGGTAAGGAGGTGAATCTTTAAATGCGCAATTTTAATCCTAATCTTCCTTTTAATGCATTAATTGCCTAATTTCCTGAGCTGCTTATCTACTGTGCATCCAGCTGCACGATAACAGGAAGATTTACATGCATTTATGATACAAATCGATATTTATCTCTCATTAAAACGCGTTTATTGGCCTGTGCTGCGCCACGAAATGACCCCTAAACCCGAACCCGGGCGGAGGAGAATGTAAGTCGACCTATGGATGAGAAAATGGAGGTCATTCTTTGAAATGTTGCATTCAGACGTGATTTTGAAAATTTCTTATTGCGAATTTTGGCGAAAAGCGTCCGTGTTTCTTGTTCTTGAAGGGAGGTCTTGTGCGTTAAGAGCGATCATCTTCATCCCTCCAAGCGCAGAGGATTCTCTCAGAGGGGGAGGCGGGAGGAGAAGGGTAGGAGCTTACGAGTGTTTTAATGTCATTAAACATCACATATGATCGGCTTCCAGCTCATCGATTGGTCTAATTAGGAATGGTTTTGGCACCGATGCCCTCGCGCCTCTCTGTCGCCTGTTCCGCCTTTTCTCTTAAATGTGGCGTCCTTCCTTATCCACACTCCCCCCCACAGATTGTAAAATAAAAAGTTGTCATGAATATGTGCTGTTACATTTAATTTTCACAATCCGATGGGAAGCTCTGAGGTGTCAGTGTAACAGGGTGTCCTGTCCTGCGTCGTGCGCCAAATGACCTTGTAGAAACCCACCGGGGAGGATGTGATGATGGAGAAAGAGTGATGAGCAGTTTTTTTTCCTGCTTTCCTCTGTGGTGTTGCTTTGCGGTGGTTTATGTCAGGGGTGACCAGAGAGGATCATTGTTTGATATCGTGCGTGTCCTTTAACTCCTGTTTGAAAGAGGAACAATGAGGATGAGTGGGCTGCTGGAAAATGACAGATGGTTTATGGTCTATTCTGTGTTTGGAGGTGATGCGTTTTACAACTTGGCGTGTGTGATGTCTTGTCCCTGTGGCAGCCATGATTGCAGTTTCAGAGCTGTTAGTGGATCCAGCTCACATGAAGGGTGGCAGTGAGGAGAGCAGACTGTTGCTAACCTGCAGGACCACTGACGCTCCTTTTGATTATTTGCAGGATGATTTATGGTTTGTGATTCAACACCTGACACACTTTCAGCCTCTTAATTAGCCCGAGTCAGCCTGCAGCAAGAGCAATGCTGACATCTTTACCTTGGCACAGTATACAACAGCTCCTCTGGTTAACAGCTGTCAGACACTGACAGTTTTGTTTTTCTTTTTGCTCCTGGTTGTGAATAGACTTTTGATGCATTTGACACATGAAAACATCTATTCTCTGTTCTGTTTTTGTGTTGTGGTAATTCAGCGTTGCTTATATTTATGCAATCCATCCATCAATCCATTTTCTACACCTGAATAGTCTTCTGCTGGAGCCGTATGCACGTTTGGGTGTATCCTCTGAAACAGTGGCAGGAGAACACGCTCAGAGAGAAACAGCCAAGCCAGCTGCAGGATTCGAACCCCAGACTTTCTTAATGGTGAAAACCAAAATCTAGAAGTTTTTAATATGAATCCTTGTGGAGATGTCATTCATTCATACACAAAATGCTGTAATTAGTGATGAAGGAAGAGGTTAAATGTACTGCAGGCCTGTCTGGTGCTCTCAAGCGCAGGATAATCTTGTCACAGGAAAGACTTGGAAAACTGATACAAAAAATTATTGATGTTTGCTCCACTTTTGGAGTGGAGAGTGCAGAGATTTCTGCAAAGCCAAATCCATGCTTCAAGACAACCCTTTTAGAGACGCGAGATCAATCGAGTGACAGAAAATTAACCGGTAACTATTCTGATCATTTTTTATCATGTAAGTCATTTTCAAACTCAGGTGTGAAATATTTCCCTGTTCTGGAATTTGATGCTTTTCTTTCTCACATATGATACATGAGAGGAAGGATACGTCACTTTCCTGTTATCTGAATGACCACGCCTCCTTTTGGATGAAAACAATACAAGCTGCTGCATTGCATTTTACATGTCAAACGATTTTAAAAAAACAGTTTCCAATTTTCTTTACTTCCCCAAAGAATAAAAACAGACAGTAAAAACAAGAAATCTGTGGCTTCAGGTCATCTGCAGAGAAAAACTACGGCACCAGGCCAGTCAATAGATGTACGTCTGTGGCAAACACATCACAGGTTAGTTAATGATGTTTTCAAGTAAATGCCATGTGCCGACTGTGCCTGTAGATCGAAGCAAATCAGAAAAGACTCTCAGTGAAGGTGTAAATAAAGTTTTAACAGTAAACAAATATGTCCCCAGCTGCTTTTAGAATGGATTTGTCCACTCAAAAGACTGCTGGGGGTTTTTCAACATCAATAATTCACATGAATTGAGCTGATCCACCCTCTGATAATTAACTTTGTAAACAGCACAGAGTCACTTTTATACTTCTCTCTGCTCATAATGGCTTGTATCTCAAAACAGAGTCAGCAGTTACACTTTTCCACAGCGATGCATTTAATTTACAGTCAGAACAAATTACCAAAACAGCCAAACAGTGTCAGCAGAAGCATAACAGAAAAAAGTGTCTTAATGCCATAAAAAGCGATATAAGAAATACATACCTGGAGAGGATGTTAGGTTCGTCTGCTTTGATGGAGGCAGACTGAAAAGACACTCATCGACCTCTATTTCTTGATTTTTTTTCTACATAATGACGCCAATCATTGATCAGCAACAACAGAATAATAGAATAATTGTTTGCCTGACTGACTCTAGAGTTTGGGCTCCTAATAACTAAAAAGCAATACAGGAAATTGGCAGAAACCTTTGAATTTGCATTTACCGCCAGTCAAATTAGAGGGGCTTCTTTCACCCAAAAAGGGGCGGGACTTGTCGAGCTGGGCGCTGAACTTCAATACTTTGATGACCCAGATCAAATTGCTTCAATACTATTGGAAAAAATCCCCCCAAAAAATCAAAATCCAAAAAATCTCCATGTCATGCTGAAACAGTCAACTTCAATTTAACCACATTGTTGGAAATATGTTCATATTTTTATAGTATGAAGCTTTGAGTGTGTAGAAAGGAGCTGGAAAATAAAACTAAAACTTTGTACTGTAATATGCAATGTAATTTTAATTTTGTTAAAATTGATTTTATAAAAGTTGTATCATAAAAAAGTAGCCTTCAAGAACCGGTATCGTAGTCAAGGTACTGGTATCAGTATCAACATTTTCTGAACGATACCCAGCATGATGTAAGGGCTACGTACCAGGATCAGCTGCTCTCATCTATGGTAAACTGAATTCTTGGGTTTTGGACTGTTTGTTAATATAACATGTTATCTAAATACGTCATGTTGGGCTGTAGGGAATCATAAAAGCCATTTTGTCACTACTTTCTGACATTTTATAGACAAAATAGAGAAAATAATATAATAACATAATAAATAATAATCATTAGTAGCAGCGCTTATCCCTTTAAATGAGTGAGTTCACTGACCGTGGGGTCTTTCAGTTCTCTCAGCATCACTCAGCACAACAAAAGCAGAGTGACTTGACGTCTTGTGTTGCAGGTGAGGCTGAAATTCCCATTTAAAGCAGCACCGTTCACACAGCTTAACACACAGGGTCTCCACTTGAAACCAGGAGGAGCTAAGGGAGCTGCTCTGTTTGGTGTTCTCATTTTCTGCCCGCTACCCCTGCTGATTGGGCCGTGCTCCGGTCTGTCCGCAGAGATTAGCCCTGTCACAAGTTACAACTCGCCTCTCCCTGCAGCTGGGAGTAATGGTGCCGGATACATTAGCATAACATCTTGTAAAAAAGAAAAATGAAAAAAAAAAAAAAAAAAAGGTTTCGGTGCAGTAGAGCACAGCTATCCTCCTTTACTACCCGATCCGGATGTTGTCAAGATCAGCAATAAGCACAGCTGTTTCGTCACTGAGGTCTCAGCGCTGCAAGGAAACGCTGGTTCATTTGTGCTGCATCGTTTTTCTAGACAGATCTGTTTTTGGTTTGTGGTGCCGCTGCTGACACTTTCCTCTCTGCTCAAGATTTACTGTGGGACTGAGGGATAATCGATGGCCCTCTCCATCGTCTCCAGATGGGTGGGTCGAAGCAGCGATTAGTGTCAAGAACATAACTCTCCATTAACAACTGACAGTGCATTGGTTTCTTATATGCCAGAGGAGGTGTCTGACTACTGTCTTCTGCTTTTATAAACAAATGCATGTGATTAATTTTCACCGGCCCTCCCTTTTACATTCGTGATAGGCTGGGCGATATAGCTGAAGAATTTACGGTGATGAAGTGTTTCTTTCTGGGCGATATGAATAATTATTTTTATTACAATCAGGCTTGGAGAATGAAGAATTATCTTAGGGCATTTCATAATCTCCACAGTGTTTGCACCTACTGTCATTTCAGCAGTTATTCTTAGTTGATCACCTGCAGAACGCACACAAACCAAACGTGCAATGTACTAGACTGCACACGCAATTTAGCGCTCTCGAGATCTTAGTAAATCAGGCCATTAAAGTGATACTGATTCCAATAGAGTTCTTCATTGGAAAACGTGTTCTTCTAATGTGTGAGATGATTGGCTGCAAGCAAATCCATGTAAATAGTAATTTTTTCAAGATCTCTGTACCGACAGGATTGAATGCAGGTATCTTTGACTGGAGAAATGTCAGTACTACATAGCACCAGGTTATTTCAATCAATACCTTAAAGGTATTGAGTACCAATACCTGAGCATTGAGTACTGAGCTGGAGCCAGAAGGTAGTTAGCTTAGCATAGCAGAAAGTCTGGAAGCAGCATGTAACTCCCAGTAACTTTGTAACTGTTGTAAACTGTTACCTTATATTGTTGCCTCTGTTTTCCATGTAATTAGTAGGCTACCTAATTACAAAGTCAATTAAAGAAACCCTGGAGGAGATTATTAACAAACCGGGGGAACCTGTAAAATAAAGCACCTCCTCTTTTCCACTCCACTACTTTAAAGACTAGCGTGTTTGGTAGATTGATCCCGAACGCGGCAATGAGATGACACACGCGGCAGCTCCAGCAGAAACACAAATAGCTTTGATGCACAGAGAAGCACGAGCAAAGCTTGTAGTGACAATAGTTTAATTCACACAACCGTAAACACACATTACACCCATTGTTCAGTGAGAGAGAAGAGCAGCAGAGCATCTGCACAGCACGGTGGTACTGAGATCAGCGTGGAGAGTCTGGCCTACATATCCTTTGGTGTCTAGGAAGAATTGACTTTCTTCTTGGCAATAGTGGTGTTGCCTTCAAGTTACACATGTTAACCTGAATTCATCATCTCAAGGCCTTTTGCTTTTTTCCCCAAAATTGTACTATGACAGAGTCAGTAATTCCACCACTGTGGTCTAAAGTATCTCAACATCTACCGGATGGATTTATGTCCAATTCTGTTTGTTCGTGGTCTTCAGAAGTCGAAGCCAACAGACTTTGGTAATCACTAGAATTTTCATTTAGCACCAGCAGCAGGTCAGAGTTTTCACCGAATGTTTTCGATGGATTTAATTTGTGCAAATGTTTATGGTTCCCAGATGATTAATTCTAATGTCTGTGGTGATCCACTGACTTTTCCCAGCACCACAGTGAGGTGCACATTTGTGGTTTTGAATGAAATGTCTTGAGCACTATTGACTGTCATAGTTGAAGAACATACCATCATATGCAAAAAATCAGAGTTAAAGTGCCACAAATCTTTGCATGTATCATGATATCATGATAACAGGTTTATGAGAATTCACAAATCACAAAGCAGTATGTCATTATACTATAAATTTATTTAAAGTTTATTAAATACCTAGTCATCATCAGGTCAAAGTTTTAATTTGTGCTACAAACTGTTGAAAATATGGACATTTCACCCATCTTGCCAGGGCCTGACAAAGAGGTGGAGCTGAGGTGGGCCGAAGGAAGCGACTACCTACCTGTGAAGGCGCCCACCTGTCACTGAAAGCAGCCTCGCCCCTAATTATGCATAACTTTAAGCCATAATATAATTTAAACGAGTGAGTTTCTGCAGCGCATCCCAGAAGCGGCTCTCTGCTCTGTGCTGCTTCAAATGGGCACCAAGTGTATGTTGGATGGACGTCACGTCAAAATAAAATACCCTGTGCAGATTCGCCGTCATAAAAACAGAAAAAAAAACCTGATTTAACTACATAGCCTACTTATCCATGGCAGTAGTGTAACACACTAATGCAGCTGCATGACCCTTTGCAAAGGAGCCTGGGTCACACTGCAGACTGCAGCTGACTGTGTTATGAAAGGTCACCAGTTCAAATCTCCAATCTTCATATTTGATCCTTTGGATCTTACATGACATCCAGACATGTGGAGGATCAGAACCCTGCCACAGACACTACAGTCCCAGTGCCACAAAGCTGCTAGCAGGATGTAGTCTCTTAGTTTTGTTAATCTCAAAACAGATATATTTAGTCTGATTATTTTTCTTCTATAGTTGACTTCATTATCTGAGGTTATTGTGTTGGTAATTATTACGTTGTCACTTTTCATTATGAATTTAGTTTCATGTGTATTTTGTCGGTTCTCAGCAGGTCAGTCATTTTCTAACAAACACACCTCGAGTGCATGAAAGACATTTTGAGATGACTGCAGGTCACAACACTTTTAACTTGTAGAGACATTACAGGAGCAGTGAACATTAGAAAAAGGCACTAATGTGAGCTGCTGGTACGTGCTGTGAAAACTCATTATGTGCACACAGCTGCATTGTGCACAACAGTTTTTATCTGCCATGCTTCAGGTTTTGAGCTGCACCTCTCAGCTGCCCTCAGTCTGACTCCTCTTCAGTCCATTTTGCAGCGAGCGCAGCCAAAATGGATGCAGAGAGCTGACGTCACTGTGTTTGACACGGTGTTGCTAGCCGCCTTGGTGCCACCAGGGTGACGGTGCACACTAAGAGCCCAGGCAGGGGAACAATGACGTGACTCATGTTAGGCTGCAGATTCTCCCAAAGGGGACGTTGCAGCCAGGGAGGAGCTATGACCCAGTAAGCCTAACAACCAATCATCACACCCTCCTCTCAGGCTGCTGTTATGTTGTTAGCCTTGATTGGCCTGGAGCCATGCAGGAACATGGTGCAGCTGAATAAAACTGTCACTTCCTGCGTGACTCTGTGCAGATGTCACACTGTGGCCGGTGCAGATGAGCTGGAGCCGTACCGAGTCTTTTTCATCGCACCGATGCATCACTGCTGAGGGCCGAGTCGATTCTGGCACCTCTGTCCTTGTGGCCAGAAAACAAGACATGAATAATTGATACATCCCTCACACACACAGCCTCGGCAGGACTCCCCTTGAAGCTCAGACCAGAGTAGCTGATAGAAAAATGATGGATGAGGCTGGATGAAAAAATACTGGTGCAAGCTCTGACTAGGCCAGGATGATGAGTAAAAGCCAGTGTGTGTGTTCAAAAGGTTAAAAAGAATACAACATTTTCCACGTTGCCCTGTCTCGTTGTCACAGAGGACAGTTCAATGACTTTGCCAGCAAGTAGGTGCATTTCTAAACCAACGCACACAAACTATTTATATGATTTTGATTACTGTCAGAGGTTGATATTGATAAATATGAGCCAATACAAATTTAAAAAAATTGCAGGATTTAAATCTCTTCAAACACCTGCATCCTCCGAGATCTAAAGAGAAGATTTTGTTCATTAATATAATATATAGAGTTAAATATTTTGTTGTGCTGAGTCTTGTAGCCAAATTGAGCCCTGATCATGGATCAAAAAATCAATATTCTGATAAATGAATTTCACTTTTGATGCAGGAACAATACGTTCTCCTCGTGTCCTTCAGTTTTGTTGTTTCTCCAAGGAAACCCCTGTAATTTTCATGGCTGATTGTGAATAATCAGCATACACAGATCCACAGTACATACTGTACAATCTCAACCCTTAACTCACAACCAAATTCAAGCAGCATATGTGCCACTGTTGCCAAATGTACAGTAATTATCATATTTGTACCATAATTTTAATGATATATGATCAGTAATTCCAGTAAAGGCTGAATGTACAATAATTTTTCTATTTCAATAAAACCTACAATAAAGGCGATTATTTTAATAATCGATTCATAATATGGTGATGTTTAGCAGGAAAAATGTTCACCATCTTACTATATTTCAGTGTTAGCATGCTCATTTGACCTGATGATGGCGCTATATGGAAAGTCAGAGAAGCATCAAAGTTAATACAGTACATGCCGTTGGGGACATGAAATCATGTCATTCACCCAGTAAATGTTGAGATATTTCACACAAAACCTCATGGTGGATTTTGAGGGAAACCCTGGTATCATTGAGGTAATGAGGTTTCATTGCCCGGGGTCTGCTGACAACTGTACAAGTTTGGTGCCAATCCATCAAGAAGACATTGAGATATTTCACTGAATAAATTCAAACTTGTGAAAATGTTTCAGACAGAGACACTGACAGTCCCTAAAGTCATGCCGCTAGTATCGCTAAAATGTTACTAGACAATGTAAAAGTTTCCCTCAACTGCCTGTAAGTTGAATAACTATGGTTGAACTCCTCTGTCAGCAGTTTAACCAGCTTGTTTCCTGTTACTCAGCAGTCTCTACATCCTCCTCCTCCGGTTAATGTTATAGACAGCTGCCTCGTCTCGCTTTTCCACTTTGGCGAGCTGATTTGAAATGAACATACGGCTGACCGTAATCTCCTCCTGTGGTCTGAGCCCGTCACGGCAGCCGTCAGTGTGCTTTATTATGAGCGTAGGTGTTTGTTGACTGAGCCTTGTGGGGGAAATCTTCAAACAGAGCAAGTGCGTGGGCCGTGCTGACCTGACCCAGAATGCAACGCTCCTGATGCACTCATGAGAGCAGAAAAGACTCCCCCAACTGAGACGTCAGTGGACTGAGCGTGGATTTTATTGTTGTGTGCTTCAGGACTATTTTATGTGCATCTTAGTGGGCTGTGAGGAATAATGCTAATGATGATGATGAAATCAACATTATTTTCTCATGTTCTTCAGTGGGAAATGCATTTTATAAGAAAAAAACAATAACCCAAATAACCCGTAAAAACAAAAACAAGTACATGAAAGTGTACTAAAAGCCAGTTTGGAGACAGGACTGCTGTTAAGTGGTTATGACACATGAGTCACACTGATGGTGATGGTGTGTATTAACTGAAGTGCTGGAATCTTTTACTTTTATTGACTTCAAAGCCACTTCATGTCTCACCAGGATGACTGCAGCGCTTGGTGTTGCTAAGAAACTGTGTGAAGAGTTTTGTTCTAAAATGACATATCAACAATGATTCTGAAGAAAATCTCATCTCGAAAACATAGACTGAGAACATAATTTGTAATCTGAAGTCCAGCTTGTAGTTTGTAAAAAATACTGAATATTAAACTTAGTTGTTTTTTTTTTTGTTATCCCTGCCAGGCGTAAGATGGGAGGAGATCTGTGCGTGTGTGTGGATGCTTGAATATGTGTGTGCGTGTGTGATCACAGGAACTACATCTCATCCGCAGCTAATCTCCAGTGTTACTGTATCATTCAGGCTTTTGTGCAGAACCTCTGTGGTTCAGATTTAGTGAAAACCCCTTTATGCCTCCATGTTTTTGTGGCCACAGGCGTTATGTTTTCTGATTATTCCATTCTTGTGAACATGATATCTCAAGAACTTTAGACAAATGTTCACTTGGACTCAAAAATGAACTGATTTTGGTGAATTTTGTTGGTCAAAGGTCAAGGTCATGGTGACCTCGCTAACACATTTTTCATCTGGGTTTTCTGATGAGGTTTGAAATGATTATTATTCCATTTTATTGCAAATATTCTAAGAGTCCCTATATATTTTATGAAATCAACAGTTTGTTAGCAGTCGACCATTCACTAAGCCTCTCTTGCGAACAGCAACTGTCCAATCATAGCTTAGCAACAGTAACGAAGGCGCTGCAGGCCTGTCAAGCTTTGCATTTCCCTACATGTTGAAGTGGTGTGCAGGGGGAACTAAGAAGAGTGATACTCGGTGTCACATGAGTTTGAAGTCTTTCAAAAATGTAAAGCACAAGAGCACACATGTAGCTAACTAACACTAGCTTCTTAGCTGCAGTAACGTTAACCTCAGCCAAACGTAAGTTAGACAACACTGCATTTGCCAAACTAATGGCTGATGCATCTCCTTCTGTCACTCTGTCTAAGGTCTAAACTGGGTTAGCTTAGCTCTTATCCCTGCTCTCTCTTTGAGCTGATCATGGTCTGGCTGGTCTGGTTTGGTGACCATCTCAAGGTCCCCGGCACTAAATGAGTCCCTGCGTTTCCTTTTCCCACATTAATGTGTGTATTTCTGTCGTCTATCATACACATATACTGGCCTATTTCACCGTCCAACCAATGTTTGCTGGGATGTAAGCTAGCTTTAGCTTCAGTCTTTTAGCATTAATGTTAAATTATGTACAGCAGGCATCAAAAAACTAAACATGTTGAAGACACTTTCTGAGGGTTGTTGTTTTAAAATGTGTCAGATGTTAAATCTGCCACCATTGCAGAGAAAAGTCGCATCCAGGAGTCATTTCACCCAACAAGCATTTTACTTGATCAGGACTGGAAGAAAATCACAAAAATAAAACATTTTCAGACATCCAGCCTCATTAGTGTGTGCCACCGTTATCACCATAAACTGCATATGTGCAGCGTGAGGATGGAAAGCTTGACAGGTGTAGCAACAGTAACTAGGGAGGGCGGAGCTTAGCGAAGGGTCAACTGAAACATGGGCTGCAAATATATTGTTTAGTGTTTTGCAGGTGGTGGAGTATCACTGAGAAAACAGTTCATGGACTTTTGACAACAGTTTTGACCTGTGCATGTAAGCAATAAAAAAAAGCTGTTGTTATTTTAGTTAAAGTAGATATGTACTGTATTGTCTCAGGAATATACTCATCATATTCCTTTGGGCGTCCTTGCTTTCTCCATCAGCGCGTCGCCTTGATCAGGATCGTGCCGAGCCTCTGGGACAATCTATCAGAGGAGAAAAGTCACTGCGTGTGTCATGAGGAGAAATCAAAGATGTCAGGAGAAATTAATTCAGTGCTGCATGACATTATCAGCCATCTGCAGCTCTCAGGATTCACCACTGACCCAATCATTACCACCGATCACTCTCACACACGTGCATGCTGCATTAATCTCTCACTTTTGCACACGTGCATTTCTGTTTCACTCTCTGGCTCTCTGGTGCACACGCCTGTGTTCACACACGCACACACACATAAAACACTCACAGCTAGAGACCATCATCACTCATGCTCATTTCTGTCACACTTGCTAACTGCATCTGTGCTGTTAAATGAGCATCAAGATTTAATTCAGTGTTTAAATGTGTGAGTGAAAGTAGAGAAAAGACGGACAGTATCTGTGCTATAAGATGGTGTTGGAACTAAGAACTCATGTTTCTTGACTTTTTACTGTTTTGCAATTCTATGATTTTGTCGAAGCGTTGGGTGATTTGTTAAAATGTTCCAACTTGCCGCCATCAGCCCAACAGTGACTGGCAATATGTCAAAAAAGGAAATGTTCTTACACATATTTTCCTTATTAAATGAAAAAAAGTACAACTGTACAGCTTCAGAATTCAGGTTTTGCCTCTTTTACCAAACTGAGACAAGCTTAATTTGCATTTGCCTTGTTAACTCAGTGTAAAAGACATTTAATTCGACTGTCTTGGTCAGTCTTTCCACTGTTCCATCAATCACCAGCTCTGATTTAAATGTGGAAATGATCCAGCTCTGCAGGCTGTTTTCCTCCCACTCGTCCTTCTGCTCAGTGGGTGTGGGCTCTGCTGCTGAATGAAGGGTCTGTTCTTGAGCTCTGTAGAAGCAGACCGTTCATTTTGCACAACAAAATGACAAAAAACTGCCAGAAGGGATGGCCACCCCAAAAAAGCTAACTGCCAATGGATTTGGCCAATCATTAATTAATTCCAAACAAATTATAAGTGATTTATCTTTCATGTAATCTGTACAAGTTGATCCCATTTTATTATTTTGAACATCAATTTGATACACAGTGATTTTGCACATATTCACCATATCATGAATTAATGAAACTGGAGAAGCATTGGTATGAATTTTAACCCCACAGCCTTACTTCACTGTAAATGAATGTAACTTAGCTGGTGGTTAATTTCTTTATAATTTTTCTATTAGGGAAGCTCATAATAGATCACTATTGGCCAATATTCAGTAAAAAATATGTGATTGGAGATCAGCTTTAATGCTGTTGAGTTGCCAGTCACAAAAAACATTCAGTGATGCACATGAACTAAGCTAAGTTGGTGCCACTGTTGCATTCTAACCTAAAGGAGCACCTCACCACCAAAATGATTTCTATATAAATTATTAACCCTGTGATGACTTAAATTCTTCACATGAATGTAGCATGAATCCAAAACAGGCTTTCCAAACTTCTTCAGGTTGATGGCATTCCCATTTTCAAATAGCAAAACTGCTAATTAAGTCATTTCAGGCAAAAAAGCCTGAGGTTAAAAACTCTGGTGCATTCAGCTAAGAGCAACAACCGTATGCATGTGCACAGTGTAGTATTGTTGAGGTTACACCACCAGCTGATGGGGATACCAGGACACTACAACGCAGTCAAACAGTCAAACTGCACTGTTACACAGCTGCTATAAAAGAATAAAAAATGTCTGGTATGGGCTGATAATGTTCATAGAAGATCTGCTGCAAAAATCTGTGTTCAGGGAATCCGTATGTTCCTGTCTGATTAATGGCTTGAGTCATTTTTTACAGCAAAACAGCAAAACCTGAATTGGCTCCAATTCATTTGTGAAAATTTCCCGCTTTTCTTTTTCTTATTTGACAGTAAACTGAATATATTTGCTCTGACAAAACAAGATGTTTGAAGACACCACCTTGGACTTGAACAGCAATTTTTACTTTTATGTGACTTTTTATTAACTAAACAATTAAGCAAGAAAATAATGAGGAGATGAATTGAGAGCTGGAGTTACTGTTAGTTGCAGGCGTGATGGAGAGTGAGAGTTTGTGATAGTTGAAGTTGTGTGTATGTGTGAGGGTGTTATTCTGCGTGGTGATGAAAGCTGAGGTTATATATGGAGACAGGAATGACTCATCATGGCAGCAAACGAAGGGCTGTTAATTGGATGCAACTTTAAACAAACGCGAGAAATTCAGATGGAAAATAATCTACCTCGAGCACCGAGAGCTACAGAAACATTTCAGAGGCTGTTTCACCTGTCAGAGGCATGAAGAAGAAATCTAAGTGAATAAATGATTTACAGTGAGATCACTGTCGAGATGCAGGCTAACAGGCTCCTTCTAACTCTTCGTTGAAGCTATTTGATGTTTATACGGTATGAAATATTCAAATTCAAGATCTTTTCATGTGACATCAAGTGGAGAAATTGCAGATGTGTTTTGCATCATTTTACACACATTTGTGTTTCTGTGGAATTGCTGACACGTGGGTAGAATCTGAAATACATTTTTGTATTCTTGAACAATTTCTGGTCACACTTCCTGACACAGCGGATGTTAATTAATACCACATTGCTGGAGTTTGCTGCTGCTTGTCACAGTGTTTCTGCCTGGCGTCGCTCTGGGTGTGTTTGTTTTCGGAGTTGCTCTGCTGAAAAGGCTTCTCAGCGTCACTATCTGACTCGTTACAGTATGTTCCTGCTAAAATCTCTTAAGGCTCTCAGGTCTGTTTCCACAAGTAGAACAGCAGCCTTTAATTTTTGTCTCTGTAATATAAATACAAATATATTTCAGACTGTAAAATATAATCCAGTAATCTCTGTGTCGGATTTTATTTGTTTAAAGTTATTTCACTTTTTCTTCTTATGATGCTGTAAATCTGTATTAACTGATTTTTGCCTCTCTCTAACACACTGACATATAACCTTACAATAAGGAAATAGTGAGTGTTGCCTATTTACACATCTAACAGACAGGAAGTAACATGACTTTGACTTGTGTATCTGGCTATCCAAAGAATGCAAGTCTATATTCACTCTCTTTTTACCTCTGTTTTGGTCTCCACCAGCTCTTCAGCTGGTATATTCTCCACCATGTTCACCAGCTAGCTGCTAACTGTGTCAGTCTGCTGTTTGTTGCTGATTAGGTCGTTTTCTGTGGGTTTATCTAAGATTTTTTCTTCTCTAAAGTGAAGCTGAGATGAGCAGTGAGACTGATAAGTTGATAAAGTTGTGGGCCAGAAAACCAAAACAATGCAATATTATTTTTTGTGCAGTGCCATGTTTTAGATGTAAATGTGCAAGTTCCAGACCCACCATGTTTTTTTTTTTGTTTTTTTTTTGTAAAATTTATAAGCAAACATTTAAGCTTGTCTTGTCCCTTCTGTTGTTTGGATATGTGTGATGCTTTTAAAACGAAATGAACTGAAAGTCACTTAATTCCACTTATCACATAACAATGAGCCAAAGCTGATATTAGAGCAAGCTTTAGCTAACATGGCTAGCTACCTTAGCCATTAAAGCCAATCCAAAGCAGAAATTTGGAGACAATTTACCAGATTACATCATATAAATCTCCACATGCTATTGTCACTTTGATCATGAAGGTGACACGACTCTGTAGAGTATATAGGCTCCAATATAAGAGAATATAGAGAATATTTTAGATCCAAGAAGAAACTGACAGAAGGACAGGACTGAGAGAAAAAGGTGCGATTAAAGTGCTGTGTGTAACTTCAGCACCACAGACAGCATCATGACTTTATTAACACACAGCGAGGCTCAATGAAGATAAAGGATCAATAAGTCAGGTAGACTAGACTAACAGTCAAGTAAACACCCCCTCTTTCCCTGTACTCTCTCTGCTACTGGGGGATTTGCTAACTGGGGGGGTGACATGCCTCTCACCCCTCCTCAAATCTCCTGTGTGTGACATGTTAGTTATTATTCACCATAAATACTTTGAATGAGTAACTGGTCGCTAACATCGTGATGTAAGCATTTTTCTGCCAGCATAGATATGATCGGCATGGACGTCTTTATGTTTTCGTACGATTATCTATGTTCAGATAGTCTGAAATGATGATGTACGTATGTATTGATTACACCTGACATAGCTTTACTGCTGAGTCCAGGACTTCAGGGCGTCTCTGGCTCTGCAGAGCGATTTCTGAAACAATGAGTTGAAAAGATGCGAAAAGGTTCAGTAGAGCTGAGGGGAACTACAAAAGTGTGTGATTATATTCTCATTTTGGGTGATAATTTCTCATATTAGTCATTTGAATGATTATTAATGGAAAAATACTAATTAGTGCAGCTTTTTATGGAGATGCTGTCCACTAAATTTGTTAAACTGTGTGCAAAGGAGCAAAATAATTGTCCTTCTTCTGATCACACTCAATATTTTTAGTTTATTGTCCAGCTCAAATGAATTCATGTTTCTCGGGTCTTTTAGATGCTGAGGCATCACCTCTGGTAGAACACATATCATTTATATTATCAGTCAAAATGAGGTCAAACTCAAGTGTGCAGCAGGTGAACCAGATCAAAATGCTGCAGTGCCTTTTTTTAAATCATGTAGATATGAGTAATGTGATTACAATAATCTAAAAAAAAGATGAAGTGACAAAAAACTGTGGATATTTTCATCTGTTTATCTAAACATGGTGGTTAAATAACTGTCAAATTCAGAGAAGAAAAGCAGCCTGAGTCATGACTAATCTTGTGCCCTCTATAGGTTTTATGTAGGCATCAGGCAAGAGAGAAAGCTGAAGAAAAGATAGTAACTCGATATACCTCCTGCTGTCAAGAAAATAAATCAAGCTGTGAGTGTGATGGGTTTTCATCAAACGTAGTTTATTCATTCGGGGAACATTTTCTGTGAGTCCAGCGGTTTGAGGGCGACGGTATATGAACTGTTGGCTGGTTTCTGCCTCCTCATCCATCTTCTCTGAGCCCAGTAACTGCTTGTCTTTCTCCCTGCCAAAACTGTCTGCTGCTAAATGGGTCTTGTATTTCCTCTTAATAAAATGTCCTGCTCCTATCATCGAGTGCCAAGGCCTGATGTGAAAGAGGGCGAATCTATTTCGAGCAGCTCAGTTTAAAAGATGCTCTCAACGTTTACGTTTTTACCTCCGCGGTAGGAAGTAATTGTTAAATGCTCAAGGCCATCAGCGAGAGTTATGAATGGCGATTAAATGCACCGGTGTTGAAAGAGCTGCCCTGTCAGAGTCAGACTAATGTGGTTATAACTCCTTCAGTGGCAGCTGGGAATCTCTAGTGCTCCTCTGAAAGGTAAATAGTTGAGATGTGTGAAGACTTCGTACAAATGAAATATAATATTCCCAATACGCTTCTCTACTGTGCGACTGTGCTGTAGATCAGTAAAGCTTACAGCCTAAAACACATATAATGTTCTATTTCTGCATTAAATCTGAAAATGTGAGACATATGTTATATGTTTTGTTGAGTTATGTATCCCAAATGTTTCTAACAATGTTCAAACCCTGAGAAATCCACAGTTAAAGGTAACGTCTGTTTCCTGGAATACTGTTCGTAAGAAAGTGAGGAAGGAAGACGACAAACAACTAAATATTATATAAATAAAACTCCCCTCATCCATGAACAGGCTCATGTTAGATTGAGTTTCATCAGCTGTGGTGGTTGTTTAAAACTGCAGAAAACAACTCCCATGATCCCACACTACTTTTCGACATCATCAGGTTTTGTTTTTTGCTATTGTTTTAATATAAGAGAGACAGCAGTTGTCTCTTTACACATTCAGTGTAGTATTATTAATGTAGTGATCATAGTGTCTAATTTTCACTCACCATTTAGCTCATGTTTTGGTCTCCACCAACTCAGGAGGGAATTTTTCGCTCTTGAGCTGCTAAATGCGCCACTTTGTGCTGGTTTGGTTTATCGCGGCTTTCTCTGAAAACCGATCCCTCCTACGGCTGGAAACAACACTGATGAAAGTGAGAATGAACAGAAACAGTAAAGTTGAAGGTGAGGGCAGAGTTTGGTAATATTTCTGGGTCATAATTCTCTGTATTTGTCACTACAAGTGACCCCTTTCACATCCAGGCCTCCATATTTCAGTCACTCTCGCCCCCGGACAAACCAAACAAACCTCACTGTAACTGGTGCATCCACTCCAGGAAAAGGAAAAAGAGCCGGGCTAAAGTTAAACTAGCAGAGGCAGATTGTTTTTTTTTCAACGTTTTCATCCCCCGACTATCCATAAAGCTGTGATTACACGGTGCAGTGTGGACTAACATAGCTCTAAGACATGATTCATTTAGCGCCCATGTTTCTGCCTGCTATCTTTTGTTAGCATGCTTTTAGCCTGCCACATTGTATGTTGTACATGTTATATAGTGTGGTTGTGTGAGTGCATGATGCTGCACTTCCCATCCCTCTGGTGTCTTTCCTGCTCACTGGAAGAAAATGGGATTACATAATTAAGTCTTTCATCAGCAGCAAATGACAGCTAGGGTTTTTACCCCCCCCCCCCCCTCCACTGTTAATTTATTATCAATTTACACTTCATTAGAGAAGCCAGAACAGTTTGGAAAACTACTTTGTTTCACAATAACTATTTATCCTACGAGGTGATCTATTTTCTCTTTGTTCTGAAAAGTCATTTAGTCTTAGTTGAAGGCCACTTTCATACAAACAAAGCAGTCACAGCTGCACAGTAACCCTACATCTGCACACTACAGACAAGTATTTGTTATTCATAGGCAGAGAGTCAACCGACACCCACTCTCATTTCAGTATCTCCAGCTGGTGAAAGGCTAATCGGATGGTGATGGGCTGCCTCATTGCTTTCAGATGGGCCTCGAGAGTCTCCTGGCAAAAAAAAGGTTGTGACCATGGTGATGAAGGAGGATCGACCAATCGGCCGATTCCTTAGGGAGAAACAGAAAATTGATTGGGTCGCTGTGCAGGCATGGGCTTAGAAGATTCCAGCTGGACAATGTCTGAAGTTAAGGGACCAGAAATACAGATTTATTACGAGGCTCAGCACTGAACTGGTCGACCACATGAGACCGTAGATTGATGCAGGACAAAGGGATCCGTAACAAAAAGCCAGTGTGTAAACTACATAATGTTCTTCATAGTTCAGATGACCTTTGCAAACACTAATCCAATCAATAGGCTAGTTTCTACTCTCCCAATTTATGTAACCTTCATTAGACTGAGCGCTGACCTCTGATAAGACTAAAATGGACAAAATGAGCCCCTGTAGCGCCATCCACTGAGGAGACTGGTGTAAACTGTTTTTTAACAAAGTTGGAATAATTTCAGAGGGCTGTAATTTCCAAAAAATAACTAATTCTATTACATTTGATATCAATTATATGGAAAATAATAATACAATAGAAGCTCCCTCACACAAAAGTTAATATTTCTATTCATTTATAAGTATCAGTTTATAATTAGACAGTTGAGTATCTATGTATATTGAATGTATGTTCATTATGTTTGATTGTATACATAATCCTAACAGTGCATATGCATTTTTTCAGTTTGATCTGGACCAAAATCACAGGTTTAAAACCTCCTCCAGCCCAGCGTCTGGACCAAAAAGCCAGACTTTGGTCTGGGGAAAAGAGGTGGTTTCGGTCCGGATCAGAATGAACTGTGGTTCGGTTTGTTCCTAGTGTGGAAACTTGGTTTTTTGGACGACTCGCACTTTCAGAGCAATTACGGTTAATTAAGACAGGGTGTCATCAGAGCCGGAAGAAGGAAAAACGATGCACCAAAACAAAATGAGCCGCGGGAACACATGGGGACAGGAGGACACCAGATGTTTAACTGACATCTTGTCTGATGACTTTATAACAAGTCAACCGGGGAAAAATGCGGGCACTTCTTAGTTGTTGTTTCACTTTGGTGCTGCTGGTCCTCGTACGATAATATTTTGCTGACAACGATGTGAATCTGTTCTTTCATCTCTCCATAAATGGCCACTAAAGTCAGGCTACCTGCCAGACTGCAGACATGCTGATGTCACACAGCCCACATAGGTGATGACGACAGGACGTAAGTGTGGCATAAAGTGAAACCAAAACTAACCGCACCAACTGTCTCAAAAACTGAACTTTGGTTTGGACTTTTAGATGTGAAAGGATGCTTTCCCTGCACCTGTTCTTCATGTACAGTAGAACATACATTATTTACATGGCTGTGAAACCTTCCTCTGTGCCGTTAACATTACTTGTCTTGTATGGGAGCAGTGCAGGCTGGGTAAATGTCAGAACTGATGTAGATACAAACTGAACTGACTGTTTCCACTGGCTGCTGTCATACAAAATGAATGAATTCTCACACCGAGTAGTATTTTCAGTGTGCAGCCAACTTACTCCAGAGCATTTCAACACACACAACACACTCATGTCGGCTTCTCCATCCTTTTCAGTGTATCTATAAAAACTGCAAACAAGGTCATTCCCCTTTTTCCGACCACAGACAGACCTTATGTTTAATGCATCCTGCTTCTTCACTGTAGGTTTACTGAACCACAGTGTGTAGGCAGCACAACATCGACATAGTGTCTGCCAGTGATGTCACCCATAAACTTCTGAAGGGACGGTGGATCTGAAGCCTGGAGTTTATCACTTGCTGCTCTCTTGGCAGTTGTTTTTGAGCCATGAAATCTAATTTTCTGCAGCAGGGTGGAGCTGAGAGGAGAGAGCAAGAACTACCATCAAGGCCGATAGAGCCTTTAATATATTCTTAATGGAGCAATCTTTTTCTAAACAGCTTTCCAGACAGATTAAGAGAAGTGAAGGTAGGTGTTTAGGCTCTAATGGAGAAAAACCTATCTGCTGGGAGTTTGTTATTCACTTAGATTCAGTCTGTTTTTTTGTTTTTTGAGCCTGTAGTCATTCAGCTGTGGATTCATGGCAGGCTATTTATGGGACCTGTTTGGTGTTAAATCCTTGTAAACTGGATTATGATTAGTAATCAATGTCCTGGTAGTGTTTATCCCTTTTCCAGACCAGTTCAGATGAAGCCACGCCCACTTCCGTACTGCGTTCCCATGAAACCGCACTCACACGTGTCACTCCGTGAGCCGTTAACTGTTTAGAGGGTGTGTGTTATGTGTAGTTATAGTTGTGTTTTACTTGTGGTTGATTCATAAACCAAACTAAGTGTAACTGTATCACATGTATTCACTGCCCGAGTGTGTCGGGGGGCTCAGCAGAGTGGACATGCCGAGTGTCTGCAGGCTGCCACCGGGCTGCCCCTCACACGCTGAGCTTAGGAAAATGATAGACGCATCCAGGACTATTTGGTTTTAGCTGCAGAAGGATGAGGTTTGTTTTGAGAGTGGACCAGAGACTGAAGACACGGGGTCCGCTAAACACCCTGGCAGACCGGCCGGCGGCACCGGAGCCAGTCCAGGTGCAACTGAGACCAACCTGCACTACTTTATTTGTGTCTCTTTTTGCTTGTGTGAGCAAGCAGTTGTGTTTTTATCCATCTTGCATCTGAGGAGCAACATTAGTATTTATGTGGAGTCGTGCTTCATCTGATTAGTCCAATATTCAGCTCTGTATAGTGGAGAGGAACTGCAGTGATCAATGATATTTCTTTGTGTGTTAGTAACAACAAGTGTTAACTTTCCGTTACATGCAGTCATTTCTTTTAATGTTGATATAAAAATTTTGATGAGCGTAGCTTTAAAAGAGAATTATGGGCCTACCATCACAATAGTCTGGCAAATCCAACAGTAAAATCAATTTAGAGCTGCGATGATTAAAAATGTAAAAGTGAAAAAAAAAAAAATTGCTGGTTCTATTCTCTCAAATATAGGGATTTGGTGCTTTTCTTTTTCATGCATTTATATATTTATATATATGCAATTACATTTTAATTATTCTTTTTTTTATCTTACAGACAAAACAATTAATTGATTTTTTGAAACAGTCAGATTAATTAAGAATGAAATTAATCATCTGTCACATCCCTAAATTATTCCTTGAAAAGTGTAGGTAAAAATTGATTGCAAGGGTTTAAATCTGTGCAGCAGAGCTGCAATATGTCTGTTCTTTGGAGGGAGTGACTGACTGAAAACAACAGATCGACTCAACAGCAGCTGAACGTGTGAGTCAAAGCTGAGCAACTAATACAAAATAATATCTGTTATCCAACAGACGCCAGAAGTCTGTGTGTCCATCATTCAGACATCGAGGCTCATTTTTCCTGTGAATGGCACATGGTTGAGCCTCATGAACTGGTCATCCATGTTACCACAAACATGGAGGTGAAAATTAAAATGAGCAATTTGTAGGGTGAGATCCAGGCCGATGACAAAGCACCAAATGGCTTTCACAACATTTGCTGCTGATGATGTGATGCTGCCACAGAGTGAGAAAGTGATGAAACAGAAAAGAAGAAGCAGAGATGGAGAAATGGATTTACTTATTAAAAGGACTACTTATGTCAAAATAAACAAACGAGGTGCTACAGATCTTTACTCGCTGACACCCACATTTCTCTCCAAATCCATCCAAACCCTGTGGCCTGAGGGACGTTTGAGAGGCTGAAAATCCAAAGCAAAAACTGTTATTCAGCAACAAATATTTTTCGAAGCAATCGGTTTGAACAGAGCGGTTAAGTGAGAAATTGACCAACACCTGACCCAAAGGCGGTGCCACTGAGGGTCCCGTCGCTCGTGTACATGAGAAATCAATTTAGCCCTGGCTGCTTGCTCCTGCAGTTCAGTCTGAAGTGTTTGTGTTTTTGGTCAATGGTGCAGTTGAACAACCTGTAAAGCCTCCTGCAGGTCTGAAGAAGAAGATAAACACAAGAGACAAATGGCTGATTGTGGTGGTGATGTCTGCAGATCAGTTTATTTACAGACAGTGAAGAGTAGATTCCCAGATAGGAATACATTTAGTGCTCAATTTTAAAGTAGAGGAGTGTATGATAAAAAAAAGAAAAAGATCCCATTGTTTGTGTTTCTGTTTGTCTGAACTGAAATATCTCAACAACTATTTGCTGCATTGCCATGAAATTCTGTACAGATTCATGTTCCTGAGAGGATGAAAACCAGCTTCACATCTCTGAGTTCATTTTTGATTTTCAGGGGTACAAACTAAAATGTGTCTGGACATTTGTATAAACCTACATTCATGCACCCATTCAGAAGAATGAAATGTGTCTCTAGAGCTGTGATGGTATGGATTTTGTTCTTATTGTGGCGAAAAAGCAACACAGAGTTGCGGTTGATGGTAGTGTGTAATATGTGTGCAGCGTGAAAGTGAGCCAGCAGCAGGCTGAGAGTGACGGTGCTGCTAATGGAGCAGAAAAGGATAACATTAAGTCGTCAGTCTGACAGTAAACATACAGTTCAGGTTACAGTATGTAATGTCGCACCAGAATCAGTTTAAAAGTTTAATTTGTCCCATATTTTCGTTTAGAATACCTGCAGCATTAATGAATACCCATCATCCTCAACCATACTTTGTATTTAGCGCTAAGGTCAGCAAATGTTAGCATGCTAGTCTGAGATGCCTAACATGGCAAACATGATACCTGCTTAGTATCAGCATGTTACTATTGTGAGCATGTTAGCATGTAGCTCTGAGCACTGCTCTATCAAAGCTATGGACTCTTTCTCAGAATCTTGAGTTTTAATAAATCAGCAGAAAATAAAAGGGCCTTAAGAAATCTAATTAGTCTAATTTTAACATCATTATTATTTAAATCTGAGTATTCAATATATGATTTTTTTTTAAATAATATGAAATTTAATTAAATACTCATCTTGCTTTAAAAGCTTTCATTTTTTGACATCTGGTTGCATCATGCTGAAGCTGCAGCCGTTACACAGTTTCAACTGATCATAGAGATACTGAAGTAGATTTGTATTCCTCTCATCTCTGCATTTATTGTATTACTCTGCACAATTCCTGACAAGCAGGGTAAAAGCAGATCTAAGTAAACCACAGAGAAAACTGCCCCCCCCCCCGAAGACCGAGAAGATTTGGGTTTCGGATTCAGCCGGCTCTCAGTGAGCGTGTTCTTAGAAACCCAGCCGTCCCAGCAGACCTTTGGGTCGTGTGATGTTAGCTTGGCAGTAGTGTGTGTCTGTTCAACGCCCCTGAGGCTGCACAGGAAGCTTTCAAAGATTCCCTCCCTCCTGCCTCCCCACCCCCTGCTGCCCTCCCCCCTCCTCTCTGCTCACATCTGCGACTGTTTAAAACACTAATTGTGCACTTGTTACACAAACGTGGTCGTACAAATGGGCTCAAAAGATTTTAATGGACAGGAACAGGGATAATAAAAGTGTCACCAAGGTCAGTCTGCAGTTTATTGGCACTTATCCAGTGTTTTTTAACACTGCCCCTCCATCTGGCCTGATATTAATTACATGGCTCATTGATTTATTGATCATTACACTGTCAGTGCAATCTGATGACTTCCTAGACATCGAGACAACAATAAATACAGAGCACTGGGGGCATATAGATACCATGATGTTGTTTATAAATGCCAAGGTTTAATAAACATGAACAGTATGATAAAGAGGTCTTGTCTAAAGCATTATAATCATGCCTTTTATCCTCATAATATGACATAAATGTGAGGAGCCTATGAATGTCTTCTCTTATCCAAACTGCAATTATTAGCATGATTGCTACCAACTTATCAGGATGTTAGGATACCAGAATTTCAAACTTTGATACAACAGCAGTATAAACAATCTGTATCATCTCTCTTTTGATGCCTCAGCAAAAGAGAAAAAAATCCTAGCACTTTTTTTCTTTTTTTAAAATTATGAACCCTCACACAGTGCAGGTACAGAAAGACTCACTGAACCCAGGTTTTGCTTCAAGCCAAATTTCAGGCAGGATAATAAAGACTAAACTGATCTGAGGACTTGAATGAGCAGTGATCATTTTTAATAGCTACCTACATTATCATGTGGGATTATGGGTTACATTAGAACAATTAAAGTTAAGACAGGAAGTGTGTAATATTTCCCCACTGAGTGGAGTTTAGACTAAAGCTAGCAGCTCTGTTCTGCTCCTTATTCAGTTTGGGAAAGCTTAGACTCCAGTTAAACCTGTTAGAGATTCAAAATGCACATTATAGGGGAGACCAGGGGCAATTGCAACATTTTTTATATTTTCATTCATAACTCACACACTACTTAAAATACACTATTCATCTTTTGGTATGAGAAATATGTGTGCACTAATTAATAAATACAATTAATATATTTTCACTAATAAGGACAAGACTATAATCTAATGTCCATCCTGGTGGGTGCAGTTGTAACAGTGGTTAAAGGCAATTATAACACTGAGAGAACAGGTCATATGAACTCACTGTATCTCAAATAAAAGCACATCTCAGAATAATCACATTAATGCTGCTGCATGAAATTTTTTAGGACCCATATGGTTCAAATTCTTTTACTTGTCCAGCATCTTATGCTTCAAAAGCAAAAGCTTATTTCTGTTTTTGCAGAAGACTAGGCAGCTATTTTAGTGGTAACTAAGTTAACTGTTTGAATTTAGTTAAAAGTAATTCTACGTTTAAATTTTATGAAATATCTTTATTTCCTAATAGAAAAGTAAGTCAGCACAGACAAACACTGTGCGTACATTGGCCCCTGTAGCTTGGGGGCAGTTGTAACACCAGTCTTGCATCCATGATAAAATATTGTATGCTAGCAAACAACACCTAAATTAGCGTAGTTTGTTCATGTTAATTTTTAATCAATAACCATAATTGATGGACGTTTAAATCCACAGTCATCTAAACTTCAGGCAGCAAAGGGAGAAGTAGGTGAAAAGTAAGAATAGAGAGAAACCTACTGAGCATGTGCAGAGTAAGTGTCATCACTCTAGCTGGTTTCTGATTGAAGAAATTCAGTGTATTACTGTTCCCCTCGGTCTCCTCGGAGTGTGACAAGTGTTGCAGACAAGTATGTTTTTCTATAGTGGCATAGTAACACTACTGTTCTTTTATTTTTCACGTTTCATCCTGGTGAGCATGACCTCTAAGCGTTAGCATCAGTCTTTTAGCACAAAGGCACAGTAGCCGTCAAATGCATATTGAATGCCCTCTTAACATTTCTAAATTCAAATGTCTAAAAAATGTTAGACCTATGTTAAATATTTTGTTGAGTTGTGTTCTTACATCATAAATCTTTCCAAAACGTGGTTGAACCCAGAAAAATACAATATTTTTTCAAAGTAATGGTGCATTTCCCACTAGTCACTATTTACAGAAACGTCAGAGTAAAGAAGGGAGTCAGGGAATATGACTAAATGAAACGTGAATAAATCTTCATTACATTACTTCATCCATGAACGTGATTTCTCCCTGAACCACTTCAGACAGATTTTCATCAGCTATGGTGGCTGTTTAACAACGAAGATCACTCCCATGATCCCCTTTGTTATTGTTTTAATGTGAGCGAGAGCCCTGGTGACAAAATTTACATAATGTGCATTTAATTAGCCAACAGTAGCGAGCTACAGCTGATAAAATTGGCTGTTGACAGCCAATAAAAATTGCAGTTGCAGGGTGGAAATGAGAAGCCTGCTTTGGTAAATGTTAAATGTTAAATCTATCAACAATGTCAGTGCAAACTGCATGTATGCACATATGTGCAGTTATAAAATGGAAAGCTGTGTATGCAACAGTGAGCTCATGATCAGTTTGTTAAATCTTTGTAGCAGCCACCGTTCGTCACTTAAATATGGATGGTAAATATCCACATTTTAGTGTGTATAAATAGATATGAGTCATATTTACAGTAAAAGTAAGCTAGTGAATCTAATTCCCAGTGTTTCCAGCTGAAAAAAGGATGTATGTCTGCGTGATGAGAGAGTTTCAGAGGAAACATAGAGGATGACTCAGAAGAACTGGATGTTAGCCTGCACTGCTCCTGCAACACCTTTTCCACCCTTGTTATTGCTGCGGGCAGTGGACCGAGGAAGAGTAGGAATATTTTAAAGTCTGCATTGCTGCTAATTTTACTTTAAAATCCGTGAAATTAAAGGTTTTATGATGTCTTTCACCTACTGGTACCGTCTGCGGTTTGAGAATGTAGAGCTTATTGCACGAGGTTCGGTTTTCTTGGATAAAACTGTCAAACATCAACTCCCTGTTTACACAAAGGAAAAGTAATAGGGTGTTGCTGCAAAGATAAGACAGGTAATATTTCATTTTGTTGGTTCCCTGTAAACAGGTATGTGACATGACATGAAAAACAAAGAAACAGATGCAGCACTGTAGCAGACGGGGTTGGACTGTGCTGTTCCCTTTGACATGACACTATCCTGCAGTACATTGAGTCAGTGTTTGTAGCCGTGTTGTTGCGTGCTGCCAGCTCCCTCAGGCTGAACATTCTCTCTCCCCTCCATGCTGAGCTGCTGCTTTCTTTACAGAGACTGTGGGAAGCTACTAGAATGACTCCAGTGTCGGCTGCAGCTGCAGTCGATCCCCACAGACTTGCTGTCTGGGGACACGTCATCTCTGCTCGGTCTCATGAGCACATACATGCTGGAGATATGTAGAGAGGCAGTAAACAATCTGTCATCTTAGAGACACGTGATAATCAGAGGTTAGTCCAGGTAAACAGTTGGGTATTGAACCAAAATACAGTTATGAATGCACTGATCATTAGCCATGAGTGTTTTATGTTAATGTGCTGGTGTATAAACACCTTCTCACTAACATGGTTGCCACCCTCCCTTATTTTAACTCAGCCACGCTGCAGATATTGGTAATGCTTTGTAAAAGTATAGTAGTGTTTTGTGTTGGTTTGTATAGTTTATTTTATACAAAAAGGCAATTCAAAGTATTTTACATGAATTACAATGCATAAAAACATTGTGAGAAATATGCTTATTCACTTTCTTGCCAGATTAGATGAGAGGATGAAGAAGAATTTAACTAATTAAAAATATATTAACTAAGAGGACTGCACCATTAATTTAAATATTATGGAAACTGCAATATGGCCAAGTTTAGTTTCACCCCAACAAACGTCCCATCATCATGATGTTAATAGTTTTTGTTCAGTGAAAATGGAAATTTTCATGCAAAAATAATCATTCCCACTAATTGAATTACAGCTGCACAGTTGCTCTAAATTATGCTGAAATTGCAATATGGTTTTCTGCAATTTAAGGCAAAATGTGCGTCAAAAAACTTTTAAAATCATGAATGTCATGAGGCAGAGATGTCCTGTCCTACAATTTACAATCTACAGACTCCACAATTGCATTATCGGTCAAAACAATCACAAATAGATTTTCCTTTCAAAATCATTCAGCCCCGTCGTGACTCATAATCACAATATGTTTTCTCACGGTTTGGTTTGTTCTGCTTTGTTAGTAAAGGAATGGCAGTAACTGATCCCCATTTGACATTGTGTTGTTTGGTCACACCATTTGTCCAATAAGAACAGGCGGACAAGAGCAGCCGTTACGATCGAGAGCCTTAGAGCCTTAAAATTGTTTGTGCTTCATGAGTCATTGCTTCACAGAAATAATGTGCTGCTAGAGTTGTTTAAATACAACTTAAATTGAAAAAAAAGGCACAAGTTTTGTATCCTATTAATTAGTAATGATTAATCGATTATTGATTGTCACCTTGTTCAACTGTTGGTGAAGGAAAATGCACAAAATTTACAATCTTACAAAAGAAATAAGTCTCTGCACACTGGACTTTAGCTCCCTGCTCTCAGATCTGTGTGTTATCTAAGTCAAGAAATAGTGCAGCACATAACTTCTCGTCAAATCACAACTTGTTTGTGTTTTTAATTCGTGAGCTTTTGACAGAGCCAGGCGAACTGTTTCTGCCTGTTTCTTGTCTCTCTGCTAAGCTATGCTAACTATCTGCTGCCTGTAGATACGTCTTTACAATACAGATAAGAGATTAGTATCGATCTTCTCTAATCAGCGTATTTCCCAAAATGCCACAGTGTTTTGCCTACATTTCTTGCAAGTATTAATAAGCGGATAGTTGCTCATTTAAACTGATTTATTCATGTACAGATGCTGTGTCTGTATTAGAGCTACAATTTGGACAATTCATGGGATGTCAGCCGCTCACTGAAACACATATGCTAATGATGGCCTCCCTGCTGAGTTTGTTTTGCCCATTTGTAGGGCTCGCAGCCTTTTTCTTTGGCGCAGCGTGTCCTCGTCAGTGAGACAAACAAGGGCAGCGTCACAGTGACAGACGTGTCATGGAAAAGAGCAGGGTGGCCCGCTGATGGATTCACAATGGCCTGTTTTTTTTTCCCGTGTATTTCTCTTTTCTTCTTTTCTCTTCTCAACTAGATGAGGACCGCGTTAATGGAGACAGGAAATTAAAAGTAGTGATGGAAAGAGTGTGTGTGAGAGGTTGAGTAGAACAAATGACCTTCTATACCAGTGTTTCTCAAACTTTTTACACCGTGTACCACTTCAGAAAATAATGAGTTCTCCAAGTACCACCTTACTGTTTTACACTGGCACTATCCTTGGACACTTTACTGGTCTTATATCTTAAATAACCACCAGCATATGTGGCCAATTCACTTTTGACTGCTTTATTTTCAACACGGCTGCTCAAAATATTCTCCTCCTGGTCTGCATTTCTCTTTATAATTATTTATGTTTGTTTTTCTTTAAATATCGGCCCGATTGCTTGTGAGGAAAGACAGAGCTTATTTTAAAATAGGATGTCAGTGATCTCACGTTTTATGTATTTTCATTTGAAATGTTGTTGTAATTTGATAGAATATGTTTTAAAGTAACTAATTTAGTTTTTCCAAAACTATTTCTGACCATCCTCTGTGCAATAGGGAACCTCACGTACCACCAGTTTGAGAATCTGGGTTCTATACCATTAGTGCAGGGAACGTTTCTACTACATCTTAATATTTAATGAATGATAACAACCACTAAGTAACATTAATAGAGCTGCAGTCATTAATATATTTAATGGTTTTCAACTGACTATTAAATTAATCACCTACTACTTTGGTTATTGATTAGTTGTTGTGAGTCATTTTTTAATTAAAAAGAAGTCAAAGTGTCTGATTTCAGCTCCTCAAATGTGAAAGCTGTCTGTTTTTTACTCCTCTATGACAGTAAACTGAATATATCTGGCTTGTGGACAAAACAGGACATTTTAGGACATCGCCTTGAGCTTTGGGAAACAGCAATCAATATAATTGAGGAAACAGTCAACAGACTAATCAATAATTAAAATAATCATTAGTTGCAGTCCTAAACAACAATAATTGTCTGTTTTTAACACCAGTGGTTGTATCTTGTGTGAACATTGACCTACACTCAGTTCTGCTTGTTAATTGGACGTGTCTGTTATATGTCGGCTCTGTGGTGTGTCGCTGTACATAAATGCCACACTGTGATTTGTGCTGCGCTGAGCAGAGATCTACGAGATAACAGCTCTTCGGTCAATACAGGCCGCTGAGCTCAGAGACTCGGATGTCAGCACCTTAAAGCTGTCATGTCCTTTTTTTTTTTTTTTTTTTTACAGCCAGTTGTGCTGAGCCAGATGGTCTGCAAACGGCGATGTGGTGTGAATGCCACTGGTCCTTTGATTTTCAGTTTAAACTGTCTCTAATCTGGATTGTTCACAGTTTTTCCACGTTGTTTACGCACATTCTCTGAATCTTTTGGCTCATTTTGTCAAAACTCTAAACGCAAAACCACAAACACAAAATGCAAATCTCTACAAATCTCTAGCAAAATAAAACACTGCATTCAAAACTGTTTTAAAGCTGATCTCTTTTTTTTCTTTTTTGGCATCAAAATGATACACACACATACCATTATATGAGTAGATCTTTCTACTCTTTGTTGAATCATTCACTCTTTTGGCAAAACTCTAAACACATTTTTACACTCCAAGACATATTTTGGGAAGCGTGTGTAGTGTTTTACAAAAAGTGTGATTTAGATTTGAAAACTGAGTGTATAGCAGAAATTGTGCTTGTGTTTTTGCCTGGTTTAGAGATTTGGTACGTGAGTTTCAGGTTTCTGTGTTTTTTTGTTTTTTTTTGTAGATTTCTCCCTGAAGTTTCCTTAATTTTCTGGGAAGTTTTTCTCTACTCTGTAGAGGGTCTACAGGACAGGGGGTGTCACAGACTGTAAAGCCCCCTGAGGCAAAGTGTGATTTGTGATTCTAGGCTACATAAATAACATCTGATAAATACTTTGATTGCCAAAAAAAATCTGTGTATAACAGGCGAATCATGCTAAAACAAACCCTTGTCTTTGCTCTTCCTCAGGGTTTGGCGTCTGAGCGACGGCTGGCCTCAGTCCGACAGCAGCAGTGCAGTGGAGCAGGGAACTGTCCGCGGTGCTGAAGTCATCAGCTAACAGAAATCCCCCGTGCACACTCATGTGCTTGGGCCGCTCCTGATACCTCCCATTCCTAGCAGCGACTGACCACCACCTCCACATCCAAGATGGACGACGACGGGCGTTACAGAGATGGCCGCTCAGATTTCATTCGCGGCGCCAAGGACATTGCCAAAGTGGCCAAGAAACAGGTCGGCAAGAAGGTGGGGCGCGGCGTGGACAAAATGGCCGACGAGTACACCAAGCGCTCCTATAAACGCTTTGAGGAGGAAGACGACGATGACGACTACGCCGGCGTGCCAAGCAACGATGGCGGATATTACCGCAACGACAGCCGGGCCAATGACGACGAAGGTCACAGCGACTCCACTGAAGGACACGATGAGGATGATGAGATCTATGAGGGGGAGTACCAGGGCATCCCGAGGGCCGACTCGGGCAAGGCCGGCGGCATGGACGGCGTGACGGCCGCCCAGGCGCAGCAGTTCAGGGATCTGTCCGCTTACGAGGGCGAGAGGAGGAAAGACCAGGAGGAGCTGGCCCAGCAGTACGAGACCATCCTGCAGGAGTGCGGCCACGGGAAGTTCCAGTGGACGCTCTACTTTGTTCTGGGGCTGGCGTTGATGGCGGACGGCGTGGAGATCTTTGTGGTTGGCTTCGTGCTGCCCAGCGCAGAGAAGGACATGTGTCTATCTGAGCCCAACAAGGGCATGCTGGGTAAGATTTACAGATGTCAGTCTCTTTGTTCCAGGTGCACTCCAGGAATCTGAGAAAGGGCTGAGGTTCTACCCAGAACCATTTGCTTATGAAGAACCCTTTTTAGAAGAAAGGGTTTGTCTAGCGTTCTTTGGAGTAAGATCCCTTTTTATCCAAAGAACCCTTTTTGGAATCAACATTTCTGAAACAGTCAGAAACACATGTACTCTAAGAAATAAATGGCCTACTTAGAACCATAATGGGTTCTTTGGCACTTTTGATTCCTGGTTTAATCAAGGTTCCATTTGGAGCCCTTTCAGAGAGTTCTACCTAGAACCCAACATAAAGGATTATACCTAGAACCATCTATGAAAGATTTTGCCCAGAACCTACTATGAGAGGTTCTAGAGAGAACCTTCCAGGGTGTAATAGTTCCATCTAGGACTAAGGTTACCAACAAGACCCCATCCAGGGGGCTCTATCAGGGGCTTCTGAAATCCCTTTTATATTCTAACAGTTTCATTTAGAACCCCAGAAGGTTCTGTGGTAAACTCATTTATATTCCAAGGGTTTTATCTAGAATCCAGCTAGGGGGTTCTGCGGAAAACCTTTTTATATTCTAAGGGTTTCATGTAGAACCCACCCAGGGGTTCCACTGAGAACCCTTTTATGTTCCTAAGGTTTTATCTAGAAACTATCAAGAATGTTCTACTGACAGTCCTCTCAAATTCTGAGGGTTTTATCTTGAACCCACACAGAATCCTTGACAAAAGAGTTCTTTAAGGATTTCAGTAATCCTCCAAGAACTCTTTCTTCTGAAAAGGGTCCTTTTGAAGCAGATGGTTCTGGGTAGAACCACAGCTCTCGTGGGACCCTTGTTGCTAAGAGTGTGAAAACTCTTCAGCACCAACACAGTCTTGTGTTTCTGGGCACCGAGCAGCTGTTTCCTTTCAACTCGTCTGCTGTCTTCGATGCCCTTTCTCTGTTTATTCTCGTCTCAGTGCCTCCTCTGGGAGTTTATTGCCACCGCTTCACATTTTATCTCTGTCTTATCTTAGCAGTTACCTTTACAGCTGATCCCCCGTAATTGCTTTTCTACAGCCTTGTTGGCAGAGGAACTACAGCTATTTAAGATTCAACTGCCCGTGCAGCCTCTGAACAGCGGCAGAATTTTATATCGGACTCTCAGCCAATGCAAACACAAGGTTCTCTGCTTCACTTCAGCTGTTCTCTAGCTGGTCAGTGTGTGTGTGTGTGTGTGTGTGTGTGTGTGTGTGTGTGTGTGTGTGTGTGTGTGTGTGTGTGTGTGGTGGTGCTTGGGGGCACAGTGTTTTCAAAAAGCCCTTGTACTGTATCTGTCCTCCCCTTGTTTGCCTCCTCACAGTATACGCTGCATGTCTGTTGCTGAGTGTTTCTGTATGCTGTGAAGTGGGCAAAGACATCGTGATCATTTCCTGTCCTTAGGGCCGATGTCCAATCAGAGTCCAAACCTGCTTCACCATCTGTCATTGGCTGCCCAGCAAGGACGCCGTGAACGGGGCCCAAAAGGTCTCCTGAGGATAAAAAATTCAAACGTACCGTTTCATTTAATATAAAGAACCTGTATATACAGTATGTATTTCATCAAAGAAAAAAAACAACCAGAGATTTTGTTTGTTTTCCTCCAGTGGATGAAATATGGATAGTTTGACATCACACTGAGATGTTACTGTCTAGTTTCACTGCAGCTTGCTGGTGGAAAACAAATGTCAAGCATTGTTGACATTTTACAGCATGCAAAGTTCACACCCATTCTTCAATGGGTTGTTGAACAGCAAAATAATTTCAGAAAATGTAGTAAATATACTTCACGCAAGTAGACATTTACAGTCTGAAATGTCCTGAAATGTACAATATATTTAGAAAATGTTCACTGCTTTACCCTGCCATCAGACAGGAAACCATTGTTATACAAGACAAATATCGCTTTCTGTCACTCAACCAGACTCCATTGGCCAAATCATTATTATTATTTTTTTTTACCTCACAGAACACAGGAGTCGCTGGTCTACCGCTGCCCCAACTGGTTAGTTTGTTTGTGTTACTGTGTGAGTTCGGTGTTTTAAAATATTTGTTTAGATTCACTAAAATCACACAATGACACAAACAAGCTAACTGACCAAAACAGCGGTAGACCAGCAACTCCTGTGTTCTGTGAGGTAAAATTACTGATTTTGTCTGTGGAGTCTGGTTGAGTGAGAGAAAGGAATATCAGTTTGTTTGTTTTTCAGATGGGCCTTTTTTAAGTGGCTAAAATGTGTTTCCTGCTGACCCTGTCCACAGCAGTACATTGTTAAGCTTCTGTGCTGATATTTCTTTATGCCCCCAAACTGAAGGAGTGTCAGTATCAATCAGTAAGTACCTCATACAAATCCACTTTAAATAATCCAAACCATCCCTTTAATACAAACTCATCTCTAGCTATTATTTGATTCTGCTAAAACAGATTGATTCAGGTATTCATTCACTTTACTTGAACTAAAAAAATGCTGCTGAACAAAACTGAAAAACTGACTGAATTAAATAAAAACCACAACATTTAGATTAAAAATTCAGTTGAGCTGAATTAATCCAAATATTAGTGGCTGCACTTAACCATATCTCGACGTGAGACCAAATGTTCAGTTGCATTATTTAATTTCGATAAATTAGATGAGATCTAATTACATAATTTCCTGTGCACTCACAGGGTTTCGACTGCACTGCTGCCACGTCGATGAACACTGTCTCCCTGCAGATGGGGATGCCTGTGTGTGTATTGAATGCGTTTAAAAATGAGCATCATGGATTCAGCGCCTGTTCTGGCTGGAAGGACGTTTGTTGAATAACACAGTGGCCTTTATGCAACCTTAACTACTGTCATCCTCTGCCAAACTGATTTAGATTGATTCTTTTGGTAGATTTAGATATTGTTTTAAACTTTGATAAAGAAGGGTTTGCCCATCAGGTACATTATGTTCTTTTTCAGCTCTGCTGTTGGTCAGTGAGCTGCAGTACTGCATCAGTGGCGGGGGGTTAAGCGCCATGTTCTTGTGGACATTTTGTGTATTTTCAGATCCAGGTTTCCTGTTTCCCTTCAGGGTTGTTTGTAGGTGTTCCAGTTACAAACATCCCTTTTTGTGAACAGTTGGGCAGTGCTCCTATTATTGTGAATGTGAATGAATTATTGTAAAGTACATACACATCAATAAAGTCAGAGGAAAATATATAAACTACATGCACACACACACACACACACACAGCAGGCAGCTACAAGCAAGCATCCATGTCTTTAATTGGTTACTGGGTTGTGTGATTTTCCGAGTGGTCCATGCACAGGATAAGGTGTGGATTGCAGTGCCGACATGTACAGCGACCAGCCTGTGTGTGAGTGTGTCTGCTCATACATCCATAAGAATTTGTGTGTGTATGTGTGCAAGTGTATACTCGTAATGTGTGTGTGTCTGTTCCATTGCTCCATTACACTTTCATTTAAAGCAGCTTTAATCAATATTCTGATAACACTGGATCAAATGACTATACCACTCATAGTCCCACCCCTTTCTGCACTGTGCTCCAATGACCTTTGAGCAAGTCTGGAACCTTAGTCAACTTTCTCCTTCCCTGTTTCTTTACTTAGATATGCTATATGCTCGACTATGTTGAAAAGAAAACAAAATTTTGAAGATGGTTAGTTGTTGTTGCTGGGAGACCTGTAGTCACATCTCACAATAAGTTAACAAAACACTAACTAGGCAGCTAATCCACATCAGCTGTTAGCTAGCTAGTTAGCATTTTGCTAACGTTACCTAACATAAGATGTGACTATAATTTGTTTTTACGGGCACCACAGCTTTAAGTTTTGTTTTCTTTTCAACAGAGATGAGCATGTAGCATATCTAAGTACAGGAAACAGTAAAGCAGGTTGCACTGAGAACCAAGCTTTCTCAACAGCAGCACAGCATTGTACATTACACGCTTAACACCAAACAGCAGACAGACACACTTAACGACTAACTGGTGAACATTGTGGAGCATTTGGTCCAGATATCTACGTATATCAGCTTTATCGTTGTTGTGTTCAGAGCTTTTTTCTGCTGCCTAAGTGGCATCTTTTTGAAGAATATGGCAGAAATGGATTATAAGAAGTATGTTTTCATTAGTGTATAATCACCTGTTTTTTATCCACAGAGGGCATTGGTCCTCTTTCATGTCACCATGTTTCTATAATAGGCCAGAAAGCCTGAGTTTTGTATCATTGTTAGGATAAAAACATTGTACCTTTAATCAGATTCCATGAAGGAAATTCAGAAAAGAAAATCTTAAGGAAAGAGATTTGAACAGAAAGAAAAGGATAAAAATAGAGAGGAAGAGTTGAGAATGGAAGGAACAGGAGAGAAATAAGTAAAAAAGGACAAATATAAGAAAATAAGAGGAAAACTAGAAAAACGAGTAGAAATACATTGATTTTGTATTTTCCATCACTGCAGTGTAATATAAAGCACAGTACACAAAGTACAATACCTCAGATCTGTCCGTGCATTACTTTTGAGTAAATATACTCAGTTACTTCCACTTCTGGTACATTACATCTCTCCCTCCCCCCGTCCTCTCTTCCTCCTCTCTCTCTGTCATGCCAGCGTGGAGCCAGTAGGGAGACACGACCGGCCCCTATTCCCTCCCCTCTCGCTGTTACGCAACACGCCTGACTCATGCTAGAGAGCCTCCTTTGCTCATGCCTCTCTGCATCCCATGATTCCTAGTGTCCTCTCTCCCTCCCCCACCCTCACCCTCTTCTTCTCCTCATGGTCCAAATGGAGCTTCCTCTGCCGTCATAGTGCCAGCCACTTTTAACTTGCATTGTGTGTGTGTGTGTTTGTTCTGTTCGTGTGTGACAGTGAGCGTCTGCCCATGTGTGAGCGGTAATCACCTGCAGAATATTAAATCCCTCACAGCAGAGAGCATTCAGATGCACCCAGAGAGAGGAATTCAGTCGTAGAAACATCACATCACAGCTAGTTAGACCAAACTTCATCAACTCCATCCACAAAAACTCATTCTCTCTGCCACTTTAACTCTGTCATGCTCTCCAGTCATTTTGCCTTTGTTAAATGTGTTGGAAGTACATGTCACCAACTCCATATTCACTGCATGTTTCCACGGAAATTAAGGAAATTAAAAGCAGAAAATCCAGAGTGAGACTTTCAAACGGCGTCTGCGGTGCATCGTTCCTGCACGTTGAGCTGGAGGAGACACTTTCACAGGCAGCAGAGAAGCTCTGAGTGGTTGTCATTGATTTGTCCTTGTTGTGAGGCTGCAGAGGATGAATCTGCAGTGTAGTTGGTTTGCCATGATGGGAAGAGGAAGAAGAAGGAGAAGAAGAAGAAGAAACTGGGGTTTGTCATATGAAGCAGCTCTGCAACACAAAGGAGATTTCTAGAAAAGTGCTGGATAAGCATGAGTTCTTAATGTCAAGTGGATTTCACACCGATGAGCCTGCAGTGTTCTCTGCCTGCAGTGACAGTTTTGAGCATGAAGGGATCCAGTGAAATATTCATGGGGCAGCAAAAAGGTGGCAAAAATATATATATATATGCACATTTAATTGCAGACAGTCATATATCAATTGGAAAAGCCCCCAAATTAAGATATTCTAACCAAGAACATTATATTATGACGCATATTGCAGACATATAGAAATATATAGAGGTGACATTAGAAATAATTAATTTTATTTCCAAATCTTCAGACATCAAATACATGCCTTTTTTCACTGAACATGCACCCATCACTTGGTCAAAATGCACGGTTTGTAACACCTTATTTGTAAAAAAATAATCAAAATGTTACACTTAAATGTTACACAGCAGTATAGATAGATGATAGAGAGATTGATTGATTGATCATATATTTTGGAATTATATCATCCAAAACTGGAGTGCCAAAGCCTCTGTTTGGAGTGGCATCCGTCGCCCCACTGATTTTAAGGACAAAGTGAAAAATATTTGGTATACACGTGTAATTATTTTGATTTTTCCAGCCATATTTCTGTTACATATTCTTCAGGATATTGTATCCACAGTCTTTGCTCCGTGAATTGCAGCTGCATGTTCATGCCCATTTAGCTTTTGTGCAGTTTGTCCTGAGGCTAAAAGGAACCTTTGTGTATCATAATGTCTCGTCGACCTTTTAATGAACGTAGAATCAAGAACTGAGATCAAGGATGAAGGGAGGCAGAGGGGATGAAGAAGAGACGGGAGAGAAGAACTACCTGTGTCGGTTCTCCTGTGGGAAATGTGGGCAGAGGAAGCTGTTGGCAAACTAGATTGGATGCTGTAAGCTGCTAGTTTTAATTAGCTTCTTCGGTTATGAAACTTTGGTACACATTATTGTAGATGGAAATGAGTGTCAGAAAAGGAATTAGGGTTGGATATTAGTATTCAGCTCACATCTGAAAAGAAATACGCAAGTTATCAGGACACAGATGCTTCAAGTTTCTCATTTTCTTGGTGATAATGTTTTGATAGAAATGTTAAACAGAGAACCTTGACTTAAAAGGCCATGTTGAATATTATCGGCCTATTGGCAAAGAAGATGATAATCATACAACAACAGTAGCTACCACACCCAGCTGATGATTCAGAGAAGAAGTCAATGGTTGTCTCTGCAGATACAGCCACCACCAGACACTTCCAGCAGGTCATAAGCACACTGTGTACACTGTGCATGTTCTGCAGCCTTTGCCACCTTTGTCTGAAAAAGTTTACGAACCTGATACATCGGTATTTGATGTAACTACCTTTGTGATGTGTTTACGAAAAGCTCGGACAAATCTGACTGATTCTACTGTATCTTTAAACATCAGTATTGGCCCAGAATTTCATAATTGGTGCATCTATATGGTGATTAGTATTTGATCAAGGTTTCTAAAATGATACTGCCTTAATTCCTTAATTATTTGAGAAAAGGCCACAAAGAGTCAGACGGAAATTTTCCATTTTAATTTAATTTGTTTTTTACATTTTTGGCTGACGCTTATCCAGGGTTACCAACAACAGTAAAGCCTGTTAATAGAATATAAACCTAGCTCATCCACACTGCATGCCACAAATAAGCACCCCTCTTAATTCAATTTGATTTAAATTGCAGTATAACTTACTGCAATTTTCAAATTGCAAAACCCTCAGTATTGGATGTTCAAGGTAAAATGTGTGTCAAAATACCATTTTCAATTAAATATTGTTGCAGAGATGTCCTTGCCTCCACTTCATATTCTACAGATTTTAGATAACATGAACAGAATAGAATAATGATGTAAAAATTAATCAGTCCCTATGATATAGCAAATCATATTGTAATTTACAATATCAGTCAAAATAATCACTTTTCTTTTTTCTATTTTTTTGGCCTAACCCCTATAATAGATGCATGTAAATCCCACACAATGACGAAGCTTCCCTTCTTCAAAATGAAACAGTAAAGTGAGTGTTGCACCTCTGCTGAAGGTGAATTCAAGGTGCCAAATAATATGCAGGTAATATTTCAAGCAAGCAGCTTATTTTCATGAGTTATATTCACCGTTTGAAGGTGTGTTGATCACTCACTCTCTCTGCAGTGTTTGTTTTGCGTTCACGTCACAGCCCTCAGTGTGACAGGGTGAGGCCGCTGCTGTTCTGTCATGGGTTTTTTTTCGGTGGTTAGCAGTGAGGAGTGTGACGGCTGATGAGGGACTGCATTCTCCTGCGGTGCTGAAGAGCCTCAGCCCCCGGCTCCTTCAGAAAGCCCTGCGCGCTCTGGCAGAAAGGGAGAACCGGCTATTAATAGTCGCCCCCTGCCCTGCCCCCTCCCTCACACACATACACACACGCTTTTTCTTTCCATATTCAACCACACACACACACACACACACGCGCACTATCCCTGGAGCTCTGTCACAGCGCAGACAGGCCACCATCCTCCCCTCCTCTTTCTCTTTCCTTTCTTTTTTCACTTCCTCCACCCCTCCCCTCTACTTCCTCTCCAGAACGCTGAGGTGCTCAGCTGTCTGAAGTCTCCTGCTTCTCCTCTCTCCTCGTTTCACTCCTCATCCTGCTCACCTCTCTGTCTGAATACCTGCCACTTTTAGGGATAAATATCGGATTTGTTAAATTATCTGCCAGTTAAAGGAAATTTATAGAATTGTTTATTATTCCGACAATGAAATTTTAGCCAATAAACATGAGCTTTAATATCTGATTTGACAGATTATGTCAAAGCTTTTGATTTGAATTCTTAAGCAAAATGCTCTATAAAAATCTCTAGAAAAAAACAAACAAAAAACATAAGAAGTATTGTAATAATGATGTTATTGATGTTAGATTTGTCAGAGCTGGAATATTAAATCCTCCATATTTACTCACTCATCTTATCATTTCTTACCGTCAGCTGTGCATAAACTACAGGTTATATGAACTTCTTTATTGTTTTCTTATCTGTTTTGGCCATGAGAAGCATGTTATCATGATTATTGGCTGGAAAAAAATCTATATTGTGCATCACTAATAATTTTGTTTCAGCTTTATCTGACAAAAGATAGAATTTATAGTTGCATATCATATAAATAATTAAAGAATAGAAGCAGCAGTTGTTTGCTGTTAAATGCAACAATTCACTGGAAGTCCTAGTAAATAAGTATGAAACAAATAAATACTGAGGGATGATAAAAGTCCCAGGGGCTTAAAAAACACAGAATTTAAAATGTATAATAATGCATCATTTAATGTGTGAAACAGTCTGTGTGAAGTTGTCAAAATAAATATAACATGAATCAGTTGTTGGCAGCTCACCGCTGCTGCATAATTAAAGTGCAAAAGCTGATAAGCGCACAATCATTGTTGACAGAATATGTGTCACCCTCAAACCCACTTACCTCCTTTGAATTTCATTGTTTTGCTAAAAACAGATAAATGCTAATGCTACACACTCTGACAATAGAAGTACCAAAGGGTTGTAGCTTCAGTTTACAAGTGTGGCTAACATGTCTTGCAGGTGAATTTTGGTAGGTCTATAAAAATACAATTATGTATTGCCAGTAATTAAAAGGTACCTTAGATCGGAAGGCTTATAGTACTACATAATAAACTTGATGGCTTTTTTGGCATTTATGCCCCATTTTACCCCACAATTAACATGTACAGACACTGCTGCTGCATGTCTGAGGATTCAGGAGCTCCAATCAAGATGATGTGTGTAAGATTTAAACTCTACAGGGGCATAATGTGGCAGTAAAGTAATATAATATTTATATGTGTTTTCATTAGTGCATTATCGCCTGAAAATAAGAATTGTTTCATTTTCGTTAGAATGAGATGCTAATCTCTACAGAGAGCGCCAAACCTTTTCCATGGAGTCCACCATGTTGTGTCGGTGTGTTTCTGCAGTAGTGCAGCATTTTGGAAGCGGAGAGTGAGAGGTGAGGTATTTGCACTCAGCACACTCACTGCAAGATGCCACTAAATGCTGCACACCAGTCCCTTAAACCTGCAGTAACTGACTTTTTGACCACATAGGCGCCACAGAAACAAGATGTAAACATGGACACAATATCACCTTTTAAGTTGCAGTAGTTTTGTTCCTTGATATTTTGATCTTTAGCTCCTAAATGCTTCTTAATGTTCAGCAGCTAGTTGCTGAGAATGAACCAAAACAGTTGCAGGACGTAAAAAAGCAATAAGCTAAAGATGATATAAAGCTCTAGCAGATTTATCTTTGTAGAATCATCACCGTAAGTTACTTGGTTCACTTATAACGAGCCATAAAATATCCTTCGTAAAGCTACAATTGGTCATTTCTAGAAAAACCTGTCACCAGTGTTCAAGATGCTTTGTGGCAACTGGGGGGTTCTGCGTTCTTCCTACACTGGTGGGTGAGAGAGGAGCCTTCAAATCACCAGTGCATGTGCTAGTAGCTGCAGAGGCACCAGCATTAGCTCTCAGTGTCTTCGAAGTTTTCATTCTTGCTGTTCAGAGAGTCTGAAGTGACCCCTGTATGATGCTCCATGACTGTCGCCATATCCTGACAGCAGTACATAAGACAGATATTATGTGAAAAATTCGAGTTCCTTTGGCTTCTCCTCCTTGCTCCTCGCCAGTTTCCAACACCAGCTGTGGGTTGATTGTTGAGTCTCATTCCCAGGCAGTCAAATACCAACGGTTCTGATTGGTTGTTTTCATTGAGATGTGGTGGGTTCTTGTAAATGCCATTAGAAGCACCAGGAGGAGCCTGAGGAACCTGTCATTTTATCTTCTCTTTCATGTACTACTGTCAGGATATAGTGCAAGAATGAAAACACACAAAGACAGTACCACATGTACTGGTGCTTTTGACCCTTCTCTCCCATCCACAGGGGTAGGAAGGGAGCTCCTCGTGGCATTGGCATGAATCCACTGCATCTGAATGAAAACAACCAATAGGAGGAATTTTTTTACATATTGTCTCATTTACTTTTGCCAGACAGTTTCTGCAAAGTTATTTTATAGACATTGCGACCTATAGCTTCAATTTAAAAATGTAATATTAACCTTACCTTTAATTGAGGCTGAAATTTGTTTCTTAGATGAGAAACTACTTTTGTGCCTTTATGGTGGAACATTAGGTACAAATATGGTCTCAAGGGAGCCCATTATGTAACTGTTTAGGACATCTGTCCTAAAATATACTTTTCAGGACAAGTGTATTCTCCTTGTGCATTTTCTTTTGAGATTAGCTTTGCAATGTTCTGTCAAACTGCTGCAATTAAAAAAAAAGAACTCCCAGGCTTTCATTACTTAATCTTTCTATTTTCATCCTAATTGCTGTTATTTAGTGGCCAAAGTCTAAAATGCTTTGCCTTTATATAATGATGACAGCAAGATTTGGCTTCCAAACTTTGCACTTCAGTAAGACTCCTAATCAATTATTTCGCCTCCCAGATGAATGTGATAAATTGGGGTGTAATTTATCCTCAAGCTAAATGTAGCTGCTAATCCATTCTGTCCTCACAGAGAGACAAACCTGAGCCGGCCGAATTGTGACGACAGCGGGAGATAGAGAGGGAGAGATAATGATCTCAGTTACAGTGGGAGGTGAAAAGGGTGGCGGGTCAGACTGCAGCTTATATGGAGGCTTGAGAAGAGGCCCATCCTGGTCACTGTGGTCGTCTTTCTGTCTGTCCGTCCGCCTCGATGCTGCTGCATTGCGGCGACGGCTGTTGAGCCCAGTCATCATCACTGGCTCGTCGTTGCCGCTTTGAGCTGTATTGTCAGGAGAAGCGGCTCACAGCTGTCTCTCTGCCCTGCCAGGCTGGAACGCATGCAGATAAGCACACACACACACACACACACACACACACACACACACACACACACACACACACACACACACACACACACACACACACAAAGCAGGAATACACACTTACAGTATATGAGAAAATGGGAATACTGACACAAATGCAGGCAGATGGGGGGCTACACTCTCACTGTCTGTAACACGCACACACACACCTGGAAACAGGCCAGCACACACACACAAAGAATCCCCTGCAATCAATCAAACAACAGAGTGAAAGTCACCTTCTTCCCCAATTCAGCACTGCAGTGTTTACACAGAAATACACACACAGAGGAAATGAGTCACACACACACTTTTGTCAAGGCATTTGAAGGTCTTTTCATCTAAAAGAAAGGGACACCCCTCTTTCTTTCTGTGTAAAACTTTTTACTCCTCTCCGTGTTTCTACTAATTCTAGTGAATACTAACTGTGTGTCCACCTTCGTCATCTTAACAGTTAGCTTGTTAAGACAGTGATGGATTATTTTAGCTGGCCCAACAGATCAGTTTAAAGCCTAAGGAGGGAGGATAAATCAAGGAGGAGGGGTGACTGACCCCATGGTGTCTGGCTCATTTACACCTTTTAGTGAAATAAAGGCGGGGCTGATTTTGTGTCACTTGCAGCAAACGCCTTCAGCTGTTTTAATGCGATTCCCATTGCTGGGAGCCTCCCTGATTGCTTGTGCTTTGTGGTAAAGACAGCGTTCAGCAAGCTGGTCATTACAATGAGATGAGCCTCGACATGCAGACTGACGCATTTTGCAGTGCTGTTTCATTGAACATCAACAAAATCCACTGATTCTGGTTTGGTGAAGAGCAATTTCAGCTTGGAATATGGCCTCTTAAAGGGGTATTTCACAGCTGGAAACGAGGGTCTGAAGTTTCTGTGAGGCAGGAGTTGTTCTTCCAAAGAAAATAAAGGGAAGCTGTTGCTGCTGGTCATTGCACTACATCTCCATTGTCACAAACCAGAGAGAATCCGCACACAGAATCACAAGGCAGAGGCAGGAATAAGGCAAAAACTGAAATTTTACTGAGTCTTCCCAGTGGAACAGAGTACAGTCCATAGCAGGAGTCAAAACCAAAAATCAAAGTGATCAAGCAGAGCTACAGAGGTGACAGGCAAAAACACCAACCAGGTAAACAGGCACAGGTCATAAATCCATCAGGCAAAACAAGAAAGCAGGCGAGATACGAAGCAGGCATGAGCACAAACAACGATCTGGCAAACAACAGGGGGAAACTGACTGGTATAAATACTGAGGGGAGAACGAGCAGATAGGAAACAGGTGTGTAGTGGCTGAGCAGGCTGGTCACAGATTGGCTGACAGTCAATGCAGGTGAAGTGTAATGGGGTGTGGACAGAGTACTGGCGGGAAAAGCTGGCAGGGGGACTGAAGGATGAGCAGAGGGGTGTGAGCAGGAGGAGCAGCAGGAGGGTGGGGCTAAGAAGCTCCAGCAGAGTCCATGACATCCATTTATTATTTTCTTATTATACCTGCCCAGTTAGCTGAACCGAAGATGGCTGGTTAAACTGGTGGCAGTGGTGCTTCTTTACTGTAGGCTGCTAATAGTGTAATTCTTTTAATCCTGTTGTTGTTTTGAACTATTGTTTTCTTAGTTTAGCTTCCTCAATATAGCTAGCTGGCTAACTTTGTATAGCCTGCCAATGCAAGAAGTTGGCATAAGCAGGGAATAAGGGTGTAGAGTCATATTTTATGCAGGGGACTGGAATCCCCATCCCATCTAACACCCGTAAACATTTGCCTATTTTTTTAACTGCAGTTTTTTCCTAATGTTAGCTATACCGTAGTTTCCATGTGCACCTGGCTTCCTCCTTTGCTCTCATCATAGATATCACTTTAACAAAATCCTACATCATTTTGTGGCATTTAATAAAACAGCTGATGCTGTCTTGTTCAGTCTGTTGTAGAAAGTGAGAAAAATAGAGCATCAGACTTAAAGGTCCAGTGTGAGTTATTGCTTGTTATATTCTTTTATTAGTGTATAATCACCTGCAAATGAGAACCGTTATGTTTTCATTACCTTAGGAAGAGCTGTTTGTATCGACAGAAGGCGTGAGTCCGTGGAGGCCACCATGTTGCACTGCCATGTAGCCCAGAATGGACAAAAAAACCCACTGCCTCAAGGAGCTTTTACATTTTGCGGCCACAGTAGGGAAGGGAGTGAGGCGAGGTCTTGGCAATCTGCAAGCTCACCTCTAGATGCCACTAAATTCTACACACTGGTCCTTTAAAAAGAGTGACCAGGAGCCAGGGATCTGCAGAACTAACCTATTTATGTCTGGCAATAGGGTTGCATCAGTGAGTCTAATGGAACCGTGGCTGCTGAAACTCTAGACCTCGAAAACAGCATTTGAAATATGGTTGAAAGCTCCGGAACAAGTGGACCTTGAGTTGAGATTGTTTTGTCAATTGATCAGCCGTGTGTGTGTCTGCAGTAATGATGTAGTATTTTCTTATTGACACAAGATGATGTCACTTAAATTGATCTCAAATCAACAGAAACTATTGGACGTTTTGACTCTGATGCACTATGAATAACTGTGAAAAAGCACTGTGTGGATTGTCCAATCAGAATGCAGTATTTGACAAAGCTGCAGGGTTCATAGAGTTACATGTCTTCATGCTGGGCACACCGAGTTTAATTTGCCCTTTTAATAAAAAGAATGTAGCAAAGATGTAAGATGACTGGCTTTATACATACAGAAAACTGAGAATGACATTTAAATGCAGATGTCGAGGCCAAACTGCACAGCGTCCTTTTCCTCCTTAGTCATTCAGAGTGATCTCACCAATAACTCGTGTCACTGCAGGCTCAGGCAGCATGAAGACTGTTGACAGGATGTCAATAAGACAGCGATTGCAAACGAGCAACCGGTTTGTGTGTGGGAGAGTCCTCAGTGCTGCAGAGGGAGAGAGAAGCTAGACGGGGAGAGGCTGGCGGGGATAAGTGTGTGAGATGTGAGTCATGTTCGCACCTCCAATCACAAGACCGGGTTGACAACGGTGATGTTTGTCTCTGTTATCAACCTGTCTGCTTCCTGCTGCGGGAAGGAAGGCGCTGCGTTTTCCAATGATATCCACTCTATACCTGTGGGGTGGAAGTAACTAATTACAAATACTCAAGTTACTGTTGTTAAGTAGTTTTTTGGGTACTTGTAATTTCATGAGTAGATTTTCAAGTCTGTACTTTTACTTGTACTAAAGTATGCATTTCAAGATGTAATCTACTTAGTTACTTTTAAAATCATAGTTGAGTACTGAGCACAATTTGAATTAATATCCAAACCTTTCATCTGCATTTTTGTAGCCAATCAAGTGATCTGATCACAAACGGGCCAATGAAAACAAAAAAAACCCAGCAGCACAGGTTTGGAATGAGGATGTTAACGATTAATCATTAATTGATTAATTGCCATTAAGAAATTAACCAATTAGAAATGTATTCATGGATATTTAATCAGTCGTCATCTGAATCAACTGAATGAGGACAATTAAAATGACAAACAAACCCCAAGAAAAAGATTGAAAATGAGGAAAAACATGCTTTGCATCTAATAAATAATTAATCATTAATTGATTATTAGTGTTTTCACTTGTTGGTTCAGAAAAATGCACAAAATTTGCAACCCTAGTTTGGAGAGTGTGGCTGTGATGGCAACTGATAAAAGTACCTAATACTCTGAGTAGTTTGTGGTTTGAATACTTTGTACTTTGTAACTGAGTAATATTTTAGCAATGTAACAGTACTTGTGCTTGAGTACAGATTTTTTAGTACTCTTTCCATCACTGTCTGTGGTTCCCGAACTGGGGGGCGGGGCTTCCTGCGGGGGGAGTGTGGGTGACGAGGGGTGAATGAATAGAATTTGTGTAGGAGAATTAAACAAACAGTTTGCTGATGCTGCCTTTTTATTTCACTTAATCTTCAACCTAAATCCTGTTTTGTCAGTTGCTTCTCCAATTATTGATTATTGTTAACAGTTAGATTTTAATATTGCTACTTTTAAAGCACTCTTTGGCCCATAAATACCTTCACATGACCTAAGAACTTGCAACAAAATTACCAAAATTATCCATTTTGCAACCTCAGTTTTTAATAAGCATTTCCAGCAGGTGGTCTTTCTTTCTTGTGAATATATTTTTAATGAATTCTTTGCAGGTTGATTTTTTTTCTTTGTTCAGTCCAAATTGTTTCTGTCATTGTGTTATTTCTTCTCAAGTGAGTTGCTTTGTAAAATCACTTTACAAAAAATGTTTTTATTATTATAATCTTCACCCCACCAGCCCTCTGCTGTGGTAATGTTCGGTTCAGATGATTATACCGTACTCCTCTCTGTTTTGTTCTTTATGCAAAATATTCAAGTAGTCCAATAAGGCTGCCAAATGAGCTAATTTACTGGGCACTGGAAATCTAATGAGAGTGGAAGTGAGGGCTGGAAGTAATATCAATGAGTTTACTGATGAATAATACCTCATTATCATGTCCTCTGTCTCTGTTCCCTTCCTCATTATCTCTTCCAATCACATTCCCCTGCCGTTCCTCTCTCCTCTTCCTTAAACACCGACTCTTCCCTCTGTCTTCCATGGCTTTGTTTCGGTCCGTCTCCCTCAGGCCTGATCGTGTACCTGGGGATGATGGTCGGGGCCTTCGTGTGGGGCGGCCTGGCTGATCGGATTGGCCGACGGCAGACCCTCCTCATCTCCCTCTCCATCAACAGCGTGTTTGCCTTCTTCTCGTCCTTCGTCCAGGGCTACGTCTCCTTCCTCTTCTGTCGCCTGGCCTCTGGTGTGGGGTAAGCAGACAAATGAGTCACACACACCGCGGCCCGAGCTGGAAATGAGACAGTCACGACCGCAGTGGTACATCAGTTGACTTGACAGGCAGAGCAATGCCACATGTCAGAGCACAGATAAAAATACTGCGCTTATGTTAAAAGGGAAAACTCCTCCCTCAGATGCTTGGATGTCTGTGCTGTTAAATGTATTTCAGGAGTTATTTTGCAATGAAATGTTTGGATGTGCTTTTTGATGCTCGTGTTTCCTTCAAACAGGTTTATTTACCTGCACTGAAGGCAGTAATTTCATTCACTTCCACACAAAGAACTGACTGTTTTTGTTGGGTGTAAAAGGCTTATAAATGAAGCTACAGTTCCTTATTTGATATTAATAATTTGTGGCATTCCTGTCTGTCACGGCTGTTTCTGCCTGTGTTGTTGAATGCTGGTGGCTGTGGCAAAATGTCAGCAAAATGGCGGCCCTGCTCTGATTGTTAAGGTCTGACTTTAAAACATGACCTTCACCAGGTTTTTAGATGTTTTAGATACAGCAAGTAAATATTAGCACGACACAAGACACGCAAGAAATATTTTATGTTGTCAAGGTTTGAAATGAATGGAAAAAACACATCACCAAAAACAGAGAATACAGCTCTTATCTGATCTTCTCTTTAGTGTGTGGTGTGGCCCTTCGGTTCAGACTGAAATAAATATAATAAATCAATAAATATTGGAAGGATTACAATGACATTTAGTAGCGCTTCTACTGACTTTGGTGACTTCTCTTTCATCTCCACTGTGAAGTTTATAGTTTGGTTTTGGATTGGTGCAATGTCTGGTACACACATGCACATTTCCTACATGATGTATTTTAATGACTTTAGTGATGGTTGATAATTTTGGTTCAGAGTGAAATGGTGAACTGTAATAACTGAATTAGTTAACAATGTGTGACTGTATACCTACAAAACTAAAGCTGTTTGAAATCATAATGTACTGCCAACTACAGACTCAATCAGTGCTGCATACTGCCTACTAATGAACAATTACACTACCAGCAGACTGTTCACACAGTATTCTTCTCCAGCAATACATCTCCTATGCATTACATCACAGGTCCAGGCTAATGTTTATTAAACATTTTTTTCTCTAGTACATTTTCCGTCATCGCTGCGCCTTAATGTCCTGAGAAGCTCCTGTTTCATGTGCACCTCCCTTCATTCTTAATCAGTTTATCCCACATGCCTCCTACCAGCCACAGTACGATGCTGCAAGGCACCGACTTGTCTGTCTGAAGAGACACAGTGCACTTTGGGGCAGTTGAATATGCCCAGTAAGCTCACATACTCAGTAATTCTTGCTAATTCTGTATATATCTGGGCATTTTTTGTTTACACAAAATCCACATACTGTGTAGTTGGTCCTCATGTTGATGCTACCAATCAAAGACAGACATTTACAAATTCTTCAGGTAATGGCTTTATTACACAAAGTACAATGATGTTGACATGTAGCATTAAAAACCTAATGTTTTTGTTAGTTTAGATGCTGCGTGAAATTGACACTTCCTAAGTCCCGCCCCTTTCGGAGCCTCAGTCAACTTTCTTCTTTCCTGCTTCCTGTAGTCTACTCAGATATGCTAGAAAAACAAATTTTGAAGATGCTTAAAAGATGGTGTCAGGGGACCTGTAAAGTGGCATATAAAAAGTTACATCATAAGTTAGGTAATGTTAGCAAGATGCATGCTAACTAGCTAGCTAATTTATATCAATCACTATTTAGCTAGTTAGTACGGAGCCCCTCTGGTGACATTGGATGAAAAAAAAAATAATGCGTGGCCACGAGATAATAACGCGTGGTCATGAAATAGTTATTGTAGTCATCCCATGCAGACTGTCGGTTTTATCATGGACAAGTTTGATTTAATTTCATTTTATTTTAATATAGGAATGAATTACAATGACATACTTCAGTCACTTGTGGCAAGGCATGGAGTAATTCTTAGCAAGAGACTACAGAGCCCCTCTGGTGACACTGGATGAAAAAAAAAATGCGTGGCCACGCATTATTATTTTTTTCATCCAATGTCACCAGAGGGGCTCCGTAAGTTAGCAAGTGTTAAGCTGTAATTAATAATGTGCTTTTACAGATCCCACAGCAAAATCTTTTAACCATCTTTTAACACATCATAGTGTTTATAGTACAGGAAACAGGAGAGGAGGAATTTGATTAAGGTTCCTCTGGGTACCAAACTTGCTCAAATGTTATTGGAGCATAGAGCAAAAAGAGGCGGGACTTAGGAGTCATGGGTCAGTTGAGTAATTTTTTTAGAGCAAGGAATCCTTAATATTTTTCAGGCCGTAGATCCCTTAGGTGTCAGAGATATGTTTGGGTCTTCTCTCGTTCGTGGTTACCCATAGCTGCTGAGTCAGAAGCAGTTGTAGCATGGCTAATGCTAGGTGCGTTAGCCTAACCCTTTGCACTTTTGTCGGTGTTTTCTAAGCTGTGTCAGAGTCTCATGCTTATAAGAGTGTCTGTACACTCAGGATCATTGGCCAGTATGTCTAAATAATGCATAGCTAACTAGTTTGCCATTAGGGATAGATGCTGCAAAGTGATTAATGAATAATATGTTGATTTGTATTTTCAGACATAAAACACTCAAGCTGTTCCACTGTAGAAGACCCACGTGTTAGAGCTTCTCTTAATCAGCATCTCAGTCAAATAGTGTCAGATTTGAGTTCAGCAAGTAATGAGAAAGAAAAGGCTTTAACTGCTCTCTCAAGAATCTGCAGACTGTGAAACTGTTTCTGGTGAAATGTGCATAGTGGCCTATTCATTATGGATATTGCTGCCATTTGCAGTGTGGTGAACTTTAAACTTTTTCTTAAATGCGTGGTTGTTTTAACACTCTGCCCCTGTTTGACAGCACAGCTCTGAGTGTGAATGTGTTCCTGGCATCAGTGTAAATTGTTGTGATGTACTGTGGCCAAAAAGACAGAGATATCGATTGCAGACTCCTCGTCCATTAACGGTGGCTTTTAGGACTTAAATCCTCATTCTTAATCAAGTACAAGGCTGTTCAACTGTCTCACACACTTGGTTCTGCTGCTTTTTCTTCAAACCGTTTCTTTTAGTTCATTGTGTTTTGTCTTTCTGATTTGCTTCCCTCCCTTTGTTGTATTTTTTATGTCTGCTCTTTTCTTTCTTCACAACTTTATCTAATGCATTTTCTTTTTCTTTTGCCACCTTTCAAAATTACAATTGTCATCTTTCTTGCTTTTGTCTTACCTGTTCTTCCTCCTCTCTCTTATCTCACCCACCATTTGCTTCTCCTTCCTGTGGATCCTTTCTTTCTTTTAATTGTCGTTCCCTTTCCTCCCTTTCCTCCGCAGTATTGGCGGCTCAATCCCCATCGTGTTTTCCTATTACTCCGAGTTCCTGGCCCAGGAGAAACGAGGAGAGCATCTGAGCTGGCTCTGCATGTTCTGGATGATCGGTGGTATCTACGCCTCCGCCATGGCCTGGGCCATCATCCCACACTATGGTGAGAAAAACAAACAGATCACTCAGTCAGGAAATTATTATCATCAATATGTATGTATATAACATGCTAATGCATCGGCAAAAGTATTCCTATAGTAGTTATACACTCATGTACACAAGGGATAATGTACAGTGAACAGGTCGTAATAAACCATGACAGGGTGATTCCCTGAAAAACGTTTTACCTGGTGTATGAACAAAAAATGTAAAATCGATTATGCATAGCAATCATATTCAGTGATGTATGATTACACACAAGTGATGCAAATGTGTTATAAAGTATTTATTAACTGTTTATACATGTTTACAAATCATTCATGGTCAGGTTTAAAAAGTGTTCATTCTTGACCTCTGAAACAGTAGTTTAAATTGTTCAATCTCAAAAAAAGTCTTAAAGGTCCAGTGTGTTTAGGAGATTTAAGGGGATTTATTGGCAGAATGTGGCAGAAATGGACTACGGTCTTTTTTTAAGAATGTTTTAATTTATGTATAAAATAAGAATATTTGTGTTTTTGTTACCTTAGAATGAGCCATTTATATCTACAGAGGGCGTGAATCCTCTTTCACTGAGGTCAACATGTTGCACCGCCATGTTTCTACAGTAGCCTAGAATGGACAAACTCAACATTGGCTCTAGATGCAGCCTTCTAAGAGTCTCACCAAAGGTTCTCCTACATGGGAGGGAGAGAGGACGTGTTTGCAATCTGCGAGCTCACTGCTAGATGCAGCTAAATCCCACACACGGGTTGCTGAACAGCTTTCAGCCACATCTCATTTTCTTCAGCAGTGGCTGGAGTTGGATAAGCTGTCCTGAAAATGAAGTGGAAGTGTTTTTGAATCAATAAATGCTTAACAGTAAATAATCGGGTTGGGAGTTAAAAAAGCGCGTTACCATATAAAAACAGTCGATACAGTGTGTTTCCACAGTTTTAATGTTCTCTTTAGACAAATCCATTAGTGAGAACAAGTCTGAGCAGACAAGCTTGATGCTGGACACACCTAAGTGCAGTTTTCAGTATTACATGTCCTGACAAAGACTAAATTAGGCCTATACAGTGTGCATGTTATTTTCCTTTTCCTGTCAAACACCCATATTGTACAGTTATACTTGTCTTTACACACATGCTGAGTGCAAAAAAACCCCCCCAAAAAATAGGTAAGAACCCGCATATCAATGCTGAAAATGGTAAAGAACCCAAATATCAACACTAAAAAGGGATAAGAACCCACATAAAAGGACTAAAATGCTCAAGAACCCAGATATCGAAATTAAAAATGGTGAAGAATCCAAATATCAATGCTAGAAATGGTTAAGAACCTAGATAGTAAAATAGTGGAAGAAGGAGAGTAAATGGCAAACCAAAAAGTCACTGCAGTGCAGTTTTTAATCCATGCAGCCAGAGTCACAGTATCAATAGAGGAAGCTTCACACAAGCCCTGCAGCTGCCTCCTCTCAGCTCTCCCTTTCTCTGACCCCCCCCCCCCCCTCTCTCTCTCTCCTCATTCAGGCTGGAGTTTCCAGATGGGCTCGGCCTACCAGTTCCACAGCTGGCGTGTCTTTGTACTGGTGTGTGCCTTCCCCTCTGTGGCGGCCATCTCTGCCCTCACCACGATGCCTGAGAGCCCCCGCTTCTACCTGGAGGTCAGCCTGTCAGCTCTCAGCACATTATTTGAGTACACGTCGACTTCTTGAATGCATAAACAGCCTTGAAAGCAGAACGCATCCCTGCACTTGCAAAGTGGAAGGTGCTGTGCTGCACACTTTTCCAGAATATTTTGAATAGATAAATAAATATGTACATATAGAGATTCTGGAGCAGGCTAAACAGTAAGGTACTGTAAGATACACAAAGTACCGGTCAACTGTTTTATTCTTAAGAAAAGTTAAATAAAACAAGACTTTTTGGGATGTTTCATATTAAAAATGTTGTTCAAATGAGTGATATGATAAAGAAATCATTCACAGCCTGTATGCAGTCAGTGGATTTCAACATACTTGAAGAGTTTATTTGCAAAAACTGGAATCTCTGTTTTGATTTATTTCCCTAAATCATGTTTTTTTTATTTGCACACTTGAGGGAATATCAATCAAACCGCTGAGGGGTTGTAAAGTATCTCTGTCTTTTTTATTCTTCCTATTACTGTGTAGTCAAAGGAATATCAATCAAACTGGTGTTGGTTTATTCATTTTAAGAAAGGCTTTCATCTGTTTTTGCAAATTAACTCCTCAGTTACAATCCCATTATTATGGTAGCTTTGTTTATGTGCGACTAAGCAATTTTTTATCTGACACAACCACAGCAAATTATATTATATTTTTATTTATTGGCTGGTTTATACAAACAGAAACTCCTCAGTCGTAATTTACCCACTTATTCCTGCTTGGTTTTTCATTTGGTTTCACTTTGATGTCTCAAGACCCCCGTTGTCACACGTCCACCCACGCTTCCTTTGATACTCGCTGACATCAGAAGGCATCAGTGATTTTTTTTTTTAACTAAATGTAGTTGCAGCTGGTTGCAAAGACACTGCAAATAGACCAAATGTACAAACTGATATATATTGTGTTCATTTCAGAACACTTACTTATATAAATGCATTAGGCTATGTTTAATTTAGCCTTAATTAAATCTAGGTTTTGATTAAAAGATTATTTGTGTAATTTGGCAAATCTGTGCATAAGAACTGAATGAGGAACAGTAATCACTCCCTCACCCACTTTCTTGGTGCTTTGAACAAACAAAGTGCCATTTAGTCCCGTTTAATTGGAGACGTCTCTACGGCTGATATCTCCAAAACTCTGCAGCTCACAACAAAACAATCTACATAAATAAACAGCACTACAGGCCAGAGGAAACATATATGTATATATATGGCATGAACTACATCATTATATATACTTTAACCAAGTAAAAGCCTCACTGAGATTAAAAATCTCTTTTACCTTTTTTCATTAAGGTTTTTTCTAGCTGTATTGCAGCTCTGTTCATTGGACACACCTACACTACTTTTCGTTGCTGAACCTAATAGTGCAGCGCCCCTGCTAATTTCAGATGCACCCCAGTCATTTTGTTCTGCAACAGGGACCGAACCTGCGTCACTTTGCTAACAGCTGAGTGGGAGTTGCAACTCGAAAAACCCAGAGAAGAACTCAGATGGAGTTATCCTTTAATTGGCTGCTGTTGATTTGCTGTTGATTTGCAACAGATGCTACATTTGAGGAATTAATTTCTCCAAATGTGTGTCAAGGTTTTGAGGCGTTGTCACATCTGTTTGGCACCGACATTAAGGAGTCTTACACACTGACAAAGTCGCTGATTAATGTTTGAATCAAAACATCACTCGGCCCGACACTAAAACACTTAGCAGAGGTTTCACAAACTACAGAAAACTCAAAGTGCGACATCAGGCTCATGTTACCTGCAGGTAACCTTTCACCGTCCTGCTGAGGTTTGAATTTGCAGGAATTACAACACAAGTGCATGTAAAAGTGTTTTCTTTTTGTTTTTCTCCTCCAGAATGGAAAACACGACGAGGCGTGGATGATTCTGAAGCAGGTCCATGACACGAACATGAGGGCCAAGGGCTACCCAGAGAGGGTCTTCTCTGTAAGTCACGCAAGAACCTTCATTTCTCTGTTATCTGTGTGCAGGAAAAAAAGTCTTCACAAAGCGCCCGTGTGTCTATCTGCAGGCTAATACGGCGCAGCAGGTTTTGAGCTCTGTGCTGCATAAATCTGCATATCAATGAGTTAAAACAGATTTTCTTTACTACCGTAGTTCCTTAATGCTTCAAGCCACACAGTTCATTTGAAATTTTGTAACAGAAATACTTTATTTTTTATCATCTTACTTCATTAATAGGTAAAAATAATGATCATTACTGGCCATGTTCATATATCATAATGTTCATGGTGAGACATTATATCATTTTTATGGGGGATGGAGCCTTTTTATCATCGGGGGTTTTTATTTGCTCAATGCTCTCAATCAGTTGCACATATTTACTGAGATTTCTACATTCATTTGAATAACAGGGAGGAATAATAATAAGGAATTCCACCGAGCATCTGTAATATTTCAAAGCAAATGTTTACAAATGAGGCAGTGATGAATAGGGTGCAATGAATTATAAGTTTTAGGTTTTGGTGTCACAGACATATCAAAGCAAGTGTTATTCTCCCACACATACAGACGCCCTGCGCACACAACACGTCTGACATCAACAGACATTATGAAAAAAGTGCTTTGAGCAGTTAAATCTAAATATTGAATGATGTATGTGTTGCTGTTGTTTACAGGTGACCACCATCAAAACAGTGAAGCAGCTGGATGAACTGGTGAATCTGGGCGATGGCGCCGCCTGGCATGAGAAGTGGAGGATAAAACTCACTACACTCTTCCATCAGGTGATAAATGCTTCATTTATTTATTGGTTTTTTAAAATGTATTTATTGTTTCTTACATAGGAATATTAAAGCTGGGGTCGGTGGTTTATTTTTGGCGTCATTGGGCAAAATATCCAGAGAAAACTGGACTTCTGCTCTTCCTCTTCAGGCTTTAGAGAATCTAACCTGTGACTGGAGACTAAAGCCAATCACAGGTCAGAAATATAGCTTATTATTGAGTCTTATTCCCAAAACGTCACTTAGTCATGACCTGAGAATGAGACTTAATAATCAATCTTTGTTGAGAATTGCTACTGCGCTTATACTGAAACAAGGCTACTCACTGAGGACGCAGCAGGACCAATAATTTTTGTGTTTTAGCGAAGTAAAATTTCTCTAAAATGTTTTTAGTGTGCTGTTTAGCCGTAATACAAGACAGATTGTGACCTGATCGCAGCCAGAGCCTCTGGAAACTCTGATAAAACAAAAAAGTAGGTGATGTTGATCAAATGTGGATCAATGTTCTGTTTCTTTTTTGATTAAAATGTTTGCAGAAACATATTTAAGTGTACTTTTAGTGTTTATAAGGCCACCATTAGTTCCTGCTGAATGGACGAGCCAAAGCCAAGCATTGCCCAACATGCACTGATGCAACACATCAGCTGTGCGCTCTCGTGGGTAATGCACATGCTTTGATTGCAAACAACCAATATGGCAACCCCCGTAGTGCCACATATTTTGAGACTGCTTGAGATTGCTTGGGGAGTTTTGTCAATCATCTCATGTAACTCCTGAAATGTTGAGTTATTCCTTTGTGCACTGGGGGTGGAACCTGCCTGTCAATCCATCAAAGCATCACAAATGGATGTTACAGTCACTAGAATCCACATTTTATTTTAATTATTGTGAAATAAAAAGTCATTTGTGACCACATTCGACAAAGAGATGTATTTCTTTTTAAAGAAGAAACAAACTTCAGTCAGAATAGCGATGAAATTTGTCTCAGCTCAGGTTTTATTTGTCGCAGCTCTCTTTGTCTTTGTGGTCAGTGTGTGTTTAATGACAGGATGTGTTTGTCTCTCAGCTTGTGCTACTGAGGGTGACTCAGTTTGTTTACTCTCTGCCTGGAAAGGGATTCTGGGACATGGTGTTTATTTCTTGTAGCTGATGGAGAGAAACTTGTTTTCAGAGACGTCTGGTGTATGTTTACTTTTTATCTGACTCATATATTTATTATTTTCTTTCTGCGTCTCTGTGTCTGTTTCCATGCATGTGTTCCTTCAGGTGTGGAGTAATTTCCAGACTGTTTTCTCCCCTGAGTACCGCCGCACCACCTACATGATGATGGCCGTGTGGTTCTCTATGTCCTTCAGGTGAGATTGAGTTAAAGAACAGTGCTTTACTGCAGGTTTTTCTGGGTTTTATTGACAGGTAGCTCTGTGTGATGTGAATGTCTGACATTATCTCCTGGGCTAGTGACGAGGCTCAGGCTGCCCACGTCAGGTTCATTTTTCCAGATGAGTTATTACTCCAGACAGCTTTTATCAAATTTTTGTTCATTAAAAATAGAATAGCAACACAAAGAACTAAAAGTAATGAGGCCAGTGAAGGAATACTGCTGATACACAGCAGCATTTCTCTTTGTAGGTCACAATAATACACCGGTAAGTAAACAACAGAGAAGCAGAAGCACAAAAAATGAAAATAGAAGCTTTCAGATCCTTAAATAAAATAGGAATATCACAATGTAAAGTAAAAAATATATAAATATTCCATTACAAATGAAATCTCTTACTCATGAACATATATTACCAGTAGAAATACTTTTTAATCAGACAAGTGACCCCTGAAATATTGTATTATGAAACACATTGCTAGACTATTAATTTTATGCATTAATGTATAAGAAGTATTTTATTCATGTAGCTTGTAGAGAGTACTAGCTAATCAGAGTACAGTAGTATTTCCTAGTCACAGCACATTAGGGCTGGACTTTCTCGTGAAAGTTTCTAGACATGAGCAGTAGCCCAACTTCCTGCAGTCTCTGCTGGTTGCTTGGAAACCAGTCAGAGCTGAGAAATACCCAACGTAGAGTGGTTAATTGTTGTTTTTTTACTCTTCTGAACTACATTTTTAGACCAGATCATGTTGAGACTGACAGTAATAGAGATCAGGTAAAATATGTAGTAAATACAGTATATCTGTGTCTCTGGAATATTCACACACACAGAAACACAGCTCTTCAATAGAGGCATCATCTCTCCGTTGGAGGCCTCTTCCTGTATATTTATCTTTTCTTTGACAGCAGCACTCTCACTATCTTTCCTCCTCCTCCTCTTTGTCCAGCTACTACGGTCTGACAGTGTGGTTCCCCGACATGATCAAGTACCTGCAGAAGCAGGAGTACGCCTCGCGCACCAAGGTCTTCGTCAAGGAGAAAGTAGAACATGTCACCTTTAACTTCACCCTGGAAAACCAGGTCCACCGTCAGGGAGAGTACTTCAACGACAAGTGAGTCAGCTGCATCCCCCAGTTAGCCTGTTGAATGAATGCAAACTCACTTTGAATTGGTCAGGTACCTTTTATTCTGAGGATATTTGACAATTTTTATATTTTACATGTTCAAGTAGCTGCTTGGTGGATGAATTTATGTATGAATACTTTGTGGTGGATGACAACAAACCAGATGAAAATGTGATTGAGGCTTCGGTGAATATTTTATCCTGAGCATTGCTTTGATTGGATGAAAGCCCTGCAGACTTTTTCCTGTATAACAAGCTTCTCTTTGATGTTTCCTTTGACCTTGCCTTTTCAACCTGAACGCTGCAAGTGATTCAAGTTGTTAAAATTCAAACAGTAATGTGATAATTGAATATCTGACAGCGTTATTCTCTCTGTCTGTTTGCATCCTCTTTTTGTCTCCCTCTCTTCCTCCTCCTCCATGTTTCATCTGTTCATGGACTCTTTGCCTCCATCTCTGACTCCATCACTCCCGTCTGCAGGTTTATGAACCTGAAAATGAGGTCTATGGTGTTTGAGGACTCGCTGTTCGAGGAGTGTTACTTTGAAGACATCACCTCCAGCAACACCTTCTTCAAGAACTGCACCTTCATCGCTACCCTCTTCTACAACACAGGTAGGAGACACACACACACACACACACACACACACACACACACACACACACACGGCTGCCTTTCGTAGGGGAAACAGTGAAACCGGGAGTAAAACAGTTGATTATCTGTATAAATTAAAGGCATTTGGACTCGACAGTAATCCTTAAAACTTACCAAAGACACAGTGGTTTATGGAAACTGACATGTGGCTAAAAAAAAATCAGGTTTCCGTACATTTGTACCTGATTTTGACACTTGGGAAGTACATGAAACAAAGAAGGCAGACAAAAGTCTGGAAGCTTGGTCGTAACGTTACTTCAAGGCAAAATCTGTTGGCAAAATTAAAGTGACAAGGACACTTAAAGTACGATTTTACCCAAAAATTCAACAAAACTGACACAAAATGTCAACTGCAAATGCACGTTTCACTGCCAGGATTCCAGCTGTTTCTGTGAACTGCAGCGATCCATTTGCTTCTCTTTTCTTTAGCTTTTGGCAGTTTGTAAAAAGATCACTTTGATTTCTTGCACAGTCAATCACACAAACAGCTCTTTCCTATTTTAGACATTTTTATTGTGACTTCTTCGTACTGTGCTGTTACGTGCATATCCTCGATATCGCCTACGAAAGACAAGTTTTTATACATCTCGGCATCGGTTTGATTCTGATATCTTTGACTCTATAAATGTGATCTTGTCTTTCCCAATCCCTCTCTGCCCTGATTCTCTCTATGCTATTAATAGTTCTTTAGGAGAGCTCCTTATAAATAACTTTCTTTTAAGTGGAGATATTGGCACAGTTTCACTCTTTTGTGTTTGCTGGTTACAAATGCAGTCTTATTAAGGGATTGTGTAGTTCACGTTTCTCTTCTTGTATCATGATTTCAGTGTTCTATTAAAGAGGGCATTCTTTGCTTTTTGGGTTTTCCCTTTGTTTTAGTGCTTTCTATCTTTTCTATCTTTTTGTGCATATAACATTCTGAAAAGTCACAAAGACCAGAGTCCACGCCAAATGGAGCTACACTATATAACACATTTGCATTATGCACAGCTAGTTTAGAATTGAATTTTGAATGGGTTTGGCACCAACAACCAGACAAAACCATTTAAGAACGTTGCAAGGAAAAGTTACAGCGGTTTGAAAAGGTGCAGCTCGACTCGAGCCGGCTGATGACGTCACCTGTGACTCAGCTTGTCACCAAAGTCAAGTCAAGTCACCAAAGCTTCGCTATAAAATCAGGCACATCACCTGTTTTAGCCGCCAGGACAGAGAGGAACAGGTGCTGCGATTAGTCGCAGGGTTGTGCGGCGGTCTAGGGGGTGTTTTTTTGTGCTGAGAACATAACTGCTGTTAAACAATCAGAAAATAACATTTTATTTCTCAGATTCCCTGCCTTTTATCACTACCAGCACTCTACCACCTTATTTAGTCTCTACCTTGATTGTCCACCTTGATCTCACTCTGCTTGATCAGACTCCCTACGCACACAGATTGTGTTTTTGCTGTTTAATTAATTCAAGAAATGCAACTGTAGCAAGTAAGTCACTATCACTATGTCTATTTGTATTTTAAGATGCTGCAAATTATATCCGCCTACAAAAAAAGCCTGAACGGCCAGCAGTTAGAGCTGTAGTCCAGAGTTGTTGTGATGGAGATGATGCACTGTCTCATCCAGTCGCACTGGCATGAACTGGCAGGTTGCTGCAGACCGGGTAATTGTAAGTAGTTGCAAGTTTTAGCTTGTGTGAGTGTTTCAGATAGAGGTGCTGCAGCTACGGCCAGCGTGAGAAAAAGAATGTGATTTTTGGACATGAAAGCATGTAAACTAGAGTGACCAGATGAGAATGAGTCAAATTTGGTACAGCAGGGTTGGGGGTAAATGTGTCACATCAGAAGGATTAAAATATATAGAATAATTTAGAGTATCAGACTGCAACTCCGAGTAGTTGTTATTAATATTTTGGAGATCAGTTATAGATTCTGAGGACGATATGATGCTCAGTGGCAGCTGCACACTCTGAGTCGAATGACATTATCAATCCTATCAATTTGTGATGGCTTGATCGGTGCAATAGACAAGAGTGACAAAAACATAAATAATATACATTTTTCAAAAATGAACTGGACATTTTTGATAACTAAAAGCAGGAATTATATCCCACTTAAGTGATTTGGTGAATATTTTCATGTATTCAGAGCGTAAAAATACTATTGAGGGTTCTCTCATTTGACTTCAGTCTTTTTTTGTATATCTTATGTATATCTTCATTATGTTATGAATTATTCATGACAATTTTGCTCCAAAATACACAGTACGTTCAGTGTAGCATTTTCAGTGTTTCTGTGTCACCAAATCAGGTCTCCTCAGCATTTTTGCCTTGAAGTCTCAAGTCAAGACTCACAGTATACAGGCAGCTCTTTTTTTTTTTTTTTTTTTTAGCTTTTTTTCAGGACAAACAGGTCAAGATTCAGGATTTGGGACGACTGCTTGTAATTCAGAATTTTTCAGAATGTCTCATCACCTTAATGTAAACCTAAGTAGAAACCCAAAATAAGTATGAGCTTGAAAAAAAAAAAACAGTTTATTATCAACACAATAGCACTGGGCATCTTTTTCTATCTAATGACATCCAGTTTAAATGGACACAGTATTTTCTGTCTCTACTTTCCTTCTCCTGATGTACAAAAGAGCAGCAAAGTCAGCTCTGTTTGTGAAAATGGCTCAATTACTTTTTTTTTCGTCTCTCCGCTGACTGACTGGCACTACACCAAATGCAGCATGGCAGAAGAACTGCAATGTCTCCTAGCAACCCATGACTGAATCCTCCATTATTTCAGCTTTAAAATTGCAGAGCTGCCTCTCATGTCGAACTGCACGATCGATCCTTCTCCTCTGAAACGACACAAAAGATGTCACGTGCAGAAAGCAGAAGAGAACTGTGTCTCTGTACGGTTTAGTAAAGACACAGCGTCCACCGCAGATTCAGCAGCTGTGTCCACACGTACAAAAACACTTGCACACAATAGCTGCGTCAGCCAGGCCTTCCGCTCGCTTTGTTGGTTGTTTGCAGTCTTAACACACCTCAAGCAATCACTCACAGCCGCTATCAGTGGCAGCCAGGAGTTCCTCATTAGAACAGGATTATGAAACTTGTTTGCTTATTAATGCTTAATCTCTCTTTGGGCTCCCTGTTCAGAACTTAAGGCTGTCTGATAGTTGCCATAGTGTACCTTATTATTACAATGCGGCATGATGGGAACAAACCACATGATGAATGCGGCTGGGCTGCACAGTTGTTGTTGATATCATGTTGGTCGTATCTACTGAGCTTAAAGGGCTATTCTTCACAGTTTTTGAACTCACAGACTGTGTTGCACCAACCAGATTAAATCCTTGCTTAACTTTAAATAATGTTGCACCAAACTAATAAAATGAAGACAGATTACATTTAAACCACTCAGGTTAGTTTTTCTCCACCTAGATTAATTTTAATTCTGTTCAAATTTAAAATGTGATCCAGTGTTAACTTGACAGAATAATCAAGACGGACTCACAGACCCATGATGTGTCTCTTCTGTCTTTCACTAGTTCAGTGTTTCCCCTGTCCTGGTCCTCCAGGCCCGCCGCCCTGCATGTTTTAGATGTTTCTCTGCTCCAACACACCTGATTCAGATGATCAGCTCGTCATGAAGCCTCTGCCTGAAGCCTGAAGCCTGATAAAGAGCTAATCATTTGAACCGGGTGTGTTTGAGCAGTGAGCTCTGAGGACCAGGATAGGAGAAACACTGTAGTTGATCTGTTCAAACAGTCTGTCAGTCTTTTTTCTTTTTCTGTGCTCTATATCTTCTGTTATTCAGCCATATTGCTTCATTAATTCAGCTAACAAGGAGGAGAAATTACAGGTTCTCTGCTGAGCCATTGTGAGCAGGCTAGCTAACTTTTTAGCTACGAAAATGTTATGATACAATACATTATGACACGTTGTGACACAGAGCAACTGAAAGTTAACGTAAGTGATTGTTGGCAGATTATACAGAGCTTTGATTTTACACTGCAAAATATTTGCGTAGAATAAAATATATGTGGGGTGGGAGACATTACAGATGCATCCTGTCAGCCCAAATAATCTCTGAAAGTGACAATTTGTAACCTGTTAGCATCAAGTCAATCGAATCAAGTCGGTATGCGTACTATTAGTAGCACTAGTAGGACAGTATGTGGTGCATATATGTACTTACACTTTGTTACAAGTACTTGATAACCACATTTGAGGGATTATTGCAAAAAAAAAATGTGTGTTTATGTATATATTCTGTATATTATATGATATATATTTGTATTCCCTAATATTGTAATTGGCATTGGCCCCAAAAATCCTGTATTGGTTGGGTTCTAATCACTAGTAGATGTATAACAGATACTATAGATAGGCAGGTACAGATATCCAGCATATCATTATATTGATATAATATTGATATACTGCCCAGCCCTAGTGTGCTCACAAAAAGTTCACAAAGATTTCATGTTTTATTACCTTGGTGGGAATTATAGTCTGAGTGAATGAAGAAATGAAGCCTTTATTGCACCCAATGGCATCTGTTATGCACGAGCATGAAAAGACATCAACAACCACACAACAGCAGATAACACTGGAATAAGATAAAACATAAGCATCATAAGAAACATCATGAAAATTCATAAAGGATATCAAGTGCAGTTCAACAAAGTTCTAGGACAAGAACTAAGTTTATAAGAGATATGCATCTCCCTACTTGTTTCATTAATTCTGATCCACCCTACTTTGTTTCTTTCATTATGTTGGCTGTTGCTGTTAATAACCAAACTTTCCTGCAGGTGTTTCACATTTAAAGTCTCCGCTGGATTTATAGATTATAATTACAGTTGCAAAAATGCCTCATGCAACATTAATTGCAGATTAATCACCACTGTCTACATCTTTCCCCATCCTATCAATAAGCATACTGTACAAATTAACCCCTTCAACCCTGCTCCCTTTCTGTCTCCTCTCTCTTGCCTTCCTCTACAATCCCTCCTTCCCTTCCTCTCCTCCTCCCTCCTCATCCTTTCACCTCAGATCTCTTCAAATATCGGTTGGTCAACTGTAAGCTCATCAACAGCACCTTCCTGCACAACAAAGAGGGCTGCCTGCTCAGTGACGTCAGCGATGAGAACAACGCCTACATGGTCTATTTTGTCAGTTTCCTGGGCACCTTGGCTGTGTTGCCAGGCAACATCGTCTCCGCACTGCTCATGGACAAGATCGGACGGCTAAGGATGCTAGGTAACATGAGGGCAGGGCCACATCACTCAGCACCGTGGATTTTGAGGGGAAAGTAGTTGGGGTACATCAGTGAAAAACTGGATGTTTAAAGATAGTTAGAAACACTTTCATCTACCTTCAAAGCTGTTGGCTTTGTGTTCAAGGCGCTTTTATTACAGGTATAGATTGGTAGAACTTTGTACCATCCAAGTTTATGGAATTACATAAAAGTTGCTGAAGAAGAACAGGCAGGCAAAGTCACCGTTACCCTGATAAATTAAGTTTAAAAATAGTAGAAATAGTTCAATAGCTGCTTCACAGTTTAGGAGGGGTGTTGTGCATAACCAGCCCCAGAACTCCTGCTGAGGCTTTATGATTAATAAAATGGTAATCTACATAGAGGAACTTTATAAATAAACAAAAGTCTGTGATGCTCTCTTCTGACACGGAAACAAGTCGGCATGACTGTTGGTGGTGCTGCTGAAGTTAGCAGGATCTGAAAAATAGATTTCAGCATCTGAATCAGCCCTAATTTATCAGTGACATTTTGATATATACTGTAAAGGTTTGTCATTGATCCCGGTGCCTGATAAAATATTTAGTTTTGTCCATATGATGTTGTTTGGTCTGCACAGCAGCCAAAGGGTTTGGACAGAACACTGATGAGAGTATGCTTATTCCACTTTTCTAACCCAAAAGGACAGGCTAATGCTAATTTTCAGTTGATATATGCAGGATTTCCTTCCTTCACTCTTTTTCACCCTTCGTCTGTCTGCAGCGGGGTCCAGTGTGATCTCTTGCATCAGCTGTTTCTTCCTGTCCTTTGGCAACAGCGAGTCAGCCATGATTGCTCTGCTCTGCCTGTTCGGGGGAATCAGCATCGCTTCCTGGAACGCCCTGGATGTGCTGACCGTCGAGCTCTACCCCTCTGACAAGAGGTAGGCAATTTAGGCATGTCCTGAAATCTCCTTGACACTGTTAAGATGCAGTCAGTGGTGCTGAATGACGTGCTGGATGATGTCATAAGAATTGCCCTGCAATGATTGGTTGGCTTACAGCGATGGATGACATTGTAGGGTGAAATCACTGGTAGTGTGTGTGATATGAAGCATTTAACTGTCTTGTTGCCATCTAATGGCTTCAGGAGGACAAGCTCTTACATCCTACTTTGATTTATTTGTTGAAATGCAACCTGATGTAAAATAGAATATGGATATTTGGTACAAAATTCAAACATTTCTGTGTTGCCCTTCTGTATTCATTATGAGAACAGCTTGTGAGTTTTCATTTTGCAAGATGTAGCTCCACCTTGTGGTTATATGGAGTCCCTACAGCCTTTACAAGGATTAAAGGGATAGTTCAGATTATATGATGAACATGTATTACCTACAGTGGAACCAGCACGAGTCAGCCAAGTAATTAACTTCTGTGGACAGCCAGCAGCAAACCACATTTTAGCCACTTAAAAAAGGTCCACCTGAAAATAATCAATATCAGTTAAAGTGTATGCTATATTAAGAATATTTTCCCCACTATAAAACACTGGTTTACACTGAACTGAAACCCATGAAATCTGTGATGAAAGATTAATCTTCTCTTGTTGCTTTTCTTCTTCGGTTGACTGACTCTGTGCTCTTTATCTGTCCCCTCTCTTTTCTCAGAACCACGGCATTCGGCTTCCTCAACGCCCTCTGTAAATTAGCGGCCGTTTTAGGAATAAGCATCTTTACATCGTTCGTGGGTATCACCAAGGCCGTGCCCATCCTCTTTGCCTCGGGGGCGCTGGCGGCGGGCAGTTTTCTGGCCCTCAAACTTCCAGAGACGCGGGGTCAGGTGCTGCAATAGTGTGGCGCCAACAGCTTTCCCTGTGTGTGTGTGTTGGGGGGTGCGGGGGTGCGGGGGGGGGGGGCAGAAGAGTTTTTCACCACACTGTGAATGAACAGCTCAAGAGCCTCCTAAATCCTATCCTCTAACCCCTCCATCATAACGATAGGGTAAAGTCTGTGCACATACTGACAAGACAACACAGAAGAGTGGCACAAATTTGCTGTAAATATTTGGGATTGGTGATTATTTGCTAGAATAGTGAGGCTGTGACAAACCATTATGATAAATAAAAATGAAAAATTGTTGACGATTGCTCAGAATCGGTGCTGAAACATGAGGCAAAAGTAATAGTGACATGTTCATTCCCCTGGAATATTATAGAAAATGTATATTTGGTTCCCTCCGATATGAGCACATACACCCGGGGTTGGAGGTCAGGGGGCGGGGGCTCTTGATAACGAGACATGAAATAGACTCATAGAAATGACCACTAGCCATTGTTGCAGAGTTCTCTGTAGTCACCTTCATGCTTCTGAGCAAATTCAACCCACCCATCAAGTCTTGAGTACTTTGCCATTGTTGGACACACGATCAAAAATGCAACATTTTCTGCCTTGATCTGAAGCATTTTTGACTTTGCGGGGTAAAACCAAGACACAACTCTCTTGGCTTCCTCTTTAAACAAAGACCCGCCCTCATTCTTTATCTCCTGAGGTCTTGTGTTGGTGTACAGACTAACTGCCATTTTATAGATTATAGAACATTCCAGGTTTGCTTTCGTTGTTGTTAGAATGTGATAAGGAGATCAACCGAGCCCCTTCTCCCTTTAAAACGTCATTTCTGGTCGGTCATGAGATCATCCAAGTCAGTTAATGGATTCCCATGTTTCCATGTTTCCCATGCCAAGTAAACATTTTGTGCTGTCATGTTTGCCATTTCATCACAAAGATGAAGCTGTTTGTTTAAAAATGTACATTTGAAGCACAACCATTTGCCAGTGTGAATGTCCCTGACATTTTCTCGACCCTTTCTTGAAAATGTTCAGAATCTCACACTCAATCACCATTTTTCAATCATACTGTGTATCCCTCTGTAAAAAAAATGCCTTTTTAGTACCTCTCCTCGCAGACTTCCGGTATGTTTGTCTCTTATAGAATATGTTTTGGAGGGTGTTATGCATGTCACAAAGTATGTATGTAAATTTATGAAAACTGAGAGTACAACATGTGGACAGCATTCTGGACAAGTTGCGTTTGCTCATCGATTAGTTCGCAAAGTTACTGCAATATTTTGAGATTTCTTCCACCAAAAGGCCGCTCTTTTATTCTGCAGCGACGCCATGAAGGTTGATGAAACAAACCGCCCTTCTTAGAGCACACAGGATCCTTAATACTATGACATGTGGAAGAAGAACAGGTAATCAAATGGGTCAAAAAAAAAGCCTACACTTTTATTTCTAATGATTTCAATGCTGGCACAAATCGTGTTAAGTGTGTAAGAGATGACCGATAAACTATAATCTAATTATTTGTGTGAACTGAATGTTTATATTAATGTGAGTGTGCTTCTTAGTGCAATATTGAACCTCTGTGCAATATTGAGATGGAATTTTTTTAATGTCTTTTACCATTTCACATTTGTCAAACACTATTCTGATATGTGAAAGGCTGCGTGGTGGTTGTCTGATAGATTTTTGTGAGACAGCCTGAAAAAGTTTAGCATCAGAAGAGTAAACATAGAAAGTTTTGGAAACTACTGCACCCGAAGTCAAACTAGAGGAGTACAGAAAAATTGTTGTTGTTCTTTTTTAAAATTCCCTGATCTGCGATGTGTACGTCCACAGGGCACAAAACACGTTGCACAGTGATCAGTCCCCCCAGGAAGTTGCAGTGTTTTTTTCGATTGCAACAATTAAGGCAATTTTGTCCAATCACTGCAACTTTTTTTGCAAATTTAACCAATCATCGTTGCTTTTTACACAAACATCATACATGTGCATCTCAATGAATTGACTCAATGTTTTATTATTACCTATTTGTTTTTGTATTTTTATTTTTATTTTATTTTGCTACAGGTACTGAAATGAACACGAGGCTTGTCATCAGTGTTGCCAGATGTACGATAACTATAGTTTTTGTATCGAAACTTTTAACACCTGTATGATGTACGTTTGGTTCAAAAAAGGCCGTATGTGTGATAACATTTCCATTAACCTGCCGTGAAACCTTGTTTGAGAGCAACCAATCACTGATCAAGCAGCTGGTAGAGCCGTGACACAGACTGGGGCTTTTATTTTGATGGGTAAGAACAGAAGAAGTGATTGCGTGATGAGCTGCAGTTGATTCTGCATAAAGCGATAAACGATTGCGGTCTTGTTCAGATGACGGAGCATCTGTGTGATATGGTGAACACGGCACAGTTTTGCCGCTCTGTGTAGTTTCCTCGTCCCTTCCCAGGTTGTTTTTGTCAAAATAATCTAATTTTGAAGTCGGATTTTGCATCTGGCAACAGTTTGTCAGTGTTATTGACATTTACCATTGCTCTGTACACTTATATATTCTATAATTTTGTGCTTGCTGTTTTGACTGAGTTTGAGCTCCAAAAAGATTTTACTTCTTCTTTGTGAAACCCTCCAGCTGCACTTCTTCATTTACAATTAACGGATATTTTGTTTGGATTTTTGTAATCCTGAGGCTGTTTAGTAAAATACCACTTAGAACAGGGATGTTGTTTCAGTCTCCCTGGAACAACTTGCCTTTGATTTTTTAAATTTTATATATATGTATACTGCAATTTCCTCCTGCTCCCTTAATTTCATTGCACAACCTGCCTAAAAAACACTGCAACGTGCATCAATTTTTTCTTTTTTTAGCAAAGCTGTCATGAAATCAGGCTTTTTTTTGTAGCAACAATCTTCAAAAAAGCCCACAAAATCCTGGAGGGACTGATTAAGATAAGACAGAACTTTATTAATCCTGAAGGAAATTCTTGTGCCACATTGCTCCACAATTACAGCAACATTAGAATAACAATAAGAGCATCAAATATAAGTGAAATATGAAGTGTATAATTGCAGTCGAAGAGGATTATTCTGCTAATGAGCGCATGGATTTGGAGTGCACTGGGACCTTGTGTTTACTTGTGCTTTATTATAGAAATGTAGCTAGATATAACATGAGATTCACCGTAGAGAACTCACTGCCAAGGGCTGATTGTCATATTATCCCACACTGGTAACAGCACAGAGTGTTTGGCGAAAATGATTGCCACATTCCCCTGATCTAGAAAAGCAAGGGTGATATGTTCACAATTGCATGGAAAAGAAAAAAAAAACAATCATTAATACGTCAGATTAAGAAAAAAAAAGTTTTTGTCCAAACTGCCATTTTGTAGGATAGCAGCCATACGTAGACTCAAAGACAGTTGAATAAATAGACAACCCATTGCACTAAATGTACACTGTCGTACATGCACAATTGTGAATGCCTTGAGTTCTTCAAGACACATTTCTGATGCAGCCTTGCTAGAGATTCAACGAAGACCAAGGCGAGCGTTTAGCAAGAGCACAAAGACCAAAACCTACCAAATGAAGATTGTGAACACGAGTGCAGTTGTGAACATAGGTGCTTCGAGCTTTGATGACCTGCCCCCGAACATTTCACTCCCTCTGTCTCACACTCCAAATTTGACATCTGACCCATTATCTATGAGTGTGCCATCTCTCATTAATTATTGCCAAATATTTTGTATGGCCTGAGTTTACACATTACACCATCAATTCTCTGTTATAGATATGAATATATGTAAATAAAAGTACTTATAATGTATCTAATAAGATAGCTCATAAAACCTTTTGGCCCCCTTGGAAATTTGCTGTCAGCCTTTGTAGGTTTTCAACCATCGATCACATGAAATAAGAACAACTGGACTTATAATAATGATGAAGACTTTTCACAACTAATCTGAGAACATGTCTTTAAAAGGACAGTTCACTCCAAAATCAAAAATATGCATTTTTACGCTTGCTTGTAGTGCTATTTATCTATCCAGTTAGTTTTGGTGTGAGTTGCTGAGGTGCTTAGTAATGGAGCTAAATGGCACTCAGCCTGTGGTGCTAAAAGCAGCAAAAAAAACAAAAAAACAAAAAAAAAAACTGGGAGCAGTTTCATGTAGGAATTACTTTCTTGCTGCTAGAAAGAAAGTAATTCTTATATGAAACTGCTCACAACGAGATGTATAGATTATCTTGAGTAACTAGGTCGTGATTTCTGGAAAGTTGAGTTTTTAAAAATGCATTTTTGCTGCTTTGAGCACCCGAGTGCCACCTAGTCCCATTATATTCAAGAGAAAACAGACAACTCTACAGACCATATATCCAAAACCCTGCAACTCACACCAAAACTATCTAGATGGATAAATAGTGCTACAGGTAAGAGGAAAAATATGTATGTTTGGTTTGGGGGTGAACTGCCCCTTTAAGAGTCCAGGTGCTCTTGCTTTTAAAACTGCAAGAAATAACGGCTTCAGAAGCCAAAATGGCCAGCAAGTCAAGATCAGAATTCATCCAGATTCCCTCTTATAAAAGCACATTGATAGTATATAAATGCACATTAACTGTACAAATATAAAAGCTACGCGTCAGCAGTCCTATTCTTTGTATGTTGTCCTGTATCACCCATGGAATTAAGAGCAACGATGTCAAGATAACTGTTGTATTTGTTCAACATGGAATGCTGTTAAAGCGCTAACCTGTCTCAGTGACTCCGTTCAGGCTCCGTCCAAGTCAAAATTGTCTCTCGTAGATACATATCTTAGCTTACGTTACAGGGTTTTTTTGTATAATTAACTTGTTGCCTGAGCAACAGTCAATCGTGAGTGCAAAAAGTTAACAAAGCAATAAGTGTTTGGGTATTTGTCTCTTATTCTCTTCTTCGAAGCTATTGGGAATTGGAGCACATGACTATACTGTATGCTGGCCTTGTCCACTAAAAATGCTGAGTGTTGGCTTAATAATAATGACACAGGACTTAACAGCTAACATCGGTGTGTACTCTCTAAAACAACCCTAAGTCTTGAAGCTTTTGTCAATAAGATTGCATTGCCATTAATTAAATGTAACAAAGAATTTATCACCTTTGTCATTGTAATGTGCCGTAGAAACTGTAGTTGATTGTTTGTAAGTATAGAAACTGTTTGTGAAACCATGAATAGAAAAAAAAAGTTACAAAAAAAAAGACGTGTAAATGAACAATGATGTATGTTGTCTTTGATTTTGTGTATTTTGTAAATGAGAATGAAATATAAGTAAATACATCAATGTTAAATACCGGTTATGAATCATAGTTAGCCTAAATGTGACGACATCAGTTCTGTTTCAAGGTGTGTGAGATTTTTTCTTATATTTTCTCATTGTTGATTTTTGATCGGGTTTGCACGGCGCTGTGCAGCTGACCCTTTGGAATCACAATGGATAACAAAGAACCATGAAGAATAAACAAGTGGAAAAACTATCAGAAGTCCATTTTGTCATTTTCTTTTATGTTTCTAACCAATCTGCTACTTTATACTTCTACACACTCCACTTCATCTCAGAGGCAAATATTGTAGTTTTTAGTCTACTACATTTGTTTGATAACTTTAGTTACTTTATACTTTCCACATTGAGATTGATAATACAAAATACAATCAAAAAATAAATTATGATGTATTATTATGGATACAGGGATACTTTGAAATGTAGTCTGTTACTGAATACAAATTACATAGTAATTTTTCTACTGAGTGACTTAATCAACTGGGTAAAAAAAAAAAAGGGTAATATAATCTGAATATGTGTGGATTACTTCAAAATCAAACATTGAAAACATTACACCTTATACCAAAACAATGCTGCAGCCACAAAAAATCTAGTAGGTAAGTAAGTAAGTAAAAGTAGCCTATAGAAAGTAAAAAATAAACTGTAATATTAAAATTATGTAAGATACATATGAATGAATCAGTAATTATGATTCAATAATACAATGTAGATTATTCTGAAATGGACCAAACTGCATATTAATACCGAAACTTTCACATGTAACAGAGTGTTTTCCGCACTGCCACTTATAAGTAAAAGGTATGAATACTTCTTACCCCGCCGTTTATAATTACAGTATACTACAAAAGGTGGATAAAATTCTGTAACTGCCAGCGGTGGTACTACAGGACTACAAAACACAAAACAACTACACTACCCAACGTGCGCGCTAGCATTTCCGGTGAGTTTGCGTAACGGTAACAGGGACGTAACTGACTTCACTTGCAAGGTGAGTAGTTAGCAAAATTCACTTCACATGTCAGTTTTCACCACGTTTTAATTAACTATGTTATTAAATATAGACGGTTGTATTATCTTAGCTATTTGGTGTTTGGTCGTCTCAGTTTTCTTACGTATGTTTATGACTAAAGCTAACAGCTAATGCTAGCAAACAAGCAGAGAATTAGCCTTAGTTTAGCTTGAATGCGTAGCTACCTGTGCTAGTTGTCAGCAAAACTGGCACTGTAAAGGCATAAACATGACCGGAAGTATTGTCGCGAATGTACATGCAATTATTACAATGAATATGTTACGCGATTTTTGCAATTTTTCATTTGAGTGGGCAACAGAGGACATCAGTTAATCTAAAGCTAACGTTACGTTAACGTTTCACTGGAACTGCCCTAACCGGGGCTAATTTACGTTGTTTGCGCATGGCAGGTTAAATGTATGTGTTTGCACGGTCTCAGAGGCTTTGCAGTGGCATCAACACACTCGAGTAGAGACATCTGTCTCCATCATGGAGGTCCAGTTTTGAAATGCACTCAAGTGGCTGGAAAGTTAGTTAGTTACAATCAATAATAGAAAAACATTTCAGAAACGCAAACGCGAATACTTTTTATTGAAGCCATAGTTCACCCAAAAATGAAATATCACTCCATATGTACTCACCTGTGCTGATGTGAGGAAGTTCACAAAACACTCCCGGAGCTTCAGCGGAAAACGGCGCTGCAGCCAAATCCAGTTCACTTGAACTGAACGGTGACCAGTTTTAAAATGTGGAAAAAATAACACACAAAAAAAAGCCACAAAATGTCTCCATACTGCTCGCGTAGTGTAATCCAAGTGTCCGTAAGCTGCAACATTAAAATTTGACCCAAAAGACGCCATTTTTCACCATATTTTTTAGCCTAAATGTCAAGTGTAGCATCTCAGACCTGGATCTGCGTGCACACACCTGAAGCAGGTACACAAGCTCTCGCCCAAGTGGCACGGCACGAGATTACGAGATCTCGCGATACCTTTACAACTATGTTTACATGCTACCTGGAAGCGATTTGGGAATCAACAGAGAGCGATCTGCTTGGAAATAGTGACTTGTTATGCGAACAGTTGACTTCGCAAACTGAGTGAAATTAAATTTTTTGGTGAACTATCGCCTTAATTCTAAAAGTCGTGCATCCAAAATCTTACAGAAGAAAAAGTATGTAGCCTAAGTATTATCAGTAAAATTTACTTTAAGTATCAAAAGTAAAAGTAGAGCTGCAGCGGTTAATGGCTTAATTGATTACTAGTCTAATCACCAACTATTTTCATATTTGGTAAATTGACTTGAGTCATTAAACAAAAAGGGTTTCTTATATGTTAATAGTTTTTGGTGTCTTTACTCTTTGACAGTAAACTAAATATCTTTGAGTTGTGGACAAAACATTTGAGGCCGTCATCCTCAACTTTGGGAAACACTGATCAACATTTTCTGATATTTTATGGACCAAACAGCTAATTAGTGGGGAAAATGAGCGACTGACCGATAATGAAAATAATTGCTACGGGAAAGACTTGAAAAATAGGTTCAAACCCGTGAAGCACACACTTGTTTTAGACCTGTTTTTCAACTGACAAGATTCTGACAGGATTAATTAAGCGATTAATCAAGAAAATAATTGACAGAGATTGATAGACTTGTAACTAAAGCTGTCAGACAAATGTAGTGGAGTAAAAATACAATATTTACCTTTGGTATGTAGTGGAGTAAAAGTATAAAGTTGAATTGAAATACATGCTACCATTTTTTTACAATGCAATTAAATACAACAACTCTCTCTTTATAAATTTTGTGGTGACATTGTTTATTATATGTCATTTAGGTGTCCTCCAAACATACATGATGGTATCAGAACATTAGAAACTCCTCTCAATATAATGCAGACCAATACAACACCACCACTAACTTAAATGCAAGAACCAGAATGGAACATTACGTGCTTTGTTCCATAGATTTAACAGCTGGGCTGTTGTATTGGATTGTACAAGTGTACCTAATAAAGTGGGCACTGAGTGTACTGTACCGTATCTGAGAACATGCACCAAGAAAGAGTGACTGTTAGATTAGGTGACTAGGTCAGTTCAGTGGGGTTACAATTAAACTGACAGTGTGTTCTCAGATTTAAGCCACTTGGACACAGAACGTTTTGTTTTTAGCTTTAGTTACAGCACTCAGCAGCACTCAGATGAGGCTTAAAAATGCAAGAGATTAAGGCTGGATAGGGAGCTTTTTTTGAACACTGGCCAGCAGGCTTATGTAATAAAGCATCCCTGACTATTAAGGTAATTCTCTACTAAAGAGATTCCCTTTAGTGTTTGTATGTAATATAGGACAGTAGATGACTGATGACTTGGGGTGCGCTGATGAAGATTTTTCTCTCCTGAATTTAATTCTGATACCTCACAGCATCTGCCCATACCCTGTACCGTTCATTACCAGTGCTCCGATTTTCCCAAATATAAAATCTGTATACATCGCTGTGTATACCTTCTTAAGTAGTTGATCTATGTAAAGCGTGATGTTATTTACCCATCTGGCTTTCACAGGTGGTCTCCTGCCACAACCTCTGATGCTGCCCAGTGTCCTCCGCTGTGCTCGTCCCGTCTCCACCAGTCTTGCCTTAAGCCGGCCTCTGGCCCACTTCAGACCGCAGATGGACCCAGACCCGAGCCGGCCCGTTGAGCGGGCTATCAGAACCAAACTGACCGACACACTCAAGCCGGACCACTTAGAGGTCCACAACGAAAGCCACATGCACGCTGTGCCCCCCGGCTCTGAGTCCCATTTCCGTGTCCTGGTTGTCAGCTCCCAGTTTGAGGGTCTGCCGTTGATAAAGCGCCACCGTCTGGTTAATGAGGCTCTGAAGGAGGAGTTGAGTACCTGCGTTCATGCACTGGCTATCCAGGCAAAGACTCCTGAACAGTGGGGGAGCAACCCCAACCTGGCTAAGAGTCCGCCCTGCATGGGAGGCTCGAAGGGAGATCACACAATGGCAGAGAAACTGAAAGCCGGGCGAGAGTAAAGGGTCGGACTAAGAAGCACTTCTTGCTGTTGGGCTGAACTGTGAACAATACAGTTGAATGCTGCAGGAGAGATATGAAGATTAATCTTTCCTGTGTCATTTTATATAGCTGTGATTGATTTTTATTTATGCAGTCTTGGTTTCCTGGCAGTCAAGATTCAATTTAAGAATGGGTCTGTGTGGTTACTCTATCATAATAAAACATGCTTACAAACCTTAAATCATCAGCGTGCTTTAGAGGTACATTTACAAAGGTTATAATAACCCTTTTCATTACAGCTGGCTGCACGTGTTTTGCATGCGTGCCACACTGCTGTCCAGTAAACACAATAAAGAGGAAACACTGTAAATCCATCAGCTTCAGTAAGGACTTTCCATATCAATGCTCACAGCTCACAGTCTCAGTGATTTCAGATTTATGGAGTAAATAGTATCCTAATTTTATAGTCAGAATAGCTTCTCTTGCCTGAACAATAATTGGATCTACTAAAGAAGAGGTCAGGAGTGGATGGTCGTGGCTGTATTTCTGCAAGTGAATGAAAATAAATGGTGTTCTTCAAACATTATTAAAAAAAAAATCTGCAAGTTATGATTGAAATTTTAATAATTTTACTTAACCAGGCAGGAATAATATTAAAATGCCTAGATGGATGGATTGTGAACTGCCTTAAACTGAATTAATGTCATTATACGACAACTACAACACTCACCCTTATGTACATTGAAATAAGTTTTGATAGCTCATCAATGGACAGGATCATCATAGCAATCATAGCAGTGACCAGCAACTTATTATGTAGCCTGGGAACCAGATGAATCTGGTCTGGCATGTATGTCAGTAATTACTAATCACAACCACTACTACTTATGTCAAAATTCTTTTACCATATTCTATATATTTTCACCTCAAATGTTTCCAGTTTTATTTGTAAGCTTAGAGGGTTTGCAACCAGGCATCCATCCAGATCCATTCCAGATTAATTCACATTTGTGAATTAATCTGGAATTGCCAGGCTATTACATATTGGCACGTGAATATTTTTTAAGACTGACTGAAATAATGTGAACGTCCCTTTTATTTTAAACCCTTTTGTCAAGATTCAAAATAACAGGCATTGCTGTTGTAGTTGTTATGGTCAAAGCAAATGAATCACAAATAAAGTAAAGTCTTATTTTGTCCCTTCAAAGAATTTAACTGTTCACAAACCTAAATGAGATCAAGTCAGTCAGGTGGTATATTCTGTAAGCCTTCTACATGCCTGTCATCCCATTGGTTGACTGGCTTAAAAGTAATTTTAATAGACATCCTTTTTCAGGTCCAAATATTTATTCCACATCATTATAGTCATATAGTTACATTTATTTACATTAAAATCTGTTTTACTGGTGTTTGACAGTGAGGACATGAGATGCTTGCCTTTGGGAGGACACTGTCAGTACCATGGCTCAACACATGAGGGCAGTATGTGCATAAAGGATATGACAAACTGGGTATTGGGTGAGTGGACCGATGAATAGAAAATGTCTTCATTATTCCCCTTAAAGTCAAGTGAATTTCCCTGTCAGCTTTTATTTTATGCTTCTGATTGTACGTGCAGTCTTACTAAAAACACAACTCAGTGATAAAATAGCACATGGAGACTCAATTGTGAGAAACTGAACCACCTACATTTAATAAACGTAGAAATTTAAAGCCTATATCTGATGTTGTCATTTTTAAATGGGATGCAAAAATGTAAAAAAAACCAAAAAGGCAATAAAAGTCTTTGATTAAATTATCATATGATGCTGTAAATTATTGCGCAATAATATGTACCTTTTCAGTGACTGGCTGAACAAACCAGATGACAAAAGTACAAAATGTTCAGTAGTTTGTAGCTTGTTCTCAGAATGACACACTCTTCACTGTGTGTGTGTGTGTGTGTGTGTGTGTGTGTGTGTGTGTGTGTGTGTGTAGACGTGTGTGTGGGTGGGCGTGTGTCTATTTTTGTCTTGGGGTTGTATGTGTCACTGTGAAGGTCTTCTTGTCCCTACCCTCAACCCTGATGACGGCCAAAAATCACTCCTCAAGCCCGTGAGAGCGATAAGACACCATGTTAAAAATCGTCCGTGGGAGTCTTAACAAACAAGGATCTTTTACCCCAGTTATCATTCATCTGCGAGATTAATTTGCTTGATATGTTTTTTAAGAGATAAATCCAGGTTTGATGCAACACGCCACAGAGCTGAGGCAAACTTTTTAATGCTGTGCTGCAGAGCTGTTCAAAGTTATTGTTAGCTCATAAAGACAGGCCTTCAGTGGAATGTGGTGTCACCTCAAGGTAATGCGTGTCGTCTTCTACAATCATCCTCCGCCTGGAACTGACAGCCTGTCAGGCCTCACAAAAGGCCCCGGTGAGGAGGGTGAACAACTGGTGTCACTGGTTTGGAAAAAGGAAAACAGTAACACAACCACTTTATGACCCCTGCTCGCCCATTAGAGCCAGGGCCTAAGGGGGAGAGAAGCAAGGTCGGGGCTGTGGGAGAAAGCAATAAGCCGGGCTGCACTGCCCGGGGACCCGCAGACTGTCTCTGCTGATGAGATTTACGTGTCACAATTCCAGGTGCTGTTATGATGGAAGGGGGAAAAGACGTCAAGTCGTCAAGGGTGATGAGGTGGAGTGCAGAGACTTGTCTTGCACTTAAAAGGTTGGACTGTTTTACATGCGGGAGCTGTACATCACCTATTTAGTCTGTGGCAGTTATACAGCAAAATAACAGGGTCGGGCAGGTCACCTTAATAGATTGTGACTTGTTTTGGCCAGAGGTGGAATTGCAAGTGCTCTAATTGACTCGTTTTTTCTTGTTTCCACTTTACCCTAAGATCAGTAATTTTTCTTTCACTCAAATAGATGTTGACAAAGTAAGCTACTCAACTGTTTTTGGCAATAAAAGCAAGAATTTGAGAGTAGATAGCTGTGCAATTACAGCCTATAATCAGGAAGAGACTTAACTTGAGTTTGTTTGAACCTCTGAAAACCGTCTCCTTTTGAAATCACTCAGAGTAATGATGGGTAGGATCGGGGACGACATGCCTCTCTCCTGATTCAATATTATCATGTGAAAGTTGCAGATGTACATCCACTCAAAATAAAAACTCTTGAGTTGCAACATTTCAAAACTTTTTCAAACGCATAAGGTTTGAAAAAACTAAAAGTTTTTCCAACCTACAATTTTTGTTGAGACAATTTTCTTTTTTAGATAAACTTGAATCTTTAGGTTTTAGAAACAAAAAATATATCTAAAAAAATTGACAATTCAATGAGTTTACTCAGTAATTTTTAAAATATATATTTTTTTAAATAATTTTGATTCAAGTTGATCTAAAAAGAAAAGTAGTTTATCTCATAATACGCTGGGAGACCAGTGACAAATTTGACACTGAAAATATGTTGGAGAAACAAAAAGAGTGCTGCAGTTGTGAAGAAACACTAAAATAATGTTCGCATGCAGAGATAAGAAATGTTTTTCAGCCAAACAAAACATTATACAAGCCATTATTAAGCTTTCAAATAATGAGTTTCAACCTTTGAAAGTTAATTTTCTTTTACAAAATATGCTATAATATTTATCCCATAATCATGATACTTAGGTGCCGATTCAAGAAGTATTGCAAGTCTACAAGTACTGAAATTCATTATTATAATTCATCACAATTTTTGTTTGCTTTTTAAACATGAGATTATGAGAAGCTGAAGTTGTGTCCACCTTTACTTTCATTTAACCACCTTTATTTTAATCTGTCCACTGTATCAGCTACAGTAGATGTGTCCCCAGCCTCTTCTACCATGTCCAGACTCCAGTATGATGGATCTGTCTCCGGCCCCCAGGTCTGGCCCATATGGCCTGGAGGGTGCAGCAGGTCAGTGGGAACCCACCTTGGCAGCGCTGCTTCTGCGTCAGAGCCCTGGGACAGATGGTGCCAGGCTGGGCTGAGACCCCGGACGGGGCAGGGTTCCCGCGATGAACAGCCGCTGATTTACGCTGCGGCTCCGGACCCAGGGCTGGGGTGCGGGGGGCTCCTTCTGCGCAGCTGACCCCTGCTGGTTGCAGGGTCATCCATCGGGAGGCAGGAGGAGGAGGAGGAGGAGGAAGAGGTGGGGTGGGTACGACAAATGGGTGTCTGAGAAAGGGTGGTTTGGTCATCCCAGGGGACTGGCCTCGTCCTTGGGCCCCCTGGTCAGCTGCAGGATCTGTGCAGCATGTGTGCAGGGAGAGCAGCCTGTTAAACACATTTCATTTAAACCCCCACTAGAACAACAGTCATTACGTTTAGTGTCTTTAAAGGAACAGTTCAGCCCACAATCAGCAATACACGTTTTCCCTCTTACCTGTAGTGCTGTTCATCCATCTAGATGGTTTTGTTGTGAGTTCCAGAGTTTTGGAGTTCTTTGAGAAACAGAAATTCTTCTTAGGAAGTCTGGTTTGGTGAAGCTCTACTGTTGTCCAGGTGGAAACAGTAGACTTTTAGAGTTGATACACACTGGACAGACACAGGTTGTGTTACAAAAAGGAATGAAATTATGTGAAAATTTGTCAGAAATTGGGAGAAATACAGGAGAATTGTGATCCCAGGAGGAAATAGGGAGAGGGTGGTGAAAAACAAGAATCTTGTGGGGAAAACGGCAAGATCGGCAAGACATTAGAAGAAAATTAGGTGTAAATTTAAATATTTTGACACAGTCACTGACCACAATAAAATATAACATCTATACTGGAAGAATATAGTGTCATCACCATAGAAGGAGCAAACAACACAACAACAACAACACATGGAGGCACACATCTCTCACTCTGACTTTTGATCCACTTTGATACATATATATATATATATACATATATATATATATATATATATATATATATATATATATATATATATATATATATATATATATGTATATATATATATATATATATATATACATATATATATATGTATGTATATATATATATATATATATATATATATATATATATATATATATATGTATATGAATACTGTTACTATGTACAGTAAACCTGTGACACAAACATGTACACACAATTTAGACCAATCTAGCCAATCTTTAATTGTCAATCCTTCATAAACAGATGCAAAACATGTTTATCCTTGATGATTTGGTGATACTGTTCATTCATGCTAATAATTAGATTGAGTTGCAGTTGTTCTACTCTATTGCAGAAAGAAAGTAGTTCCTACATGAAACTGTTCATGATTTCTGGGTACTGCATGGTGTTGAATTGTTCACATATATTTTGTGGCGCTTTGAGCATCACAGGCTGAGTGCCATCTAGTTCCATTATATTCAAGAAAAGGTGGACAACTCCACAGCTGATATCTCCAAATCTCTGCAAGTCACACCAAAACAATCTAGATGGATAAACAGCACTGCAGATAAGAGGAAAATGTGTATTATTGTTTATGGGGTTATCAGTCCCTTTAATGCTAAACCTGATGGTGCTGGACACCAGAAATGGTTTGTCATTGAGGAAAAAGTAGCACAGGAATAAGTGCAGCAAAACCACTATAGAAGTCAGCTCAAAATCATCCGTCCTAATTACAGTTTATTAATCACAGAATGACTTTTAACTGCTCCCACGCTGCTCTGGTGATTAATCTTTAGCTGGTTTCATGTTGTAAAAAAACAGAGTTGAACTTAAGGTGATGGTAATAGGCTATTAAGGCCCTTTAATTGGAAAGCCCCCCCAACCCCCCCCCCCCCCCTTCACCGACTCTCTCTCACACCACACAGCCAACTAATGAAATGAGTGAATAGCCAGCTTGAAAGGGAAGGACAAAAGCAGAGATAGGGAGAAGACAATATCCTTGTGTGGGAGAATTAGTTACACTCAGTAGTCTAAGTATTCAAAGTGCACAGAAAAAAAAAGAGGGGGGTGACGGAGGGGGATTAAGAGAAAAGTCCACACAGGTGGGTTGCTGGGAGGGAGGAGGGGTCACATGACAGGACGTTACCTCGTTTGATAAACAACAGCCGGGGCCCACAGGAAGAAGGAAGGGAGTTATTTTATAGGCGGAATTAACTGCTGCAGCACATCAGGTATTCATTATGGTAAATCTCCCAGGTGTGCTGTACATGCAAGTCAAGTCAAACATCTTAGGAGGCTGGATTTGATGCAAAACTACTTGGACTGATTGATATTCGCAGTGAAGGCCTCACATACTGATTCCAAATCACAACTGAAGTGTTATTCTTACGTCTGATTTTAACTTTTTGTAGCAGAAAAACAGGCCGAACGTCTCATGATTTCTGTGAGAGTCACAGGTAGACCTCTGCACCTCGTTTCCTCAGATTCTTGAGGCATTGAAAGTGGCCTTTCCACAATAATCCAAGGACAAAATTATGTGTTAAGATGGGGTCCAATCTGTACTGTACAATATTTTCACTGCTTTATGTTTCCATCAGATAGCCTTTTATGACTGTAAACCACCACAATAAAGGCCAACTATTGCTCTATCCATAACCAACAGACTCCTTTGGCAAAATTACAGAACACAAGGGTTGCTGTGCTGCAACTGCTTCGATAGGTTCATTAGTTTTGTTATTGTGTGATTTCTGTGTCTTAAATTGTTATTTCTGATCCACTAAAGTCACACAGAAACTAACCAGGTGAGGTAGACAGCAAGTAAATAACTTGTGCTAAGTAAAATGACTGATATCACCTATAAAGTTTGGTGGCTTTGGAGAGAGCGATATTTGACTTATAAAATGATGTTTTCCTATTGCAAATAGCTGCCTGACGGCAAAATAAAGCTCTGAAAATATTCTGAATATAGTGTAGAACTTAACTAAAATAGATTTTTTTAGGTGTATCTTTTTTCAGGGGGCTAAACTATGTTTTGCTGCTGACTCTGTCCACAGCAGTACACTGCCGACAGCCACCTACTGTAGGTAATACACTTAAAAATAACTCATACAACCCCACAACAAACTGTCCAAACAATCCCTTTTATTTGACTCTGGAGAAATAAGTCTCTTATGAGAGCCGAAATAATGCACTTGCAATCCTGTGATGTATGATTTCTAACAATCTGAAAATTACTTTTGGGAGCTTCAACGCATCGGCGACGATGTAGCAGGTTGCATCTAATCTAAAGTTAAACTAGTGGTTAAATAATAAAGATATATAGCAAAATCAGTTAGTGGTTCACTCCTCCTGCAAGAATAAAAGTCGCTGATAGGTGATGTTTTATATGTTTGCTTTTAGATCAATAAAAAAGTTACTCTGGGACAGTGCAAGTACAAGTACTGTTACACTGCTGAAATATTACTCAACTACAAGTGAGAGTACTGGTGTTAAATATACCTGAGAAAAAGAACAAAATATTACTCTCAAAAACTACTCAGAGTATTAGTTACTTTTTAACCACTGATGTTTAAAGCATCATCAGTCAGTCTATTATTTCCAGCTCCTGTGCTCAGTCACGCTCTCCTCTTCAGATATGCCTGCTGCACTGTTTTTTTTACTTACATCTGTATGTCATGGTTTTTATTGGCTCGTTTGGCTCAGATGAAAGGTCATTCAAATTGTAAATTGTAAAAAAACAAAAAAAAACGCCCCTGGATACACATATGGTCATGAGACTGCCCCGTTCCAGATTGGGTGATCCTGCATCTTTCCAAAATGACCAAAAGGAAACAAGACACCACTGAGGAAGTTTGTGACTAAATCAGCTGGGATGAAAAAGTGAATTGTCAAAGAAAGTAACATCTGCATCTTAACTGATGTGTGACAGCCCTTTTTGTTAATGTGTTTTTTTTTTTTTGTTCTCCCTGCCGCAGCTCAGCCAATCACATGATCAGCAGCAGTAAGTCATGGGAGTTTTTCCTGGGGGTGTTAAAGCATGGGGCTGGTTAGGCTGGTTTTTGGGCCAGAGTGCACAGGCCAAGGCCTTAGCCCTAAGCCCTGCACACTCAGATACTGACACGCATGCAGCTCCCCTCCCCTCTCCTCCAGGGCACTAACCAGAGGAGTGTGCATGTCAAGACAGATGGGTCACAGATAAGGCTCTTTCATGGCTTTCTTTCTGGGCTCCCTCTATCCCCGCTCTCGACTCCCTCTCAACCTTTCTGCTCAACCCCTGTGATCTTCCCACTCCTGCTCGCTAGCTTTGAACCTGTGCCTCATTTCTGCTGCACCCCCTCCATCTTTGCTTGCTGTCAATCACATCATTTTCAGTGCGAGCTGTGACCCAGTTTGCACACTTTGGCTAGTTACCCTTTGCCTTAAGCCTCTTTCTCCTCATAAACTTCTTTTGACCTCTTATCAACTTTCATTCAGCGCTTTAAACAGCCTCTCTTATGTGCAGCTGAGCTGAACGTGCTCCGCGTTTCCTCTCTTGGTACACTCTGAGAAATAGTGGCTGCAAAGGGGTTCTTCCTGCAGGGCTGAGGTTCCACCCAGAACCATTTGCTTCACAAGAGCACTTTTTTTTAAGAAACAGTTTGTTAGGGGTTCTTTGTAAGACTAAGGGTTCTATTAAGAACCAAACAACCCTTTGGAAAAGAGTTCTTCAAGGATTGTTGAAATCCTAGAAGGGTTTATTGTACCATAATATGAAAAGGTTCTTCATAGAACCCCCTGGGTGGTTTCTAGATAAAAACCTTGGAATGTAAAGGGATTTTCAGTAGAACCCCCTGGGAGGATTCTAGATGAAATCCTTGGAATATAAAAGGGTTCTCAGTAGAACACCCTAGGTAGGTTCTCAACAAAACCCTTAAAATATAAAAAGATTCTCAGCAAAACCCCCTGGATGGGTTCTAGATAAAACCCTCAGAATATAAGAACATTTGCGATAGGTTTGGTAGATTCTTGTTAGCACCCTCAGAAAGGTTCTGGATAGAACCCCCAGAGAGGGTTCTGGGTAGAACCATTGCACCATTAAAAGGTTCTGCTTTAGAACCTCTCATAGGGGATTATGGGTCAACCCTTTCATACATGGTTCTAGGTAAAACCCTTTATGTTGCGTTCTAGGTAGAGCTGTCTGAAAGGGTCACACGTGGAACCTTTTCAAAAAGTTTTACCATGACCCAAAAAGGTTTTTCCTATGGGGACAAAGCGTGGAACCCTTTCTGGTTCTAGGTAGCACCTTTATTTCTCAGTGTATAATGATTCCCCCAAATCTTCCGCCAGTCTCTCCAGGGCTCCCAGTTTCTCATGGCTGAACCCTGACATATGACTTTCTCTGCCTCCCTGTTCTCTCCGTCTTTAGCTCTGTGTCTCAGCGAGGATTACGTTCACTTAACCCCCTGGAGAACCCAACAGCCCATATGATCATGTTTATATCTCATGCACAGCCTGAAGCTATTATCATATCACCACATTATGTTATTGCTTCTCCCCCTGGGTTTTACTCAGTGCTGATGTTTTTAGTCAAAAGGTTGTAAGTTATTCAAACACCCATCTTAAGAATATTTTGTGGGATTTGAGTGACAGGCAGTGTATAGGATCATGCAGCAGACACATGAAGCATATGATATTCACATAGCTGCTTTTATGGTCGCTGTGGAAAGACCGAGCCACGCTCATAAAGCTCCGCTCCGACATGTTTATCATCATAAAACCAAAGGGAGAGTTAACAGAGATTGAGCGCATTTATGGCTGAGCTTCAAATATCGTAAAAAAGAATTGATTGGCACCAGGTTTTCTCCTGCGTGCACTGGTGTCACTTTGCACCTGCTGTACCGAAGTTTTAGATGACATACATAAATGTTTGTGTTAGTTATCGTTTTTAGAAATGCCAGCAGCGTGTCAGGGTGGCGATGTCTGTCAATCCACCGCTTTGGCCCAAGCTCAAATATCTCCACAGCTATTAGATGGATTGCTATGAACTTTCGTACAGACGTTCATGATTCTCAGAGGATGAAGCCCTCTGACTTTCCTTCGAACACTACCATAAGGTTAATATTTTTAACATTCATGTTCCCCTCGGGATGAAATGTGGTATCTTCTATGATTCCCTAATGTTTCATCAACATCAGCAAGTTTTAATTGGTCCAGTACTTCTGTTTATGACCAAATGTCTGCAAAACCCATGACATTCCCATCAGCCTCAGCTGTACTTCATGTTTACTGCTAGTTAGAAAATCTTTACATGCTAGCACCAGAAAATAAAACAGTGAACATGCTGCTTAGCATAACAGTGTTAGCTGTGCTGCCCTCCTCTGGCATGTCTTCACCTGGCTGTGACAGCAGGTTTAAGTTTGTGTCCACAGAGTATAGAAATATATGCATTTAAGTATGAGTGCACGTTGTTTTATGCCAAGCATGTTAAATTAAATCGGTTGTTTGTTTAGTTAAAATTACTGCGATTGTGATGTTAATGGCTCTAAGCTTGTTAAAGGAATTTCCTATTATGTGTTAGCATCAAGCAAATGGACTAAGTGCTAATTATTTTCCATATGATTGTAGCAGTTATATTAACTATAGTGGTAGTTATGTTAGCCATATTGAGAGTTGTTTCAGCATTATTCCATACTGTACAGTTGATTGAGCATGTCTTGTGCCAAGCTCTGGGGATTCCCCTCCTCTTCCTAATCTCATTTCACCCTCCCTCACCTCTCTTCACCCTCAGAGGATGGAGCGTCGGCGGCACTCAGCAGCATCCAGAGCTGCTGTTTGTTCCCCCCGATGAGCACCACTTAAGGCCTCCTGTCTCACACTGCAGCCCCGCCAGTAGTTGGGAACCATTTTCTACTCAGATGAGCGTGAACAAAGACATGCATGTGCAGGAGCAAGGGAAGAGGGAGGCAGGAGGAGGAGGAGACCGTTGGTGTGTTTGGTAAACAGCGAGAAAGCCGCAGGGAGCGGCTACTCGGGAGGAGAGGAAGAGGGGAAGGGGAAGAGGAGAGGGAACGCGAGAAGGGGGACAGAAGGGGATCGTATGCTGAGGTATGACTGAGTCGGAAGCCGGTAAGGAGTTGAGTAAAGGAAATTGTAGGGGGCTTCCATGTCACAATCCGCAGATGGGCTGATCACAGAGGAAGGGGACAGCACACCTGGCACTGAACAAACACACATGTATACACACACACACAGCTGGAACTGTACACGGTGCTCCATGTGGCACACATGCATCCTCCTCCATATAAACCATCAGATAGTAGAAAGTGCAATCAGAACAACAACCAGAACTCCTTCTTTCACACACACTCAGCATTCAGAAAGACTCCTGCCACTACAAACACACTCCAGAGAAAGTGTGCACACCCCTTAACAACACTCTGAGAGCTCTTCAGTGTTACCCTGAGCCTCGCCTATTCTGACAATATGAGGATTGAACCCAAAGATGACAAAGTGTTCGTATCAAAGCCCACACACTCCCAGTTGACCCAGCTCTTCCCCCTGACCCTGTTGTTTTATTTGAGCCCTAATAACTCTCCTAATTAAAGCCCCTTCCTATTATTTTTCCCTCCACTCCCCTGTAAAAGGCCGAGGTTTCAAAGTGCTAATAAAATAAGCTGGAGGGGGCCCATTTCTTTATTTGTATGTGTGTGAAGAGTGTGTGGGAGAAGCAGGCAGGGAAAGGAGGGGGGAGCTGGAAGGACAGAGGTTTTAGGTTCAGAGGGGGGTAAAAGACACAGAGGTCAGTGGAAACAAAGAAGCGCGAGACCCCAGGGTCAAGCTGCCTGGTGTCCACAGTCACCGGGCCGGTGTTGTTGCAGGGCGAATAGCCCCGCTTGTATAATCGCCGGGGTATGTTTTGTCCGCGAGTGTAGGATAGAATATATCACCGCGCTGCTGACAGATGAACAATAGATCACGTTTTGTGGAAGTCCGAGTGGAGCCTTCGCAGCTCCTTTGACTTGGCTGGTACATCTGGAAGAGCCAAGATTAACCCAGCGTTTACTGGCCGCGCGTATGGCTGACCCTTCTGACCCGAACGGCAGTTTCAACAATATCGCTTATGGGTTAATATAGGACTCAAAGACGCCCTATAGAGGTGACACCAGTGAATCATCCTCTTAGAAGCAAAGGGGAAACAATCAATACAAAAGTGTTGCATGCTTTTGGGAGATTACCAACAACCGACTCTTTTCAGTTGGATAGAAAGTGAAACAAGTTCCAAAAAACCACACTACCATACTATTTATTATGCAAGAAAAAGATTTTATATGCAGTCCAATTCAGAGCATGTCAAATGCAGTATATCAGAAATACCAGGATGCATTACGTCGCATTTTGCATTTTGCAAGTCAGCATGCTTTTCTGGCTTTTCTGACTCACAATTCTCTACGCAGTGTCCCATCAACTGATCCCTGAAGAGAGCACAAACAGACAGCTCACTGATGCTGCATTCCAAATTGCGTTCTTTTTATTTTCATTTGAAATTTTGTGCTAAGAATGGCAATGGACGCATGAGCAAGAGGTCAAAGTTCAACGTGCAATGTTATGATGAACTAATATGTCTAAATTGTATACATACTGCATGCAATACTTTGTTGGTACAGCTATAATACGTACTAAAAGTAAAATCATGCTATTTGGAATGCAGCATGAGTCGACAGGATGCCAGCAGCTCTGTTGGCTTGGCACATGCCAATGCTGCATTCAGGTGGAACTTGTAATTATGACATGAAAGTCGTGTATGGAACGTCATGAACAGAGCAAACAGAAAACTTCTAGTTCACGAGGTTGTGACCACGACATGAGGGGGGCGTTCAAATGGGTAAATCCAGTAAACACAATCTGATTTGAATGTGCTTGCAATAGCAATGCTAACAAGGTAATATTTAGCAAACTTAAGGCAACTTAACAAATCTTACATTAATACAATGCAGCATTTAAAGTAAATATCGGCAGCGTGTTGTGGAGCTGAGTGGCACCTGATTAGTTGATCTAATTCAACTTTAAAACTTTTAAGGCTGAAGGCCTGAATATACTCTCCAGCTACATCTGGTAGCTCCTTTTCACAAAACACAAGCTAGCTAACAAATCTACATCAATCTTTAGGTAGTTAGTTAGCTCGTGTTTTGCTAACATTAGCTTAAGATGTGACTTTAAATATGTCACTTTTACAGGTTCCCCAGCAACATCTTTTAATAATTTTAACCATCAAGTGAAGGAAACAGGAAAGGTGAAAGTTGACCAAAGTTCTACCAAAGTTCTTCCAAGCTGGGTCAACCTTAAAGTGCAAAAGGAAGTGGAAAATAGGAAGGGTCAGCTGTTAAATATAAGACACATCTCTATGATTATGTCCTTTTTGTTGGAACAACATTTGTTTATGAAGGAAGTCATCTCAGTATAAGTTGTCGTAAACATCGTAGCCTTCCACATATAAAAACACGAGATATCCCAGGAGATTTTGGATTAAAAAACAAACTAAGGGATTGCTAGCTGGGGTAATGCATTTCCTTGAATTCTGTGACCGGTCAAAAACAATATTTGGCACAAAGGGATTAAACCTTTATCTCTAAACTTTTGCATCAGTCACAGTCAGAGGCCTGCAGAGGGAGAAACCAGCTGACAGATGTGTGAGACAGATGTGTGTATGTGTGTATGAGATAGAGAGGAGAGAGGCAGAGCGTGCTACTGGGTGAGATGTAGGTATTATAAGTGGCTTGCTCCAGGATGACCAAGTAGGTCAAGAGAATCAAGGCGGGAGTGAAGGGGCTCACAAAGCTGTGAGGGGAAGGTCAAGCGTGAAATCCCTCCCTCCTTGCCGCTGTGACCCCCCAGGGAGGAGCTGGACAAGCAGTGAGGCGTGTGTGTGGAGACGTAGCAGAGTTGGGTGAAGACATGGGTATATGTGGCCTCGGTGCCATCATGAAGCTACAGTATATTAACTCCATGATCAGTATCTTCAGTACCTATTTATTGGTAAAACCTGATACCTGTCAGCATGAGTGCCTAGTTATAGGTGAGAGGGGATCAAGATAAGTGCCAGGCAAGTTTGTGTACAGCAGATTTTTTTCTGTAGTGGTGACAAAATGTTTAACAATGTACATACTACCAGTCTGAATGAACTAAAACTCCCTCTGCTCTCTGGGGAAAACATTACACCAAACTCCTTTTAGGAAATATGACATATTAACAATTCTTTATGTGTCCACATAAAAACAAAACTCTAGAAACATGAGATAAAAGATGTCATATGATGACAGTCTTCTTGTCAGTTTGGTATCAGCATAACCCATGAATATAACCTGTACTTTTGTGCAAACTTAGCATTTTGGACTTCATCGCCTCAACTCGTTACCAGCCTCTGCTGGTTAGCTGCACTGTTTGAGTGGGAGAAGACAGTAGGAGTGAACGGTGAACTGCTCCAAAAGTTAAGATAACCCACTAAAATAGGTACTGATTGGTAGATCTTGTAGGAACTTTGTCCGTGGAAAATAGCATTTTTCTAAACATGCAAATGCCAGACTTGGTAAACAGCCTTACCTCAGTGACAAAATTGTCAAATGTAATTGAGAATGGTTCAGTGAACTTGCTGACTCCCTGAGGAAAGTTTCTGATGTCCATTTACGTGCTTGTAGGTAAAAATGCTCTCATCTTCAGCATAACATGTCAGAAAGTGGCTTCTAACTCAGCCGTCACATGTTTCTGAGGAGAAAAATGTCCACATGTCGAGAAAGAAATGCTGTTATGTGCAGCACGTCCATCTAATGGAGCACAGACGCTCCAGGTAGGCAGTGCTGGTAAGAGGCAGAAATCCATCTTCATGCAGGTGTGTGCATATATGTGTGTGTTTGACTGATTGGGCCTGTTTGTTGTGTTGTTTATCAGTAGTTTATGAATTTACATGTTTTGGTATTTCATGATGTATTTTTCCAACTCTGGGTTCCTGGGAGACACCAAATTTTTCTTTCAGGTCTCGAGCTAAAACAGTTTTGGGGGCCTCTAATCTACACCATCAGAAATCTCTGCACAAGTTTTCATGCAAGATGTGTGTGTGTTTTATCTTTCACCAATTTACATTATGTCATAATGTACACCTGCTTATCAATCGTTTGATAGTTTGGCACCACTTTGTAATAATCCATTCTTTATATACTGTGGCATTTATAAATGAAACCATTGGATTTTTTGATGTTAATTAAGCATTTATTAATAATTTAACAACAAGAGATAAAGCATTAAGCGCAACTTTTGGGTTGTAACACCCAGCATCCCTTGCTATGTTTATTTATCCAGCACATTAATACCTGCCATCCAAAACTCAGTTAGTTACAAATTAGTGCACCACTCTCTCCTTTATACAGACTTCATAAATATCTTTATTATTGTTTAGTAAATAATTTACTAATGCTTTATATATACATTATAAGCCATTAATAAGAGCATTTCTTGGGTTGCCAGGTTGTTAAAACTCCCCCTGAATGATTGGACTATGTGACCAACTTATTGAACATTTATTAACGAATTAACAACATTCATAATTACATTATTGCCAAATACAAATGAGCAACATGGTGGCTGATAACTGATCAAGTCAGGGTAAGCAAATCTGGAAAAAGACTGTTGGGTACTTTGGTTTGGGTTGATTGTTGACTCAGTCCAAACCCAACCCAAAGCGTCGGTGTTTGACAACCTGGGCATGAGACTCAATAGTCAACTATCTTTCTCTAGAATCGCTTACCACAACTTTAATAAAGACCTTTGGTTACAAGCTCTAAACCCTTTGTGAAGGGTGTCCTATGTGACACTGGTACCGACATTTGAACTTTTGGTCTGATTGGTATATGTGTGTGTGTGTGTGTGTGTGTGTGTGTCTTTGTGTGAGAAAGTGAAAGATTCCTACTTGTGCGCCCTGCAGTCTGATGGCTCATCCTGTCACACCCTGTCGCCTTCATGTCACTGCTGCACAGTGGCTGCTTTTCTCGCCCTCTCTCCACCTCAGCGCCCAGCAGCAGCGACACTCCCACCGCCACTCACTCTGCACTTCTCTCTCTTCAAACTTCTGTTCCTCCAAAGACTTCAAAGGCGCCGGGTTCATTTAAGCTATAGTGCCAATAATATACATTCCTGATGAACAGGTTTCTCGGTTGAAGAGATTTTTAATAGAAGGATTTGGGCTACAGACACGATACATTTCAGTGTATGCAAACACGTAGCTCAAAGCAAGTGTATCTCTGGGCCTTAGACAACCAAAAGCCTCAGCACTGAACTGGACCTTTGTTGTTTTGTGGCCTAGTTTTGCTCACACCGGAAATTAAAATTGCAAAAGTTCGCTGACAGATTTCGTTCTTTCTAATGGAATCACTCGTAGGGTCACAATATCACCTTGCAAATGCTTCACATCAAGTTAATCTTTTGTGAACTTACCTTTATTACTATTTGTCCATCCATAGTTTTGGTGTGAGCTGCAGAGTTTTGGAGATATCGGCTGTAGAGATGTCAACCTTCTCTCCAATATAATGGAACTAGATGACACTAAGCTTGAGGTTTCCAAAATCAATATGCGTGTGTTTCACCAACCAGTTTGCAACGTGTGTTAACATGTGCACCTGCTTCCTTCCACACCATGTCTGTAGGAATCCATAAAAGACACTTCTCTTTCCATAGACCTTGTTGTAAACAATTTCATTAGGGAATATTTTCTCACACCAAAGTCTGTGGATTAACTTGAGTAACCAGGTCGTGATTTCTGGAAAGTTTCATCACTGCTGAGTTTTTCAAATTTCTTTTTTTGGCTCTCTAAGGCTGATATCAGATTATCAGATATATGGGTCAGGAAAAATCCCCTTAACGTCCTCTGTTCCAGTATAAACTGCTCCTTAAAGGAGGCGTGTTCCGCTTACAGTTATGAGTCAATGTTACAAACACAACCCTTGAATAAACTATTCAAGGTTCAACTTATTGTTGAGCGCTAGCTGTTTGCAGCTGGCTAGCAAGTTTGCGGTTAGCTCATAAGTTACAATTGTTTATCAATAAGTTCACTACACCACCAAGCTTCAGGAATTACTTTGCAAATTTAGATATCTTTCATATCAGATCAGCCGTCTAAAATATTAACAGCATGCTAAATGTGATGTTTTGCAGTCAAGCAACAAGTAACAACATCTGCCTCACAATTTTGCAAAGAAATTCAAAATCCTGAAAGAAATGCACATCAGAGGAGGCAGAAAGACCTGTTACTTCACTGACAGACTGTAATGACTTAGGAAACTCTGGCTTATTTCTGTACAGTTTTCTCCTCTCTTCTTCCAAAATGTCTACTATGAGTCGACATACATTTGTGTAAAGAAGCAGCAGTATTTATCTTTTAGGACACGCTGCTCAGTGTGTACCACGTCACTTCCTGAGAATAAAAAAATAAAATTAACTAATTTGAAAATTACACCTTGCTTACATTGTCTTCAGTACTGCACTGAATTATGGGGTATTTATTTTTATGTATTATTTCCTTGGAAATACTATGCACCTCATGTGGTATTGGCGTATTACTATGGAATTTCAGATGCAGTGTATTTTTCTTTTCCTTTTACAAAGTTACAACCTCATTCAGGGGTTGTACTGCAGAATGCATCTATAATCCTCACATTTTGGTCAGTGAGCAAAGGTTTGTATGTTACTGTATCTATATTACCATCCGACAGCAGTTTTATTAACGGCAGCTGTTTCAGTATGTGTGGTTATTTGTTCAGTGCAAATTCACTTTGACATCTACAAGCGTTGCCTATTGTATTCAGAGCTTCCCGTGCTCTCAGAGTAGAGGCTCTGCGACACTCAACAAAGGAAATAATTACTCAGGATTAAAATGGGGACATGATTTAAAGTCATGGGACCGGGATGAATTAGGAAGTATACAGCAGGATGGGAAGTTTCCCGCTCACGGCTCCATCTAGAACACAACTGAATGAAAATAATCAACTTTCTTACTCTCGGTCATTAATCAGCTACAGAAAACACTCGTCGCTGGCTCAAGGTAATTTAGCTTTCAAAGGCTTAATTGCTAAACTAGCCGATACATGCTGAACTCTCCGACAGTGATGCATCATCATCACATAGACAGACGTTACATAAGAGCAGAGAGATTGATTTCCCCTGTGAGGGAAGGTGTTGCACTGCTTCAGGCTCAGATAATGAATGACCACTAACCTGGTTCAGCCTGTGAGTGACAACTTGTAAGTGATGACTGAGAGGTTTCCTTTAACATGCTGTCCAAGAAAATAACGCAGCTGTCATTGAGGAATGTCCGGCTGAATTTCACTGGTTTTCCTTGAATTTAAAATTCGCCCGGCTGTTAATTTGTTGAATATAAGTTTCATGACCTCATGAGTGTTTGCAAGGCACTGAATCATTTCCAAAACAGGTAAAAGAGAGGAGGCGGGTTTCATCTGTCAACAGCTGCATAAACTGTGTGTGAGGGGAGGTGAAATGAGATGAACAGGCTGTGTGTTCTGATGTGAATCTTTAGCAGAATGACCCCAACTGGTTCCTTCTTACAACTGTTATAATCTTAAGATATTAAAGCATCTGAAGGTTGGATGACAGGTCTCCCACTTAAATAACAAACTTCTTTTTAACTATTGATAGGTGACAAGATATTTTTATGATTTTAAGGATAATTTGGATTATCTGAAGAGAGGTTTTAGGAGGTATTTAATGTATTACCTGCAGTAGATTGACAGATCGACATGCCCCAAGTTTGGGAAAGCAGCAGGAGTCCTGGTGTGGGACACTAAGCAATGTAGTACCGTGGACAGGGTCAGTAGCAAAATGGATTTTAGCCACTTAAAAAGACTGACCTAAAAATATCAACATCAATTTAAGTGTATTCTATATTTAGGATATGCTTTGCCTTGCATAAGTTGCTGCTCACAGAAACTGTAGAAAAGAAAAGGTGCACATATGCATATCAATCCAAACAATGACTGAAATGTCCACAAGTGGATTGAGGCTCAGAAATAGAGTCCATGCTGTTAAGACGGAGTGAGGTCAAGGAAGGCCAGAAAAAAAAAGAAAACCTGGCAGATCAAAGCACAAAATAATGCATTACAATATAGCACAGGACAGTGAAAACCAGATTTATAAGGGAACTGTAAATGTGACATATAGCACATCTTAAGTTGGCTAATATTAACAAAACGTTACCTAACTAGCATTTTGCTAACATTACCATGAACATTACCACTGCATGACCATTAAGTTGTTCCTCACAACATAGGCGAGCACAAAGCAATACATTAAATAAAAAACAAGAAAGTTGAGGATCAATTAGTTGATTAGCTTGTGTGTGTTGTCTGACTTTGGTGTCTAAAAGGTTCCAGATTCGGCTTCAGATTCACCAAAGTCACACAATAACACCGGCAAGCTTACCAGTAGAGGCTGTCTGATGGTAAGATAAGGTGGTTAAAATAAGCATCGTCCACTTAACTAAAATTGATATTGATCTTTTCAGATGGACCTTTTTTTTTTCAAGCGCTACAGTACATTTTGTTGCTGACCCTGTCCTCAGCAGGACACTGATGGTGCTCTTCTCTACTTCTTCAAACTGCGGGTGTGTCACCCAGTTTGTACTACAGGCAGTACACTGACTGGCAGTACACTGACCATCGAGAAGAACCTCATACAACCCCACTTCAAATAATCTGGACTATCCCTTTAAATAACACTTAACCACTGTTAAGATAATACACGATTATGTATATCATAACTCTGGAGTCCCTTATTTTCTATATCAGGATACCTCACAGTACATAGTTATGTTCTATTTAAGAGATAAGTGACAATTTACTTAACTTCACTTGCATAACTTGTTGCCATGGTTACGTCACATCCTTTTATTAGAGGAGGGGCTGAACTGTTGACTGTGTTTGAGGAATCCTCCTAATGCGATTTTAACTGACACCTGCCAACCAAGTATTTGCTGTGGCCACAAATTGCTAATGAATCAAATTATCTTCTTTGTTAATATAAACAATATGAAGAAAGACCAGCAGATATCATGGAACAAAAAGTCACAGCCAGATTCAAACAAAGGGACGTGGCACTTTTAAAGCCAGGCGGTGCATGAAACAAACGACTCTGTGCAATGTGCACAAACATGTCTGAAAGTGCATGAAATCATTTCTGAAATATTTTAAAACAGGTAGAATGTCTCAGTTAGGAGGAAAACTATTGTTCATCACCACTTGGTTTTTATTTTTGTTGCGCGACTATCAGTTGTGTTGGTTAAGATAACACTGTACGCACCAAAACATTTTCAGAGCTCTCAGAACTTTACAAGTTCAGTCAGTTTAGTACTCAGGCATTGTACAGGTTGTGAATAAACCACCAGGTTCATTCATTCATTTTCTGTAACCGCTTGTTCCGTAAGGGTCGCGGGCTGCTGGAGTCTATCCCAGCTGACACTGGGCGAGAGGCGGGGTTCACCCTGGACAAGTCACCAGTTCATCACAGGACTGACACATAGACAGACAACCGCTCACACTCACATTCACACCTACGGGCAATTCAGAGTCACCAATTAACCTGCATGCATGTCTTTGGACTGTGGGAGGAAGCCGGAGAACCCGGAGAGAACCCACGCAGACACGGGGAGAACATGCAAACTCCACACAGAAAGGCCCTGATGAAGGCTGGGGATTGAACTCAGGACCTTCTTGCTGTGAGGCGGCAGCGCTGACCACTGCACCACCGTGCCGCCCAACCACCAGGTTACTAAAATTAATTTAAATCAAATTAATTTTATTATACACACCTGCCTGGCTTCCTTAAATTTGACCTACAGTGCTTGAAGTAATTGTTCACATCCAGCCTGTACAATGAGAAATTATTTGTAACATTACAGTTTTTCCTTTACCTCCAAATTCATTTGTAGCTAATCTAAACCATCTGATTGTCTGGCTGCTCCTGGTTCTCACCCTGCTGGACCTACATTTATCAACTTCACTGCATCTGTGAGTATAATGTTGTCAGAATGTGCTTCCTTTTAAAGGGCGAGTGTGTAGGATTGAGCGGCAACTAGCCATGCAGTTTTAGATTGCAACCACCTCACCACACCCTTCCCTTCCAAGTGTGTTGAAGAACCTACAGTAGAGTTTTATGGCCACAGAACAAAAAAAGTGTAAAAGATAAATCTGAGGGTAGTTTGATAATTAACAAGGTTGGAGAGGAAAAAATAACGACGTGTCAAAGTTGTCTAATCTTTGCTTTTGTAAAATATTGTATAATTTTACATGTTCGGACCTCAAGCAGTTAGCAAAATGAAACCATCTGAGCAGTCTGGAGGGGACAAACTGCTCAAACGTGAAATGTGACAAGGAGCTCAAACTGGACACTGCTTACAAGCCATAAAGGTCAGAAAACACTGATTTAACAATGCAGTGTATTTTATAATGTATGTCTTATGTAAAGTAATTAGTAGCTGTTCAGTAAATATTTACCCCTGAACTGAGAACATAAAATGGAAACACTCAAGCAGTACTTGAGTAAAAGTACTTAATTATTTTCCACCACTGCTCCCTGCATGCACACAGTCCATGTTTGAGAGTGAAAGTGTGTATATGTGTATTAGTGAGCGGGAGGCGGGCCTGTTGGCGGAGCAGGTCAGCGGGCAGAAAGGCGGTGGGCTGAGCCGGGAGCCGCAGCCCCTCCTGGGGGTCAGGCCAGAGAGGATGAAACCTGTCATTAGGGAGGTGAGGGGAAGAAAGCTCTCAGCGGGGGTGGGCATTGTCCAGGGGGCGGGCGGGTGGGATGGCTCTTTAGTGCCTCAAATAACATGGCCCCCGGCAGCCATTGTCACGGAGTGAAAGGGCCCAATGGGGGGGTCACAGGGGTGAGGGGGCAATCCTGAACAGTGGTCAGTGGGAGAAAGGAGTCCGTGGGTGAGGAGGGATGGTGAGTGGGGTTTTTTTTGGGGTGGGGGTCTGGGGGGGCTTTTATACAGTTGTTTCCCCCCTTCTTTGTTGACAGCTCATCCAGAACCAAGTTCCTGTGGTCAATGGATTCATCAAGTGTGAGCGGATGTAAGAACCAAACATCAGTTTACACATATCAGGTGTGTCTCTGTCTCTGCACAGATGTGTGTTCGCAGGTTTCTGTGAGCGTGTTTGTGTTTCCTCGTCCTGCAGTGGGAGGGTGGGGTGTGTGTGTGTGTGTGTGTGTGTGGGGGGGGGGGGGTTGGTGCAGGTTGAATAGCAAAGGTTGACATGTATGGCAGAGCTCAGTGCAGAGTCAGGACCTTTCACTCGTCCAAAGTGTTTTAAGGGGACGGGTCACACAGATAATGGGGAACCTGAGAGAAAAGACCAAAGACCGAAGCTTTCCTCTTTACTGGAGGTCGTGGACGGAGCCTTTGACGGCCCGTCACTCCTCCGAGCACCAGACAACAAATAGGACACAATATATCTAGATGACAGCTTAAGTTGGTGATTTCATTTGCAACCGATTCTCCTCCAGGTTTAGGAAAAGTGACCAGAAACAGTCAAAATTTGAAGGCAACTTACTGCAATAGATTTGTGAGTTTTGTGCTCTTAAGTTTTGAAACACACTAAAAATCAGTGAGATAATTTACTATGGCTGTGGAAACAGTTTTGACGTATAAAGTATATATCAAAGAGCTGGCCCCTTTGGTTCAAAACAGGATTAGCAGGAGTACATGTCGTTTGGAAAAAAGTGGAATATTTTCAGGTTTGTTTTCAGAAAGAAGGAGAAAATTCAGGATTGCAAAAAACAAATGATTAGTTTTCTTCTGCATTTAAAAATGTTGCATCTCAATTCATGCCTTTGAAGATCCAGGGACCAACAAAACCAGTCTGAAATCAACTATTTAGTTTCACAAAAAGAGACAAATTCAGAAGCACATTTTTCTCAACTCCACTTTTTATTTTAATTTACTATCACTATTTTTAATTTATTCACTGTAAAAATGAAAAAGTTGAGAAAACTCAAGGGAACAGCTGCAACAGTTGAACTCTAACATTCAAGTTTGTCTAAAGAAGAAAAGTAGATTATATCGGCAAAATATTGTTAGTTGGTAAGTTGATTTTTTAAATGTAAGAGTTTGAGTTGGGCTCAAAAATCAAAAATCTATCAACATTTTTGTTTTTACTTTGAATGAATTAATAAGTAAAATAGTAAATTTTAAAAAATCTTTAAATAGATGAGAAAAATGTGCTTATTTCTTATGATATCTCATGAATTTGTCTCTTTTTGTGAAATGAAATAATATCGTGGTTTTGTTTGTCTTGGATCTTTAAAGACTTAAATGTCAAAATTCTTAAATACAGAAAAAACAAGTCCAATTTTCTCCCTCTTTCTGAAAGCAAACCTGAAAACATTCCACTTATTTCTAAGCAACATGTCCTCCTGCTAATCCTGTTTTGAACCAAAGGGGCCAGCTCTTTGCTAATGATGTATACTTTACTTTATAAGTCAAAGCTGTTCCCACAGCCAGAGCACCTAATAAACTGATAAACTGGACCAATTACTGACTCCATTAGAGAGCTTTCATCCAATCCCAATGCACTGATGACTTTAGAGGGCCAATAAAACTGCTAGGTTGTGACCTTAACGTTAAGGGACCTTAACAGAACGAGAGGGGACAGACAGGGGTCAACAACATCTCACACTTGTCACACCCCGGTGTGAAAGTGTGTTTACATCTCATTTCTGGATCAACACTGCTCACACTGTTGAAGATGAGGCAAGTTGAATTGTTAGAGTCTTGAAAAGGGAAATGAAGTGTTGCAAAGTTAAGAAAAACCTGAAAGTTTGTCATTTTACTTGGTGTTTTTCCCCTCAGACGTAGATTCACTCCATTCTTGTAATTTTGAGGATTTTAAAGTTAAGAAACACTTAACTTTAAATATTTTGTCTCTGTTCTAGTGTGGCGTTCAGATGAAAAAAGAAAAAATACAGGTGAAACATTCACATCTTGTACAGTTTGTGTAAAAGGAGAAATTAAAAGAGAGATGTACGACTGATATCCACTCAGAGTTATATGGATGCTGCTGCAGGGCTCTGTGTAAAATTAAATACATTTAAGTAGCACCTTTGCCAGTATTTATGTTATTAAAGTTTGATGTTTTGAAGGAAAAAAGTCTTCTTGTCTTTTTCTTATTACTTAAAAGGCAGGGCCAACATGAGGGGAGTACCGGGTCACTTGTCCCAAGCCCTGGGTCAAAGGTGGGATCAAAAGGTCGTCTAACCTTAAAATAATCAGCTGGAATAATTCGTCAAAAATATATCTTTGTCAAAACATTTTTTAGCCTACGTCCGTATAACACAAAGGCCTTTGGAGATCATCTTGTCTCTGGCAGGACTAAGACGGACCTGGCTCAAGGTGTTTTATTCAGTGGTGGAATTAATTGTTGTGGATGATCAAATCTGCATCAGCATCTATTTATATATATAATTAACTGTTGTGATGCTTGTCCATTTACAAATAAATAAACAAATATTCTGGGAGTAAGTGAAACAATGTCATTTCATTTGAATTCTGTGACAAATTACAGAATTGATTTTCCAAATCAAGTAAAACTTTTCAAGAACAAATGCTGATGTAGTGTGAAGTCAGATCAAAACCCTGGATTTATCTGTATTAGAAGGATAGTTTGGATTACTTGAAGTGGGATTGTTGAGTTGTTTCACTACCTTTTTTTTTCTTTTACTGGGAAACCATCGCTCTCACAAAACCAACCAAACTGCATCAATAAAATCAGGAATTTTACCATGCAGAGGGGTGGAGTTGCTGGTCTACCGCTGCCTCTGTCTGTTAGTTTGTTTGTGTTATTGTGTGACTTTGGTGAATCAAAAATAGCCTTTTAAAACTCAGAAGCCACACAATCACACAAACAAACTAATAATAGAGACAGTGGAAGTCCAGCAACTCCCATGTTCTGTGAGGTAAAATGACTGATTTCATTCATGGAGTTTGGTTGGTTGAACTACCCCTTTAAACACTCTCAGTTTTACTCAGTGCATTTAGACTTTATATTTTGGATGTAACATGACAGAAAAAGGTCAAGAAAGGGAGGGGGAGTATTTTGTTAAATTGTGTTTTGCAGGTGTATTAGTTGTGTACTGAGGAAAAACAGTCTGTATCAGTGGTGCATTAGTGAGGTGAAGAAATCAGCAGCAGGCCTCATTTAGAGGTCCAAAACTGTTACACCCTGCATTAGAGGGAAAAATGGAGGGAAGGAGGAGGAGGAGGAGGAGGAGGAGGAGGAGCAGAGAGGCAGGCCTAATCACTTTCCCTGCTGACTTCACAGGAGGGAGGGAGGTAAAGATCACAGCTCCACCAGCACATTGCAGCCGTCCTCCTCTCCTCCCTCCTCTCCTTTCGGCCTTTTGAAGGAGGGCCCGGGGTGCCTGCTTCCCTCCCTCTGCCCACAGGGCTATTGAAGGAGTGATGGATGGCTTCATAAGGAGACAAGATCCATCTCTCATTCACAAAATCTCTCCCTCTTTAAATGACTCTATCATTTTCCGTCTGTCTCTCTGCGTCTCCTTTCAGTTTCGCTCTGATGTCGCTGATAACAGCCTGCACTTTTTCCTTTTTTCTTCTTCTTTTATTTCCCTTATGCTTTATGTTGGTCATCTTTTTTTTCTTTCTTTCTTTCTTTCTTACTTGTGGATGAGGGAATGTTTCTCCCTCCGTCTCGCTCTCTCCGTCTGTCCTTCTCCCCAAGGCTTTGGACAGATGTGGAGGCCTTCCTTTCCCAGCATTCCCTGGGGAGAGCAGGGACAGGTCTTAACACCCTTTTGGAGGAGGGAGGAGGGTGAGGGAGAAGAGGGGAGGGCAGTTTGTTGTCCAAAGGGTCACGTATTGGGAGTCAAGTGATGCATAAGTAATGCTTTGTTTGGACTGATCTGGGGGAAGGAATTTACTGGATTTGGCTGTAATTGGGTTATTTTCCTTTGAAACTGCTTATGAAACAAAGATTGGGGAGGTGAGAAAGGTCAGTGCATTATGGGAACCATTATAAAAGTCAGTGAAATGGTCCAGAACATCAGATTTCATAATGATGCCTGAATCAGAGCGATAGTATAAAATTATGCAAAACTTCTTTGGTGTGAAAAACCCTTTGATCCTTTTCATATCTCTATTCATCTGAACGCAAACCACACAAGTAAAAATGATGACGTAACCCCATCCTTATTTTGGATCTAGGGCTTATTTATAAGTTAAGTGTAGTAGTGACACAACATACTGCACTTTTGCAGTATTCTCTTTTTTTAGAGCATCTGGACTGAAAAAGCAGTATGGGTATGCATTTCACAAAAAGGGTGCAGGAGGAGAAACTAACTTATCTGGACTCATAGAGGCTATTAACCTCGGGTGTGTGTCCGTATAGAGTTTTTGCTCAAATGGTTTTGATAGGTGCAGGCGGTGCTAGTTCTTACAGTGGTGGAATTTTAATGGTAATACTTTGCTTATTTTAAAAAGTGACAAAATAGCTGAGCATTTTAGCGTGATATAAATGTTTGAATTTCCTCAAAAAAACCTTCCGTCTTCCCATCACAAAAGGCACTGAACAACATCAATACAACTTAGAACAAGAAAAGAGCTGTTAGATGAGCTGTGTATGAGGGTGCGGGTCTGCAGTAGCCTAGAACGGATTCATTTACCACTAGCTGTAGAGAGGGCCTTTTGTGGCGATCGGAGTTAATCCTACACTCTTGGAAGGGGAGGGTGACACGGGAGGGTGACACGGGTATTCAGCTGTTGGCAATCTGCAACCTCACAGCTAGATGCCACTAAATCCTGCACACTTGTTCTTTAATTTAACCAACTTTGTGTTCCTATAATCCAGTTAAGTTAATGTAATAATGGTCCAACAGAGCTGTAATTTATTGTCTTATGCTGGTTTGATGATGTTGGCTTAGTGACTCAAATGAACGGCATCAAACCATGAGACAAGACTTTAAATTAGTCAACTGGGTAGTGTTCCAATTCATTTTTCAGTCTGGAAATAAACAGAGCCACTGTTCTAGCTTGGCTAAAAAGCTTTCCCAGGATGCCCTTTGATTGTTTTTATGAAGACACACATAGTCCATGTGATGAAAAGAAATGAAAAAGACATGCACGTCCACAAACCTACTGGGATGAGCGCTGGATCATGACAAAAACTGAACAGAGAAGGAGAGATCCTCAGACCAAAAGGCTCCTGTTCAGAAGTATTTATTTGCGTGACATTTGAAGCTCCTCAGACCGCCTCAAGTATGTACAGAGACTCGCCATCTTAAATACTCATAATTCATCATACGTCCACCACATGATACGTATGGAGCAGGTATAACAAAGCTTACAAATTGCATTATACATGTCCACACCAATCAGAGAAATAGCAGCCTTTTCAAAGGAAAAATGGAAATCATTTCATAAAAATAATAGATCTATAATGAATACAATCCATTGCATTCTTGTTGCACATGTTCTAACCAAATATAGATCTATAATAAATACCTTTGAATGTATAAGACAAGTCACAGACTGATACCAATCTTTTCAAAAATTACAACATTCAAAAAATAATTTTCTCAAAATATACAGATCTATAATAAATATAATCTCAAACAGAAACATGGTCATACAATACAAACTACAACAGGTTACCAGATATATAAAAATACATACATATATAATGGATTAGTACTCCAAATAGGACTCAGGCAAGGTAGCTGTTAGTTTATTAAGTATTTGAGGTGCCTCTGTCTGTCTGTTATGTTCAATTATGAGGCTGTAACACCACATGTATGAGGCAGAACCTTCTATAAGGACCAAACGTTCCAAAAGACAATATTATACAAGAACACTATATGGGATAAAGAGGTACAATATGGGATGTGCATTCACAAAAATGGTGGACATCAAACGCTGTTTGGGTATATGTGGACAGAAATATCAAGTTGTAACCAGGATCTTAAAACACTTACCTTCCCACTGTTAAAGCGGCCTGCTGGTGATCTCCTCCTTCCTCCTCAGGCTGTTGGAGTGACAGCACGCTGTGGTCGCGCTGTGAGGGGCCATTCAGGCCTCACGGCCTCCACAGCACAGGCGTGAAAATTGGCTACATTTAATCAGCCATGGTGGAGGATTTAAAGAAGGGGATCAAGGGAGCTTTGTTTTAATGGATTGGCTACAGTTTAGGAGTCCAGCACACTGACTTATACCTAGTTAAAAGCACATCACTCGCTAACAATATGACTCAAACCACATGGCGCTTCCCTGAGACCCGCTCGCTCGGATCTTTCCTCCACATTTGGAAAGAGAAAATATGTTGGTGCTAATGTTTTTTTGAGAAATTGAGAGGCGCCTGAATTTATGTAGTTAGACCCAAGGATGATTTTTGATTGACTCTTCCGTCAATCATTTCATCCATGTTCAAAAAACAGAAAATTAAGGAATAAATCAGCTTTTGTTGCATTGGAAGTACATCAAATGACTCACACACACAGTGGGCCGATTCTTTCGGCCTGTCTGTACATTAAAATTTCAAGCTTACGGCCATGGCAATTTTTACCAATACAGTAAGGCCATACAAGACGGAGGCGACATTCAGAAAAGGGCCAGTGCAGTCAAACAAAGAAGTAAATCAAGTGGCTTGACACATGCTCACCAGACAGTTTGCCGTTTGTCACAGAGGCTGAATGGAACTAAAAGCAAAGTTGTGGACGCATCGGGGTGATCGGCATTGCTCAGATACTACACAAGAGGCCTTTTCAGACAGCTGCAACACTGATTACATTGTGTGAAGGCCAATCAAAGGGGAAAATGACGAGAGCAGTCATGCCGGACACACACAATGCACAAATGGCAGCGGTCAGATGGTGGAGGAGAGAGGTGTTTTTTTCCGGCGATTTTAAAGACGCATTTTGGGATAGAGGGCCAGACGTATGGGAAAGTCTCTGGCACCCAATATACTTTAGATCACGAAGAGGAGCGTAAACAACTCTTTAATATGTGAGTGAGTTTGATTCCAAAAGTGAGATAAAATATCACATCTACTTTTACGAAATGCCCACTGGTTTACAAACAGGGCTTATAATATACTTAGTAAAGTGGCCTAATTTCATATAAAATCTGTTGATTATGTTCATGGTATTATGTTAGATTTTAAGATGTTTTAGGCAACAATCTTAAGTCGAACATAAACAGACTAAACACTTTTAGATTGTTCTAAAATCAGAATAAAAGCAACATGAGAAATCTGTCAGGCCACCAAGGGCCCGAGATAAAATGTAATATAAGGCTCTAATCATGGCAGAATATTTAATGATGGAACAGTCAGAGGTGTTCTATATGAGGCACATAGTCTGAGCTAACCGCTGGCTAACACAGTAGGAGTTTGATGGTATGCAAAATGATACTGACTGTGTTTGTTACATTTACATTTTGAGTGCCATATTTCCAAGTGGTCGTGAGGCCTTGTGGGACACATGGAACCTTTAAGGGGGTCAGATTTGGACCCCAGGGCCATGTTTCGCCCCGGTTTGCTCTAGCAGTATCTAGCCATGCAGGCGGTTTTGGTTTTCTTTGTCCAGGTTTTGTGATAAAGGCAACGGTACACTAAAAAACTGAAGTCCTTGGCATGTCATCAAACTTTGGATAAAACCTGGTCTCCCAACAACTCTCTGATGTTACAAGTGGAGGCCTGTGGCAAATATTTTTTTGTAACTTTCAGGAACCGACAATCTAAGTTGTGTGCCCACTTCATGCAGTTATTAGCCAGATGTGTAGAACTTGGACTTCCTTGAGCTCTGACTTTTATTGTACATAAAGCTACTTGCTGTCGACAGAACACAACACTATGAATGTCTTCGAGTGAACAAACATATCTGCAAGTTTGTCCCTGTATCACTTATTTGTGCAGTTCATTGTGTGTTGAACCTCTTTATGATGACAGACTGCTCAGCCTGCCTTTGAGTGTAAAACACATATATGCACTTTTGCCTTCAGACTTGGAAGGACAACACTTTCTGTGAAGGAGTTTGTTTCAAACATGTCCTAGCCAACTTTAATAACAATCAGTATCAGTTTATGTTATATTTAGAATATCGTCACCCCTTTACTGTCTCTTGTGATTGTAAACAGCCTTATATCGCTCTCTTCAAACCAGACAGACTTAACTGGAAAACGTCAGTAGTTTTACCTTGCAGATCACAGGAGCTGCTACAAGGCTGCTGTTCTCCATCTGTTAGTTTGTTTGTGTCACTGAGTGACTTCGATGACCTTTTAAAATGCCAAAGTCACAAAACCTTTGTTTTGTCCACAACTCAAATAAATTCAGTTTACTGTCATAGAGGAGTAAAGAAACCAGACAATATTCAAATCTGAAACGCTGAAATCAGAGAATTTGGACATTTGGCTCAAAAAGATTAATTGATTATCAAAATAGTTGTCGATTCATTTAATAGTTGGCAGTAAATCAACCAATTGTTGCAGATCTACTCAGAATCAAGAAACAATCAAAACACCTCTAGATAAAGGTGAGAAACCCTGTCAGTCACCATTTTTTTCTAAAATCTGGAGGAAGTGATAAAATATGAAGCCCTGAGTCATAATGAAGTTACAGACCTGTGCGTGTGTGGTGCTCACACAGTCAGATCTACAGATTAAACAACCTTCATTGCCACCAACGAAGAAGTTACCCCAGTTCATCAGAATATATTTCCTTGTTGCTATTTGGGAGGGCAGTTTAGAGGAAGATTTTGAAACAGGTGAGACTCCAAACGCACAATGTTAAATGTTATTTACAGACACACAAAACACACAGTGACACCGCAGAGTCAGGGGGGCAAATGACACAAACACATGGCTGTGGGTGACAGTCTGCCTGTCTGACTCTGTCCTCAGTCTCTGCCACTGCGTTGATGAGGACAATGAAGACGATTGTGACGATGATGATGATGATGATGGATAATGATAACAAGCGCTGGCTGTTATGTTGTCCTCTCACAAAAACGCTCAAAGCTTTTTAACAGCTCTGCTGTGTATGTGATGAAGGGATTTTAAAAAGTCAAAGTGCTTCTCTCCGTCGCCGTCTCACACACACACACACACACACACACATATATATATATATATATCTGCTACCTTCAGATCAAGAATCATCTTGATCATGTGCCTCACGGGTACCGGAGAGAGTGTTTGGCCTCAAGACGTCCCAAATGGGAATTTGTGTGTGTGTGTGTGTGTGTCTGCCATGTTTGTGTGTGTGCGTGCCCGTTCATGTGTGGGAGGGCTGCGAGAACAGGGGATTTTTTGTGTTGGGGAAGAGAGAGGCTTGGGCACTTCATCTTCTCTTGTGTGCACTGCCAAAAAGGGCATAGGTCAAAAGTCAGGGCGATTGGAGAATTCCGCGCTGCATGCCGACAGATCGGGTTTCAAGGGTGGGGGAGGGTTGTAGATCGCCCTGGAGGGATAGGTGCCTGTGCGTGTGTGTGTGTGTGTGTGTGTGCATGAGTACATATATATCTCTATATGTGTATATATATTTACACATGTATGTGCGCGTGCTTGGCCTGCGTGTGCTCAGATACGTGTTTATGTGTGAGCTCGTTCGGGCTGCGCCTTTTTTTAAAACATCTTGTCGTGGCTTTAATGCTCAGAGCATTTGGAACTTTCTCTTGATGTTTACTGCTTTGTGGGAGTCGTTTGGAGGAGACTCACCCATCATAAGGCAACACCTTAACTCCCTGACCTCAATGTCACATCGTCCGCAGCTGAAAGACATCTATTCCAAAAATGCTTTAGATCCATTTTGGGTCGTTTGTCAGGCAGAAGCTCAGAAACCTGTCACCATCTTTAAAAAACAAAATCATTTTTCTTAACAAATAATAGCCTGAGTTTACTTTTATGCTGTCATTCATCTTCTTTGCAATGATCTTTTTAATAATGGATCATTCTTGTGAGGATGAAGCACCTTGGTTGCTCAGATAACACTGTATTCTGCTTTTTGTGGACAAAAAAAAAAAGACAACGTGAGTTTAAACAGAACAAAGGGATCAAAGCTTAAGCTTCCTTAACTGAGCAGAAGAGATGATAGACAGATCTTAGTCATGTGTGTTACTTTCCTTGAGTAGTTTTAGGACTAAAGGGACGGTGCTACACATCCATCTGAATTGTTTTGTTGTGAGTTGCAGAATTTTGGTAGATGGTGCCCAAAGCACCAAAATTATTATCTCGAATAGATTTATTAGGATCTCTAGCAAGAGACCTTGTTGCTGAATTATATAAAACGTATTCTGTTTATTTATTTTGGTGCTTTGAGCACAACAGGTTGAGTGCCACCTAATTCCATTATATTGGAGAGAAGACAGACATCTCTACAGCCAATATCTCCAAAACTCTGCAACGCACACCAGAACAGTCGAAATGGATGCACAGCATGACAGGTATTTTGGATTTTGGGGTCATCCGTTCCTTTAAAAGGATGATTCAGATTATCTGAAGTGGGCTTATATGAGGTACTTATCGACAGTCAGTACACCTACAGTAGTTGGTGGTCAGCACACCCACAGTTTTTGAGGGGGCACCAGCATGGAAGCTATATAATGTACTGCTGTAAACAGGGCCAGCAGCGTACACTGTATTTTGAATATTTTCACTGCTTTACTTTGCCATCAGATGGGAAACTGCAGTTAGATACGCCAAGCATCGCTCTCTCCAAACCAACCAAACTCCATAGGCAAAATCAGTAATTTTACCTGGCAGAACATGGGAGTTGTTGTTCTACTGCTGCCTTGGTCTGTTAGTTTGTTTGTGTTATTGTGTGACTTTGGTGAAGCCGTACCATACATTTAATACACAGCAGTCACACAATAACACAAACAAACTAACAGATCGAGGCAGCAAGAGACCAGCGACTTCCGTGTTCTGCAAGGTAAAATGACTGATTTCAGAGAGAGCGATATTTTCTGAAAATAACAGAATCAGAAAAGGCTGTCTGATGGCAAGATAACGCCGTGAAAAAGTAATAACACAGTAAATACAGTGTACACAAAAACAATATAGATTTTTTAAGTGGCTAAAATACATTTTGTTGCTGATCCCATCCACAGCAGTTTCTTAGCTTCTGTGTGGTGCCTCTCTCTTCTTCTCCAAACTGGGGTTACGCGGACCAACATCTACTGTAGGTAATTCATTGACAAATCAAATAACCCAAACTGTTCCCTTAAACATTGGTTAAAACCAGTTTTACATTAAAATCGATCCAAAGACTGCATTCTCTGCAGATAATAACAAAGAACTTAACAGACTCACAAAGTCTCAAGTCTCTTTATAACCAACAAATCCCTTTAACGCTTCACTCAGTAAGAGTTTAAACTGTCGACTCAACCGCAATCAATCCAGGCAGACACATCCTGGGTTTAAACATTTAGCAGAAGGTGCAGTCATTCAAATGGTTTGACATGCAAAGGCGTACAGACCTCAGCGACTCGCAGCTCCCATTGTGGCCTTTGTAACTGATCATTAACGAACATGTGCTCCGGGCCTCCGGTGGCTCCCGGGGAGCCCGGACTGATCACCACAGCTGTGTTTCTATTGTGCTTACCCGCGGTGCCGAAAAATAACACAACACTCCAGCTCTGGCTACGTGCTGGAATTTATTGTATTTACTTTCCAAAGCGTAAAGAAGCAAAGGTTGGGGAAAAAAAAGGCTGCAGTGGTCGAGCAAGTAGGAAACACTGAGGAAGATAACGAGAGCACTTTTATGAAACTGAAAAACAAGGATTGATTTATGTTGGTGTGATGTACAAGTTTCTTTAGGGACGTGAAAACTGAAGAGAGAAGGTGTGAAGGGGAGGACGTGTCAACTCTGCAGGGAATTACTTCATTAAATAACTTTTTCACTGCTGAGAAACTTAAAAGTAGGATTTGTCTATGCTGTTCATAAGAAGGACTGTTGAGTATCATTCTCAGGACTTGAAATATAGAGATATTTGGTCAGTAAAGTGGTCGAGTGAAGTAAAATAATGAGAAAATAAGAAAAAACAAGCAGAGAGCAGAGTCTGTGCAGACACAGACACCACCACACACTTCTAGTGGGTCAAAAGTGAAGCATGAGAGGGATCAGGTCATTCTTCAGAATTGACATAAAAAGATGTTTCAAGGAGGTTTTGATTTTTGCCCTTCAATTATGTTGTGAAAATATATTTCAAAAGATCAAACTCTTGGCTATTAAACCATGAAACAGGCCAACCTCCTAGTGTTTCTAGTGTTTCTCCTAGAATTGTTTATATACATTGTTTTTTAGGAAAATGGTTCATATTATGCCTTTAATTAATAAATGGCATTGTGCTGAGTTTTGCAAACAGCATCTCCTTTAAAATAAGAGGAAACGCTGCACAGTAAAATCCATGTCCAATACAACACATCTACCATCTGCAGCAGATCAGTGAACTGCAAAGCATGTCTGACGAAAGCTATACATTACAGAAATCACAATAGAAGCTCTTTGTCAGCTGTTTTAATGTGACAAAGAAAACCGGCCAACTCGCTCATGACACTTGCTTTGACTTATATGCTGCTCCACAATATGGGAATTGTGGATTCACGCCTTTGGCACTTTGCAGTTTTTGTGGTTTTTGTGGTGGGCAGAGGAAGTGCCGTACTTTGACTGTGCAATGACAGCAGCTTCCAGAACAAGCAGCCCTCTCTCTGCCTCGTTCACTGTTGTCAGGAGAGAAACCAGGGTCAAAGAGTCAGTCAAATCACACAGAACAAATATTGTATGCAAGTAGTGTATGCAAATTAATTTAACCCCATAGCAACCCAGCCGGTGGACACAAGTCATTACAAACATCCGACGTTTACGAAGATACTAAATATGTTCGGCTGAATTTGAGGGAAACATGTAAAATGATGTACAAGTCTTCTAGAATATTTCATTTGACTGAAAGGTGAAGCCATAAAAAAAAAAAAAACTCAAGTTAAGATTTTCTGGGTAACTAAGGTTTTCAACCCTCCCAAATCTCCCCGAAACATCTTAAAAACTCAGTGAAGAGCTGGACACTGATACAGAATATGTATGACACTGTTTCCACAGTATGGAGTAAGACAGCTTTAACAAGGTTTAAGGTTTGTTCATGCTTCAATATGGGCATGGACAGCTGTGGACTTGCATGTGCGTCTAGACATATTACAGTCATGTATGTAGACGTGTTCCACACATGAGCACTAGAAAACAAGATGGTGACCTTATGACAGCAGGAAGAAGAGCTCCTTTGTTTACTGAATTTGGTTGAACAGTGAGAAGAAAATTAACATGTCCTGATGTTTAGGGTTTGTTCAAGCAGCAGGAAAATTAGATTTATGTCTCAGTTCAGGTCTTTAAGACAGACTGTCTGCACCGTTAATTGCAAGGGATCAAATCAGGTTTGGGCGTCCAGACATCACCAAAATATCTGCACTAATCTGTGTGGCAACGACTTAGGCATCAGTAAGTACGTATGCTGGCGAAGTAGCTTTCCAACATGGAATACTGGGGAATGGAGATCCATCATCTTGTCCTCTAAACAATCGTGCTCAAGTCACCGTGCAGAAGTTGGCAGAAGAAGGCTGGTATACGTTGCAATGTTCAGCCACTCTGATGCACTTCCATCACTCTGGTTTTGACATTGCGTCGCTTTGCGAGTGATGCAAAAAACACTTTGAAATCTGATTTGCATGGCCAGAGCCAGACTAAGATGCATCTGTAGAAATCTGATTGCAAACACCTTCCAAGCCGCCTCTAGATGTGGTTGGAAGTGAAAAAAAATTGCATTTCATGTGGGGTTTTTTTTTGCTGTCCAGACTTTCTAAAATAAATCTGGATACAATCTGGATTTGGGCTGACAGTCAGAACAAAGCCTTGGTCTCTCGTAAAATCCTGCATTCATGTGGTGTCAGAATAATCAGAAAAAATTAGTCCCCAACTGGAAAAATACACGTAGATATTGGACCAAGTCAGAACAACAACTTGGACAGTCTGGAGAAAATTTTGTTACATGAGTTGCCAAATTGTTGTCTGTTGACATCATAGACACAGAAACACTCACATGTCATTTGTAATATGGTACTACAGCTTAATTCGACCGGGCGTGGCTGCATTTTGTTACGACTGTGTCGTGGCTACCGGATCTGATTACGGCAAATTTATACAATGCTTATGATTCAACCAGAGGAACACACAGAGAATATGTGCCAAGTCTGTTTTTGACGGATGTCAAGCTGCACAGAGCAGATCGATAAGGCAGGAAGTCAGAAACAGAAACAGCTTAGAGCATTAGATCAGTTTTCAAAATAAAAGATCGTGTGCAGACTCGCAATCGAGTAACCTTTAGTTGCTGTCCACACACAGTGACCTGACTTAGTTAGAAAAGTATTAGCATTAACCCTGATAACAAGTCTGAGTGATGTCCGTATTGTTTCCATATTACAAAACCTCACAAACACATCAAAGTTGGAAATAACAACTTCCCAACTCGGCCATTGTATATTTCAAACAATGTAACTCAATGGGGTCTTTAGACTTTCCCCTGCCTGCCAAATAATGTTTCAAACTCCACACCCCCCAGATCATAACTCCAGTTTTCTGACAAATATTTGGCCTGATGTCATCATCAGGGTTATTTTATTCTACTTTGGAAAGCTCCTGCAGAGCCCCAGAGGACTTTATACAGCTGTTTTAGCAGTTAGAGTAGTACCAACCATGACAAGTAACCTTTATGCATAAACATGGTGGAATGCCCCTTTAAGGGGAAACAAGAAAAGAAAACTGTGTGTTTAGGGGTTAAAAATTCCTCTTGTTGATCTTAGAATAAATATATCACACAATGGCCTGTCCTTGTGTGCGTGATGTGCGTCTGTACATACATGTGTGTGCAGATGCAGATATATTTAAGACTTCAACAATCACAATCTCCATCAGTTTAACACGTCTAAAACTAGCAGGGCTTTTGTTTCACAGTTGCTACTGCACTGTTGCACACACAAGTGGATAACATTAGCAAGTTATTCACTTACACGCTCACACACACTCCACTTCCTTTACTTCTTCTTCTACATGGGAAGCTGACACTTTTTTTTAAAAAGCCTGCACACTCAAGTCTTTTTACAGAATCAGATCCTTTACTGGCCTTTTCACGGTTTGCTGTAGTTTTTCCTCTTTTTTTTTCTTTTACATGACCAGGGATCATGAAAGAGTGCAAACGAGTCATTGATGGATCGGATGGAGCAGTCTAAACGTGGGGCTTGACCTCCCCCGCCCCTCCCTCCCTCCCTCCTTCCACTCCCCGGGCTGTTTGAGCTGAGTGTTCGGATCAGGACCGACTCTCAGGCTCTAATGGAGGCAGCTCATTTCGAGGGGTCTCGTATCTTTGATGCCGAGCCCGTTAACAATGCGTCCTTTCTGTGACGGGGTAAGAATTGGCCAGCAGGGTTCCTGCGAGAGGGGAAAATGTAAACGGGGGATTAGCCGGACTAATGGCCCCAACTTGTCGTTGATGTTAATTAGCGTTAATTAGGACCCCCTTCATTTAGCAGGTTGGATTGAAAGGTAGAGGGTGAGCTGCCGGTGTTTTTGCAAATGTCCTGGCGCATGTTTGTGCACACATGGTTGAATTCTCATGCACACTTTTTGTTAATCTCAGCATTTCTTTGGTGCTCAGGCGTGGCAAAAGTACACACATTTTTCTATTGAATTAGAAGTACAAAGCAAAGTTAACTGAACCTCATGTCATATTAATATACTTTGAAAACTATTAAGCCATCCTAACTTCAAATAAAATTAAAGCCTCCACAAGGAGTTTTTAACAGTTATAAATAGTCCTAATTTATTATATATGGCCTACATAAGTTAATGAGACCATCAGTGAGAAGATCGGCTATTTCTGTGTAACTGTTCTTCAGATTCTCCTTGAAATCAGATGAAATGAGCCTCTGTTTGCATTTTCCCAAGCAGACTTAGAGTGAATTGTACACAGGAAGAGGGTTTTCTTTGAATAATTTTATGATTTGATGTTGTATTTCGTGTTTATTGCAGCAGAAACACTACCGCTTTTGTCCACAGGGGGCTCCAAAATCAACACAACATGAAAGTTCCTCGCAGCAGTAAAAAAAAAAATGAAAACAATCGCTTATATGTTCACATCAGTTTTAAATGTCAGCAACAGAAGCATGAAGCATTATGATCAGTTCACCTCGGGTCTAATTAAGTCTTTTTTTCTTTTCTTATAAATTCAATCATCTCGACAGGACTACTCCTTTGAATCAAGACGTGTCCTTCTGGGTCTAAAAATCAGTCCTGCAGTGCTCATACGTCTCTCAAAGGCAGCTGACAGATCGACCAGACGCCATCTGTCTGTGGTCGAGTCTCCCTTTTACATCCTTTACTTTGTTTTTGCCTCATTACATCTGTCATGCTTGTGTGTGATATCCAGTGATGGATACATCTTGATGTTGGGAAGGCAGCACACAGAGATGGTAAGTAACTGAGTAAAAATACTTAATTACTGCATTTAAGTATATTTTTCAGTATCTGTATTTCATTTTATTTTCGCTCCCTATATTTTAACACAAATATCTGTACTTTCTACTCCTTGCATAAAAAGATGTAACATGATGAAAACGGTGTAAAAGACGCAACAAGTTGAAACAAGTAAGAAAAAGTTGTAACAAGGCAAAAATGGCATGAAAACAGAAAAGATGCAACAAGACGAAAATCGGTTTAAAAGGTGTAATAAGATGAATACGACATAACAAAACTTAGCAAGACAAAAATTACGTGAAAGACGTTAACAAGACATAAATGATGTAAAAGACATTAACAAGATGTAACAAGTTGTAATAGGATGAAAATAACGTAAAAGACGTGACAACAGGAATATGATGTAAAAGATGTTAAGATGAAAACAACAACAAGATGAAAATGACATAAAAGACATAACAGGACAAATAAGACGTGACAGGATGTAACACTCCAAAAATGACATAACAAGACGAAAGTCACGTTACTAGACGTGAAAGATGCAAATGACATAAAAGAACAAGATAAAAACAACATAACAAAATGAAAACGAGGTAAAAGACATAACAAGATTTTAATGGTGTAAAAAATGTAAACAAGATGAACATGATGTAAGATGTAACAATCTGAAAATGAAGTAAAAGACCTATCAAAACAAAAACAATGTAACATTACAAGACGAAAATGACATGAAAGACAAAAACCACAAAGCAAGACAGAACAGACAGGGAGGGAGAATTAAACATGGAGAGAAGGTGAGGTTGGGTTGTCTCTGCACATAAACAGCTCACAGGGCCATTTTTTACTTGTATACTAAAACATTTCAGAGCCTCAACTTTTTCACTTTTACTTGAGTAAATAAGTTGAATCAACACTTCTACTTTTAAGTCTTTTTTTCCACAAGTATCTGTACTTCTACTTGAGTATAGAATGTGTGAACTTTTGCCATTTCTGATAATTTCCCTCAAATACATTAAAACTAAAGTAAAGGGTCTCTTTTGAAAAGGTGAGGGGAAGAAAATGTCTTAAAATGTAGGGAGTTAAGGTAAAAAGCTGTCAAAAAAACAAACAGTCAAGTAAAGTCCTGAACTGAGGTACAGTAATGAGGTATTTGTGCTTAGTTACTTCCCACCTCTGTCGGTGCTCACACTCGTACGCTGACGGCTTCCTTCTGTTTGTTCTTCGCTCGTTGTCAGAGGCCATTTGCTCTCGCCACAATGACTCCCTTTCACTGGGTTTGATCTTTGCTGCTATTCAGCCTCCTCTCTTTTCAGTGGTCAGGAGAAGTAACCACCATTCCACCTCGACTCTTTGCACAGCCCTACAGCCAACCGTACCCCCTCCTCCCCCTCCCAGCCCCCGTGCGTGTGTTTGTGTGTCCACTGATCCAGGGCAATGACAGTGGTAGGATTTGGGGTCTTTTTGCATCCGAGGTTCCTCTGCTGAGACATAATCGGCCACTTTGTTGGGTCGGTTAACCCCCCGTATTGTCCCGGAGGCCCCTTAGAGCTCTGATGCCATTCAGCTTGCTGGTGTCTCCCCCCTCCTCCGCTTGCTTTGGCAGCTTTGTGCAACACGTACATGTGCAAACACACATTCAGGAAGCGGGTGACACTTACACATGCACACAAACACAGAGAGGGCATGTCCTGCATGCTACCTGAGGCTTGTTTTTGCTTTGACATGCGCGGCCACCCCTTCCAGTGGGCTCACTCTCGGGCTCCCAGCAGGATTCAGCGGTGTGAAATGGGGGGCCCTCAGTTTGTTGCTGGAGAAGAAGGGGGGAGAAAAAAACGCTCCTCTCTGGCCAACACCTGGTATCACTTTATTAACCCTCGGCTGTCTTGACCTCTGAGAGCCGAGGAACAGCAGGGCCAAAGGGGGCCGCGAGGGAGTGAGAGGTGGGGAGGGGGTTGGAAGAGGAGAAGGGGTGCAAGGGGTGTACGGACGTCACCGCGCAGCCTTTGAAGGGGGAAGTGATGCCCCCGCAGCAGAGCCCCCGCGATGACTTTACCAGTACTGTGACCCCCCTTGACCCTGACACCCCCCTCAAAAACCCCAACCCTCTCTCCTCCTGCAGCTGCTGGTTCCCGTTGGCCCGCCGAGGGCCGCTGTGGCGGAGGGAAAAGGAGGAATGGACGGAGAGGAGGAGAGCGGAGAGAAGAGGGGAGAAGGGGGGCATGCAAAAGGTCAACTGTTGGTCAGAGGTTTTTATTGGGAGTGCAGGAGGGAGGGAGCGGGAGTGGGAGTATGCGTTAAAGACCACCGTCTGAGATTTTAACTGCAGGGAGGGGAATTTGGCCTTTTTCCACCCCTACACACGTTTAGCAGTTAGAGGACAGGCTCTGAGGAGACCTGTATGCACGCTGAAGTGCAGAGAAGTTAAGTGAAGTGACGCCCCTGGGCACCGCAGGGTCATTTCAACTTTGACGCATGATTTTTGGGGGGATTGTATACTGCGTGTTGACTGGTGCTGCACGGCAACCAGACAGCAAAGTTGAGAGAATATCCTCACGTCACATGCATCGCTTATTCAGGGTATCGGAGATCTCTTGGGTCACGTAATTACCGTCGGATAGTAGGCCTGTGGAAATTCCATCAGAGGGACGTCAGACTGGAGGATTAGCACTGATCCAATCAGAGGTTACGATCGGTCCGAGGCAAGTCTGAAAACCCTATATGAGCCTCTGATTAGTTGCTGGCACAGTCAATAGGGATTCATGATCCACAAATAGAACCTGTAGGAACAAGTTAGCTCCTCTGACCTTTCATCGAAATCACTATCAAGATGCTTGCTGACCACTTGTCAATCTCACCTGTACTGCAGGCAACGGATGCACTTTCACAGTCAAAGATAGGAGAAGGGGGCTGAAACTTCAGATCACTTTCATATTATAAAATGTGTAGAAATTGTAGGAACGTGCCATCACAGTTTCCAAGAGCCCAAGGTGATTAATTTACTTTGTTCATTTTTTTTATTGGTACTTCTCTTAGACGTTTGACCTTTACTCTGCAGAATGATTTATGTGCATGTAGGAGCTCATATGCAAAACTCATGCAAAACGAAACTCATGCAAAACTCTGGGCTCCTGTAGAAACATGGTGGTGCAACATGGCGGCCTCCATGGAATAGGACCTGTGCCCTCTGTTAGAGCTAAATGGCTCAATTTAAGGTCAATTCTAAGATATATAATACAATAAATATTATCTTCTATTTCTGCCATATTCTGCTAATAAAGCTCCATGAATCACACACATGAACTAATCTGAAATTAAGACATTTATTTATTTATTAAACCCTTATTTAGGCCATTGGCCCAATGGGAAACCCACTGAGACCGAGGTCTCACTTTCAGTGGTGCCCTGGTTACATACAAAACATTTTATAATCATGGAACAATACAAACAATAAAGCATTTTTTTAATCAAGCAAAAAGAAGGCAGTAAAACATCAGTACTTGAACACCCACCATCAATGTTAGCATATCGATCATTAATTTCAGTTAAAGGACATGTTAAATCCTAAGTAAAGCATTCACATACCTCGACATCAAGCTCATGTAACAAATTTTTGAATGTGCCCAAGGAGACAAAGGCATTTAACTTAGCAGTCTCCTGGAACTTATTCCAGGCGCTAAGGCTTTTTTTCCCGGTTCAGATTTGACTAGTGGCGCCTCAAGGACAAACCAATCCCGAGATCATGTCTGTAAAAGCAGGATTTTGTGACATCACATCTAGTTTGGAAGCAAATCCTGGTTCAATTTGCAGCTGAAACACGTGAAACCTCCAGCACAAATACACTGAGCAACAGTTAAACTTATTCATATTAATAGATACATAGGGAGACAGATTAGATGCAATTTTAATCAAGTGATAAAGTAATAGTTTAAGCACTACATATAAAAATACACTTTGTGTCTCCTTGGAATTCAACATGTTCTCATCCCAGTTCGATGACTACTACTGCTACACACCGTTAACGGTGTAAATGGGTTAACGGGTAAAGGTTAGGTTTAGGAAATATGTTACGTTATGTGCATCACGTGTTGTCAGTGAAGCACGTCACAAGGTGAAAGTCACATGGTGCAAGTCATGTCACACATGTAATGTTATGTACCTTAAAACTTTTAATAACCTTTTGGTTTTACATTGGACACGAACCCTGGATGGAAGTGTTTGTTCTCCTGCAGATGCAGACTCTCTCTTCATATTTTGTGAAAAGCTTGGGCATCTCATTCAGCCGCAGACGACTTTACACTGAAGTCATTTGTGCTTCTGTAGGAGTCGGGCACTGACAAAACATTGTATTTGTTTGAGCTGGGTATGAGAGTATTCTGTGACATTGTAAATTTGTATATTGCTAAATTATTACTTATTACTAAATGTTTGTTTTCATAATTACACAGTGTTGACAAAGTAATTTCTACCTGAATTATGTTCACAGATGTTTCTTTGAAACAGTTTATATAACACACATCTGCAGAGGTGGTAGGAATAGATGGCAGGTGTACAAAGTGCAGGACACCCAGACTCTTCCAACAAAAGTGCTTTGGTTAAGGTGGGAGAATATTGTGATTTTGCGTAGGCTTAAGCAATAAAAGCACTTCGGTTAATAATACATAATGCTGTAGTCACAATGATCGAACTTCATATTTTCAGTATCAACATTTTTGCAACTTGCCAGGCACATTAATTATCAACGTTTCCTCATGATGTTAAAATAAAACATTTTTTTTGCCGGGATTATGTTTCCCTCAAACTGTATTTGCTGTGTATTAGTCGTGTATACACATAATATCTAGGAGAATACTTGGACTGACTCCAGAGAGATGTGGAGACCAACTCAGGAGCCACTTGAAGATGAATCAAACCTGCCTTCACTATCTCCAGCCTCTCTGCTCTCAGCTCTCTTGTTGCCTAATTTTTACTGGCCTCCTTATCACAAGTTGAGCACACACACAAAGATGACATCTGTCCGGAGACGCACACTCTCCGAGACACACAGCAGTCGCCATGTCAGGCTTTTCTCTGCGGGGGAACAGATTACACAGGCTTTCTCTGGGTCGTGTCGGGCACTCATCCAGACTTCACTCCACGACCAGGAAGACATTGTGAAAAACAAGGTTATCTCCTGACTCAACCCCTGCAGTGCAGCGTCAACACCGTTCTGCAGAGGCTCGCCTCGGCCGGCGAGTCACAAGGGCTCAGCCTTCAGCCAGGGTCCAGAGGTTAATTTATTGCCTGATCGCATGACCGCAGTTTGGAGTAAAAAATGGCAGTAAACGTTGCATTATGAAGGTGGAGGAAGGGTGGAGAATCAGAGTCTGCCTGCAGAGAACACCGCTTGGTTAAGTGCATTGGTCACAGTCTGAATGCCTGGCAGTTTATAATCAAGGCTGTCTGAGCACAACTGACCAAAACAGATAGATAGATAGATAGATAGATAGATAGATAGATAGATAGATAGATAGATAGATTGATAGATAGACAGATAGATAGATAGATAGATAGATAGATAGATAGATTTCTTCTTCTTTCTTCCTCTCTGTCTTCTTTCTTCCCTTCTGTCTCTTTCTCTCTGTAGGCATCTTTTTATGGAACTGACATTCCTGGAGTGGTCGAAACAGAAGCCCTTGTTTAGAGGCGAAACCCTCCCACCCTATCCCCTTTTTTCATCTTCCTAGTTTTGGAGCCCTGGGTCAAAGGTCGAGACCCCCTCCAGCTTCAGAGACATGTCAGGTCATGCAAGCCACATAGCATTCCCTGTATAGCCCCCCCACCGCCCCACCCTGCCTCCCCTTCACCCCCGGCAAAAGGCCCACTGCCTCTTAGCAGTGACAAACCCCCTTACACAAGAGGTGTGAGAGTGTGTGCGGTTGAGTAAGCGTGTGTGTGACATTTTGAGAGGTAGTGAGTTCTAGCAAACACTTGAGGATTTTACGTCGCTGAAAGTGGTTTTGGTTTGTTGTCTGACAACTATGGTAAAATTTTAACACTAAAATTATGTATCTGTCTAAGCTAGTAACATGCAGACTTTTCGTAGTTTTTTATTTTTCATTAGTTTAGCTTAATTAATTTAGTTGTAATTGTTTAAAACCTAAACTTTTAGTTTTGCTGCATTAGTTTTAGTTTTTTTTTTCTTCTATGGTTGATCATGTAGACATCTCAGTCTCAATAACCCCTGCCTCCTTATGCTTGTTGTGTTCACAGATTCGACCAAACTGACAAGGACTAAGGAACGTCTTTTCAACGTGCAACAAGATATTCAAAATACATCTTTTGGACAAATATCCAGAGGAGTGCAGTGTTGAATTTGGTGCTCATTGGCCAAATAGTGGCCCTGTAACAACGAACTTTACCTTTCAGCCTGGACTTTTGAATCTTAAGTCTCAGAAGCCAGCTGACTTCATGCTTGACGGGTGGACTGCTGAGGACTCAGCGGAGTGCGGCGGTTCTTGACAAAGCTGCGAGCTGCAGTTCTGGGTGCCAAGTGATCAGCCGCTGTCGACCGGGCACGGCTCCGAACGCCACCGAAAATCTGTACTCAAGTAGAAGCACTGTCACATTTCTGAAATCAAGTCAGTTTTATCTGTATAATATTATTTACAGAGACCAAATACTTCCCACCAAGATCAAGCACCAAGGGGACAGAGAGACAGAGCTGATCCAGACTCTTTTTTATTAAATTACTCAACTACTGTCAGGCATTCAATTGAAAGGTTTCTGTTTCTTGTAGAAAAGGCTGTCACAGGCAGCTGGACTTGGTAGAGTCCAGTTGTCATGTCATGTCATTTGTTTTCATCTGCTTGTCCTGGCTTCCATTGGCCCGTTTGTGATCTAATAGCTTAATTGTCTATAAAAATGCTGATGAAAACTTTAGATATTAATTCAAATTTTAGGCCTGTGAATTATGATTTAAATTTATTTAAAAGTAACTAAGCAGATTACATAGTGTAGTGCATACTTAAGTAAGAGTAAAATTATAGTCTTGAAAAAATCCACATAAAAGTACAAGTACCCCCACCAAAAATTCTACTTAGTTACAGTAATTTGAGGGGTTGTAATTAGTTACTTCCACCTCTCCTGAACGACCACACCCCGGATGGCGACTGCCCCTGAACAGCTGTGTTTGCAAATATAAACATTTTAAGTTTTGAAAGACTTGCTGACATGTTTCTTACAGTAAAACTGATCTGACATTGCAGTAAATAAGTAAATATACAAATAAATAAATATGTTTCACTTCTTGGAAATTGCATTCGATGTTCTGACACTGTGATGAATCTAAATAGCAAAATAAATAAACATAAGTTGCTGGGTTGCAGTAATAAATCAGTGATGTGTATTGATGATGTTTTTTTTTTTAAAATACAATCTGGGAAGGTTGTACATGTTCCTGTGTGAAATGATAAGCTGAAGTTTCATCTGTCAGGACTGTAAGCTATGGTTCACTGCCTTTGTGTAGCACGCAAGCAATTCAATGAAATAATGCAAAAATAGGAAATAAAGGGCCATAAATCAAAGTGGAGCTGAATTAAAACTGTCAGGAAGCAATTAGGAAAACACCATAATTCCTCCAAATGGGGGCCAAAGTTGAACAGATAGCAAAATATGTGTTAAATGAAAATAACCAATTTTGGGAGTGCATCGCTGCCAAATGTCAAAGGCCACGAGACTCTGCGGGGCCTTCGCTCGTGTCCTCTTCGCTTAGTCAGCAAATGGAACCAGCGCCCTGATCCCACACGAAACGGGATGAAAAATGGGCTTGAGATGCACAAACAGGGCTGGGATGTAGTGCAGAGAAAAGGGTGACCCCTTTCCAACAGATAAACAAATAACTAAATAAATCCTGGGGACACTGGGGGTGAGGGAAGCTACCCCCGAGGGGTCAGAGCAGGAACAGATAAATCTCCCTTAAAGACGCCAAGCCTCTCCCTGCAGTTAACCTCTTAATCAACCCCAATCGGCCAAAGGAAACAGCGCTGACTTTCAAAAAACCATCAGCACTGTGTCTCTGCAGAGAGTAAACACCCTCACACATTTGCACAGTGTAACTCAGAGTGTGTGTATAGAAATGTGGGGTCATTCACTCCTGCATAATGAGAATTTAATTACAACGTGCTTTAAAAATAAGGAAGTTCATCATCAGTGTCTCTGATGCTACAATTTGGTTTACCTGGACACAGACCCAGGAGCATAAGAGAGAGTACAAGCTAGCTAAACTAGCTAGCTGGTTTAGTGAGCTTGCTAGCTAACATGTTAGCTAATGTTACTGATCATACCTGTGAAGTTTGAAGACAGGTGTTTATAATCTAATGATATTAATTATTAATTATCTTTATGGTTCATTCCACTTTCTGCAGGTGAGTCTTTAAGATCTAGGTGGAGGAACTACATGTTTTGTGGTTACAATTGTCTAGCTAACATAAACATTCAAGTTACTTAGCTTTTTAAATGTGTGCCAGCTGCTGTGAACTTATTCTATCAGTTTCTCAAGGCGCCTTTAATTGGCATGATGGTGTAAAAGTAATTCATTAATATACGCTTTATTTAAAGAATTTCTTTTGAACCTACATATTTAATATGTTCAGGAAAACTACCTACATGTGTCTGCTATGATAAATCACTTAAAGTTTTCAACGGAGAAAACAAGTCAAGGAGATTAAACTGAAGATGGACGCTGCCCGTTGTCTCAGTTGTGAGCTACTGTTGTAAGATGGTTAAAAAAACAGCATTAAACAAACAGTTTTCATGGCAAATCAACAATATTTCAGTCAAGTAAATGTTTTTACATTCATTTCATACCAAGGATGTGATCAGATAATGTATAATACATAATAATATTATTTAAATTTACCTGCTATACCAGCATTCATGTCCTTCCTTACCGGTAAATACATAGATTCCACCTACACAGTTCACCAATTTGATTGCTGGAGGTTATAAAAGTACAATACAACCCTAATCTGATTTAGAATAGAATTGAACAACATGCTAATAAACACAAAGTAGCCTGTTGGCCAATAAGACTCATGCTTTTTGAGGAGACCCTTTGTAATTGCACACTGACTGTGTTACTAATGAGCTGCTGGTTGTGCTCATGCTTTGGCGTTCCTTATGGACCAGACGTGGCACGCATGACATGAAAACTATGCTAACTGATGAAGAACAGATACATGCAGACATTTTAGCTTCACATCATACAAACACAGCTTTATATAAAAAAACCCAACTTGGATCATAAGTTTTACTTAATTTGTGCTAAACAGGTTTTCTAACCGCCATTTCCCGACGAATCCTGTTGATGTGTTGCGGGGATGTTTAGTACAATACTGGCCACATGCTGATGCACATCCTCTCCCCTACTACTAATCAGAGGTGGGAAATATCTATAGGCCAACTAACTTCTTTACTTTTACGCTATTTTTACACAAACATCTGCACTTTCTACTCTTTACATTTTCAAAACGGATTCATTACTTTAGTTTTATTGATTATTTTTAATTTGAATCACTGCACACCACCTATCCAGCATAAAGACTTATTTCAACCTACATGGATGAGACTATAACATTGAAAAAAGAAGTGTATCCTTCGTGTATCCATCAGTGCATGACAGACGCAACAAGATGAAAAAGACAAGTGAGGGCGACTCGACTGCAGTGAAAAGGTGAGATTCAGATAGCTTTGCACAAAAACAGCTGGTGGAAATGTCCTTCAGAGGGCTTCTTATTACTTTTATATCTTGAGTACATTTCAGGGCCTGAACTTTTCACTTTTACTTGAGCAAAGGAGTTGAATCAGCACTTCAACTTTTACCAGAGTCTGTGCTTCTTCTACTTGAGTAAAGAATCAGTGCACTTTTGCCACCTCTGCTGTTACTGGCTGTGTCTGTTAAAGCAGATAATGTGATATACGTTGGTGATGTTATTGATGTGCCCTCCAGAAAATCCCATGTTTGTGTTCCCCCTCTAAGTTGCAGTGAGATCTGCGTCCTCGTCACCAGTCATTCACCTCCTCACATGATGTCTTTCTGGTCTTTGTCAGTCCATCAGCGAGCCCTTATAGAACAGTGCATCAGCGATTAACCTTCTGCAGGAATAAGAGCATCCAGATCGTATCTGTTCATGGGTCATGCAAGACACGGGCTGCAGACGTAAGACCCCCTAACAAACATGTCATTCTTAGCTTTGAATTTCTATTTCGGTAACACGCTCAGGTTGCATACCTGGTCACTTGATGGCTCCTTTCCTCAATAGGATCATATTTAGCAGCGGCTGGAGCGGAGCGTTGCTTTGTGGGATCTGGTGTTGTCAGGCAGGCCATAAATTAACAAGAAAACCGGTGGCCTCTGCATTTCCTAGGCCATCCGGTGCGGTCATGTTTACCACCCCTTGCCCCGATCCTGACACCCTTGTGTGTCAGAGCCTCCTGCAACCAGTTGGTCCAGCCATCCATCACTGGGCATCGAATACAAGTGGCAAACTATTCTGTGCATTTGTTTGCTGTTAGGTATGATAGGACAAATTTTGCTATTATTACACAATTCAAGGTCAGAAAAGATGTTAATGTCCACTTTCTTCTAATTGTTTGGAGTCCCTGGAGCATTTCTGCGGTGCTGTGTGGTCTTGGACACATCAAGCCTTGATGTAGGACGAAATAAAACTTCCAAGTGCTGTTTGACCCAGGTCCGCTTGGCACACAGAGGACCTGTTTACACCTGGCATTAAATGTGCCTTGTCTGATCCGATCACAAGTGGACAGCTCTAAGTACGTCTGTTACAGTAACACCTGGCACTAGAATGTGCCTCCAAATGCATCTCAGGTGACCTCATGTGACCTGATCTCACTTTGCTGCTCTGTATGCAAACATACAAATGAAACTACAAAGACCAAATGCGTTGTTTTTTAACCAGTAACAAACCTGAAACAAATGAACGCAATGTTTTTTTTACACAAAGAAAGAAATAATTATATGATATATAGCATTTTCCAAATAAAAAAAACAGTGTTTCACAAAGTTTCTAAAGTTCAAGCAGCTGCTAAATGTTGGCAGGAAAGATGTACAGTGATTCTGCAACAACATGACATCAGTTTAAGGAAAGAAACAACTGAACATATTGCATTTAATGCTGAATTCACAAGAAGGCTGTTTATTAAGGTTCTTATATCTCAAACTTGTCACTTTCTCCACAGCCATCAAAGACGCATGAATTCAAATTATATTGAATATAGTGGTATATGATATTAATTAATTATTAATATATTGGTTAGGCTCCTGTTTACTGTATTTGTACAATTTAACATGTTAACTGTCAATATAATGCTGTCCTCTTTCATAACTTTAGTGTCAGTAGTGAAGTCAAACAGTGTGTTCAAATACCAGCTGCCAAATGTTGGCAGGTCGACACACTTCAGACTACATGACATGGTTTTTAATATATTGCACTTAATGTTGAAATTACATGAAGGCGACACACAAAGTTAATTCAGTTTCTCCTCAGTCAGTAACTCTCAAAATGGTCAAAATAGGGTCAGAGTCTGTTTTTGTGAAACTGGTACCTGGGTTAGGTTGAGGGGAAACAAACACTTGGGTTAGGGGAAGATCATGGTTTGGGTTAAAATGATCACTGTATCCCAATGTGGTCTGAGCGATGTCCTCAATGTGTCTCAGGTTCATTCACACATGTTCTTAGAGCTGTCCACTTCTGATTGGATCACCCAAGACGCATGTTAGTACCAGGTGTAAACAGGAGGTTCTGATCTTTAATTTGACAAAACAAATATTTACATCTTCAAATATTTTTCTTTACAAAATCTCATGAAGTACGGGCTCAGATTGGTTGCTGTAATTATTGCTCGTGTCCATACTGGCCACCAGGAGAACCCATAATACAAATGTACTGTAAGTGAAGGTGGACAAAATCCACTGCCCTCCCTCTGTGTGAAAATGTTCAACTGAAGGCTATTCCAGGTGTCATTCTCTTATTCTGCTGTAAAATAAAATAATAAACAGATCAAAAAATTGTAATAGCCTATATGGATTTTTCCTAAGTCTGAAAACAATATTTTACAAAAAAAAAAAAAATACAGTGTGTTTCAAACAAATGCTTGCTCATATTTTAATCTCTTGGGAAAATGTTGCTATACTACAGTACTGATATAAAATCTCTAAACAACTTTCTGCTTGAATAAAATCTAAGATATTTGTCATTTGATTCTTTTGCTTCCTTTTCTAGGAAGAATTGTGAAGAAAAAAAAATGTCCAAAAACAAAGAGTGACCACATACATGTCAGAGTGGGTATTGTCTTTATTGAGGGATTAAAGGAGGTGGACATCACACACAAACCTTAAGTTGATCCTCATTTAATTATCCCCCCTCTTTTTTTTTCCTTACTGAAATCCTGCTGGTCAAATTCATCATAAGCCTCAGCTGTATAGAATTACACTCTAATTATTAGGCTCCAAACCCTGAGGTGCCCTTGGTCACTGGCCTACAGCTCATGGAGTCTCCTAATAGCGAGTCACAGGGCTAATTGGGAGACAGGTAAGGTTACATGTGACAGCAATTAAAGCCGAGCGCAGGGCCAAGCGCCTCGGGCGAACCCGGCGAGCCGAGCGCTCAGGACCTCTCACACAAGGGGAGAGGTTTTTTTTTTTTAGCGCTTTTTTTTCCTCTGTGGGGAAACAAAGTTGGGAATTACAGTTCCCGTTTTTTGTCAATAGACGGAGAGGATTATGTAAGTAGCCTTTGAGTGCCTGTTGTTTTGTATTGAGCTGCTTTTGTTGCGCTCTAGTTAGCCGAAATATGACTTACTGATCGCTTTTCTTTCACTTTTCCTTCAGTCAGGTAGGTTGATTAATAATAAGAATTACTTTTAGAACTTGTTAGACTTGTCAAGAAGCCCTGCTTCGCTCCAATGATGGACAGTCACTGCTAGTTTAAAAACACAAACAATTCAGTTTAACTGAATAACAACTGCAGTTCGTGTTTATTATGGTGTTTATTGTTTATTTAGATTTGAAATGGTTGAATCATTTATCAGTTCAGTTATTAATTAATTTAATTCTCATTTATCGCACTCTTTATCCTTCCGTCCCTCCACTGAATATAGGCTACTTTTGTTATTATTATTATTATTATTATTATTATTATTATTATTATTATTATTGTTGTTGTTATTATCATTATTAACAAATATTTCAGATTGTAAAACGTGTAAAACTAAATAGAAAGATATAAGAAAATCTACATTTTTCGATTTTATTTTAATTCTATCTATACAAATATTTCTAAGAGCCAAACCACATTTGTTATATATCTGTGCATTTTTCTTGGTTTTTATTTTGCATTTACTTTAGCAATGTGCATTTCTTTTTCACAGTTTCTTTTTCACAGATAGATAGATAGATAGATAGATAGATAGATAGATAGATAGATAGATAGATAGATAGATAGATAGATGACTGAGGGGAAGTGTGAGAGCGTGTCTAAACAGATTATCACTCCTCGGAGTTTTGCTCCCATGCAGCACGGGGCGGTGGGGGGACTCTCGGCCCCCTGGCAGCGGTGTTGTTGGAATTACCTTCACATGACAAATCAAGAGCCTATCTGGGAAAATAATCAGGTCCCCGCTGCTCTCGGCGTGGAAAAAAACCCATTAGAGAACAACACTGTCACTGTCAATTACCGCAATGGCCTTTTGTGCGCTGGCAGAGGCTGTATGACACAACAAACCCACAAAATCAACACTTTCCCGACTGGTAAACCATTTAGGGAGCTTGTACGGCCCGGTGAGAAGTTTGGCACCTTTTGTTATTGTTAGCTTTGAGCAGCTGAGAGGCGTCTTTGTCCACGTGATATGTGAGCTTTCTGGAATATTGAAAATATTCATTTATCACCTTGCGTGATTTTTGTTGTTGTTGTTGTTTTGGCACAGTTTAAGCTACAATATTTAAAGATTTAGGTGGGAAAAATATGATTTTAGGACATCAGCGAGATCACATACACTTGACAGCTGGCATAAGATTGATTACAAGGCAGTGCTGCATGGTGGATAAAACGTCTGCTAAACTATGACCTCCAGTCGTTGATCAGAGAGCAAAACAACAAATAAACAAACAAGACATCATATTTTCTGAATATTAATGTTTAGTTCATGTCATGAAAATACCCCTAAAATATTTTGCAGAATCCTCAAGACATGTTTTAAGTCAGTGTTTCTGAAACTTTGTTTTATATTTAATTTTTAGGTGTGAAGATAATAAAGTCAATTAATGATCAAATAAGGATCACTATAAATTACAGTACATCAGAACAGTCAAGCTTATTTCTTTCCTTCTCAAACTTCCAAAAAAGAAAAAAGGAAAAAATTATGATTAAAGTTAAATATTCCCCTCTTTTGCTGGGGAGCCACTACAATCCACCCAAGGAGCCACAATTTCAAGACATATTAGAAAATACTCTGGTTTGAATGATATATTCTCCACAAAAACAAAATTACTTCTCAAAATTATGTCTTCTCCTCGTCCCTCATTGAAAAAGAATGGACATGTGAATGCTGAAGTTTAACAGCTCTGGACACAAGATGTCACTGAAAAATCCTGCAGCTGTTTGTGCACCTGAGGTTTAAAGTGTCCACATCATATTTTTGTAAAGTGATGATTATTGGTTTCTAAATTAGATGTGTTGTGGCAAAATCATGCTCGAGTCAAGCTGAGATGTAAACGTTCATCCTGCAGAGTATGAATGTGAAAACAGCCTCCATCATTCTGCACAGTGACGTCAAACATACAAATGAAGCAACAAAAAAGCAAAACACACATTTGAGATAAAAATGTTTCATTAGAACATAAGTGTTCGACACAGCCAGTTTTCAGAGCTTATTTAAAATTTTAAACTCATTTCTGTTCCACTTTACAATAAGACTGCCCTAATAAATGATTTATGAATGTTCATAATTAGGTTGTTAGCACTTTATAAATCATTAATGAGCTGTTACAACAGATAAAACAGGCAAACAATGACCTGTTGCTTGCAAAATACTGAGCCCACATTTATCTGTACTGTTAAGCCTCAGATCTCATATCTTTATAGATATCTTTATAAGATCTTTATACCTGTCAGCTTCATCATATTGAAAATATCAAGGTAAAAACAAGCCTTAGTGTATGAATCTGGTAATTTGAAATGTTAATCTGATCCCAAATGAAACTCTTAACCTTAAATGTGAGTCACTTATTAACAGATATGTGATGAAGCTGACAGATATAAACGCTGCTGATGAAGAGGACACAGTAAACTAAGTAAGCAAGGAGATCAATGAGGGCTCACTATTTGACAAGCAACAGGTCATTGTTGCCCTTTTTAACTCTAATGTGTTGTAACCTATTAATGATTTATAAAGTGTTTGCAGCCTAATTAGAAACCATTTATAAAGGAAATCTTAGTGTAATGTGGTGCTATGTATTTTATATTTTACATTAACGCTCCCTTTGCCAGTTATAAATGCTTATAACGCATTATTAAGATTAATCAGCAGTAACTGGACCTTGCCAAATAGTGAGCCCACACTGCTGTATTAAGAACTCTGTTACAACTTCTTTATAATTGTTTATTATTGACTTATAAAATGTTTACAGCATTAATCATTTAATTATAAACATTTATAAATTATGTATAACGTCAATCTTATTGCAAAGTGGTACCACTGTGTTATAATCTATTATAATTATTTATTGATGACTTATAAAGTGTTTACAACCTAATTAATAAGATAATTACAACCCGTTTATAGATGATTTATTAGTGTGGTGTTATTGTTTAGTTGTATACATCTTAACAGCAGGTTTGTTATTGCTGGTGTGGATGCACAATATTTAATTTTCAGTGGGACACTTTAAAGTACTCGTATCACAACAACCGCTCCTGTCAGTCAGAACCATCCTAATCGACGGACGTCCAATCAGAACGCCCCTTACTTTTTAACAGACTTTTGGGGCCAATCCCTGCCGGTCCTTCTTTTTCCACCTCTCCTGCTGAGGGGAGGGGATATGACCTTATTTGGCAGTTATGACCGTATATGGAGCGCCGCCAGGGGGGCAGCCGTACGAGGCAGCCTGCTGGTGACACTTTCCCCAAATCGTAGCTTTGCCTCTCGGCGGAGGGACGCACAGACAGTCGGAGGGTGACGCGAGACACTCCAGCGGCAAACATTGTTCCGTCGGTGTTGTATCTGTCACACGCAGACGATCACTGAGGATACACCTCCCTGCCCGCTGTGCTTTGGGTAAATACATATCGCGCGCTGACTGACGTCGCTTTCCAAAAACTCACCGCAACAGCAGGAGGAACGAGGGTCGCCGAATCCTTGGGACGACGCTTTACATGCGGCTGATTCCAGGAGCTTTCTGGGACTAAACACCGAATATTAACACGAAACGTGGTCGGTACTGAATCCAGCTGTCATCCAGGAGGCAGAATCGATCCTGACTCAATCTAATTGCGGCGTTGAACGCGTGGGATAGACTGGAGCGAAGAGGCGAGGCTGGGAGGCGAAATATTGTTGCCTGTTACATCCCGTGTATTTCCCACTCTGAATAATCTAAAAAGACAATAAAACAAGAAAGAAAACGTTGTGTTTTCGCAGCCTGCATGCCGACTTACTGGACTGACTTTTCCAAGAGGTTCCACTCTGCAGAACAACGTGTTTATGGATTGCTGCGCAGCGAGGAACACCGGGAGTTGTAGGCTACGCGCTCGTGCATCGATCATGTCGATACCTCGCTGTTCCTGTAAACTTTGATAGATGTTTACGGACAGAACTTATTCATATAGAAAATTTTAAATAAAAAAAGCTCAGATCAGCTTAGACTGACCTCTGGAGGAAGTGGGAAGCGCCCTCTTCGCCCTCCCTCCTCGGGGTTTTCTCTCAAGACGTCAGGACGGATCTGTATCACTGAGTCGGACTCTCCTTCTGTGATTTAAACAAAGACCAAAGTGTTTGGGGATAGCATGGCAATGGTAGTAAACCAGTGGCCAGAGAACATTTCGGCAGATCCGGGGTCTCAGCTCCAGATTTGCGGCCAGGAGCCCGGCGGCGCGCCTGGGACTCCAAACGGGTCCACCCCGGGGAACGACGGACTTTCCGGGGACAAGATCCCCAACGTGGACTGCATGGTGTGCGGGGACAAGTCCAGCGGGAAGCATTACGGCCAGTTCACCTGCGAGGGATGCAAAAGCTTCTTTAAGCGCTCGGTGAGGCGGAACCTGTCGTACACCTGCCGGGGGAACCGAGACTGTCCCATCGACCAGCACCACCGGAACCAGTGTCAGTACTGCCGGCTGAAGAAGTGCCTCAAAGTGGGCATGAGGAGAGAAGGTAAGGCCGGAGAGCTGTGCGCTGTGGGTGTGTGATGGATGTCAGCGTGAAACGTTTGTTTACTAAACGTATTTCTGTGCGTAAACCTGTGCGTAATTCTAAATATCAGTCTTTAACAGGCCATTAAGGCTGAAACTGAGCCGTAAAAGATTTTACTGTTTTAAAAACACATTGGCTGGGGCTGTTGTCTCCAACTCTGTTTCTCTTAATTCATTGCCTTTCTGAAAATAATATCTGCAACACACTATGAAAGCGCAGATCACCTTTTTGTTGCAAGACACCATTTCAGAAAATTCTGGACACAAACAGATTTGGATTGCAGACAGTTATTTCACCACATAGATGTATTTTCTCCCAAAATAAAACTTTTTTTTTTTCATTCTCACGTGTCTAGGGTGATCAGATGTCCTGAAAAATGCGGGAGAGTCCCGAATTACAAGTAGCTGTCCCGAATCATATTAGTCCCGAAAATTAACCATTATAGCAGCAGATAATATGAACAACATATAAATCCGTCAAAAATTCTGACCAAATCACTTATGTTGACTCGTCAAAGTGGGAGATTTTGCGCGTAAAACGCGTCTTGTTTCGTGTCGCCTGTTGATCCAATAGTGATCCAGTTTAGACCACAGTCGCTGTTGTTATGGGTAAATAATCAGTCACCACCTGCGGCACCACAATGCTGATTTCACATTCATTTACCAAATCTAAACCATTCACCGTGGCGCGCTGTGAAATCCCTCCTTTGTCCCCCTCTTTTAATTATGCTGTTTGCTCACCGACACCCGGAGCCGCTATAAGAGGATGCCGCTACATTTGTTGTATTGTGTCGGATTAACAACGGGTCAGTTAGTGTCAAAGAGGGGCAGTGGAAACGTGTTGGTGGAGAGGGGCGCTTCCATTAATAATTATCATACAGCGTCGACGTCCCATTCAGGCGAGCTGCTGTGATGGTGCATCTTAAACATCACTGTTGGCAGCGATACGAAGAATTTTTGTGCGTTTGTTTTTGCCACCAATTCATCACGTAGAGAATCTCATGATTTAAATGATCAAAAAGCAGCGAGAGTCTTTAGCTAGATTTATTTTTTCTGTGTAATATCTTTGGTAACCTGATAAATAACTTTGACGCACCTTAACGCAGGTGAGCCACAGGTAATAAAGCTTTAATTGTCTTATAAGTGCAAAAACAGTGAGTTATGCGCCCCTCAAAAACGTGTGATGGAGATGTCACCTTTTATTTCCTCTCTCAGAGGACAGAATAGCATCTCAGTGAGTCTTATTGCCCAAGGACACTTCGGCAGAGGGATGCTGAAGGACAAACACAACGACCCCGACGCCCTTTGTTCTCCTCCTGAGCCAAAACGTAAATACACAGACACACAGTGGAAATACCCTTCCTCCTCCTCCTCCTCCTCCTCCTCCTCCTCCTCCTCCTCAGAGCCTGAGATGAGATGATCCCTCAAGGGTTCCCGCTAGTGCGCTGCCATGCCTTTCTGACTCTGTGTGTGTGTGTGTGTGTGTGTGTGTGTGTGTGTGTGTGTGTGTGTGTGTGTGTGTGTGTGTGTGTGTGTGTGCACTGTACACAGTCTTACCTCATGTAATATACCCGCACGCCACACACCGACTCGGTCGTGCTGCTTTCCGACTGAATGAACGCGAGGAAGTCCTTTCTTCAAAAATATCCGTGAAATCAGACATAAAATTCTTACATTCAAAGGTACGAAAAGATTTATTCGAGGAGAGATTTTCCTCTCTAGTTTCTATCAGATCAAACCATCTCATTTGTTTTATTTTGGTAAACACACTCAGTGAAATACCTGAAAAGTTATTTTGCAAAATATAAGTTTTACTTCTCTTTCTTTAATGTAACCTGAAGATAAAAGTTCCTGGTATTTAGGGGTTTTGTTTGTTTGTTTTGTTTTGTTTTTGTTTTTTTTTCAGTAAATTTTAAGTTAAAAATACAATTTATTGAAGTGCCCATCTTACAGGCTAGAAAAGGAATTAGTCTTGCTCTTTAGATGAGATAATATCATGATGCTGTGCTCACAGGCTGTAGACACTGCAAAAATGTTAATCTTAAAAGTAAGTTAATCTGTCGATTTATCAAAAATACATTTTAAAAAAGGCAATTTGACTGAAATTGTTTGAAACTGATTCTTTTTTTTAAATTTATCCAAAGTCCAGATCAGCTGACTGAAGGAAATTGTTTTAAAAAAGCAGATTAAAAGAGTGTAAATTATGTCAAAATGTTTTAAAAGAAAATAAAAATTTAAACTCACTGTCAGCTGACTTCTAAATTAAGACATTTTTTTGTATTGCTGGCTTTTAGTTGTGCGCAAAAGGATTAAATGTGGAGCAGGTCAACTTACACTGGCTGAGCTCATCTGTTGGTGCATTTGAGGTCAGCTGGATTAAACGGTGTCCTTAAATCCTCTTTGTCGGCTGACTTCTGTTTATCAGATCATTTGTCTACTTAGGACAATTTCTGTTAAGACAATTTGGAAAAGCAGAATTTATTGTCATGAATACTTAAACAGTGTTAAAGGTTAGAATAATAGTAAATTATAAATACCATCCATCTGCACTTGAAATTAAGTAACATTCAGTTGTCTTCAGTTATTTAATTATGACTCAGAATTTATAAGCTGCAAATCACAACAAAGAAATGTTGTTTAAGTATAAATATTCATGAATATCTGGAGCATTATTTTATTGTAACATCTACAGTAAATGAAACGCTGCTGCATCGTGAAATGCAAAGATTGAGGCCGTCAGCTGAAAAGTGGCAGGACTGTTAAAGGACCGTCCTCTCCAGAGGTCATACATAAGTCATGTTTTACTCTACATTATTCAACAGGTTCACCCAAGGTTTCCAAGGGGACGTGTTTTCACGGTTATGATCCAGGTGAAATACGCACTTAAAGATTCCGTTTTCCCTTTCTGACAAAATTCAAAAAGTTTCTGAAAAGTTACTGTCAAAACGCAGCAGAAGATCTGGACGAAGTGAAAATGCAGTTTGTTGAGCTGAAAGAGTTTGGCAGCTTTTAATTATTTAGAAGGCTTTTTACTTGCTTACTAAATGTACTCCATCATAGCATATAGGTCATAATGTACTTCACACTTCAACAAAGTAAGAAGTAAGTCTGAGGAAAGTATTGGAACAACTTATTATATTTTGTTATGTTGTTGTTTTGTTCCCAAATTAAGTATATTAGACCATGTAAAGATCATGTTTTTGGATAGCAGAGCAGTCAGTGATGAACCACTTCATATAACGCCACCGTTTCCTCATACAGAACGTCAGCAGAGGTGGCAAAAGTACACGTATTCTTTACTCAGGTAGAAGTACAGATACTTGCGTTTAAAAAAGTGTGAGTAAAAGTAGAAGTACTGATTCAACTTCTTTACTGCAGTAAAAGTGAAAAAGTTCAGGCTCTGAAATGAACTCAGAGTATAAATGTAAAAAGTTTCCCTCTGAAGGTCTACTAGTTTTCTCTGTGCAAAGCTAACTGAGTGTTATCTGTTTCAACTTTATGCATCTTTTCCATCGTGTTCATCTTGTTGTGTCTGTCGTGGAATCATCTGTTCTGTGTGTTATTGTTCCATCTATTCAGACTTGATGACCGGCTTTACACAGTGAAACTTTCACAAAACCTCAAAATTTATATTATTCAACGAGAAAACACTACAAAATAAGATACAAAGATGCAAATTAATAGCTACAATGACACTTCCCACTATGTAATATAGGGAAAAAACAATTATTATTAAAAAGTTACCAATATAGCTTGCGTATAGGAGCTGTTAACGTGTGTTGCATGAGCTCAGATTGCTTTTAAATTGCTTCATGTTACTGTCAAGCTGAATGTAAACTATGTTTCATGCAACTGACAACCTGCAACTGATTTCAATGTGTAAAACCAGACTTTGGGAAAATGTACATTGAGCAAATGCAAAATATTTTGCAATAATGACACACTTATTATACATTATTCTGCGTATTACACAGCTACTTAAAAAAATCAGTAATTTTACACAAAATATTAATTCAAAAATTATTGTATTGGTTTAAGAATGATTTTTAGTACATGATAAGAGCTGCGTCCATGTTCTTCATAGCAACAGTGGGTTACTCAAAAATAACAGATCTCACAATGCCTTAATTGATGAATCAGAAAGCATTTGACAAAGCTGTGTAATGCAAAATCAAATAATCAATAAAATGCATTAAAACAAAAGTAAAAGCCTGTTTAAAAAAGTAGAAAGTACAGATATTTGTGTTAATATGTTGGGAGTAAAAGTAAAAAGTTGTCAGAAAAATAAACACTCAAGTAAAGTACAGATACTTGAGACCTCTGCTTCAGTACAATAACAAAAAATTCATATGTTTTGCATCAGTTCTAAAAAAATTACAGTGTCATTTAATATCACTAACGCTGCTGCATGACTTTGCTGTTTAGACTAAGTTAATATTTATCTTGCTGAGGAGACGTGCTAAAAGTTTCATGAGCGGACAACGCGTCACATTTAGAACTTCTTCGCTGTACTGAGTGTTGCTTTTTTTTCTCCTCCCAAAGGGGACGTTTGACCTCTTTCTGCAGACTGCTGCGTAGAACATAATATCATTTGTTGGAGACTTTTATCCAGAGCACCTTTCAGCACCGTGACAGCCAACATTTCTGCGCTGGCCTCAGTGGGAGTCAAAGCCCCGAAACCTTGGCAGCGTTAGTGTCATTGTCTCACCACGCAGCTACACAGAACCTCGGCTTGTTTCTCTGTCAGCGCGCTCTCTGGGCTGAATGGGAAGCGGGGAGGCAGAGAGAATCAGCCTGACAGCTCCTTTGAACTGGAGTGAATGTTTTAATTTTGAAACAGCCCACAAGGACGAGCCACTGAAATAGACGTGTGGTAGTTTAGTGTGCCGGAGACAATGATAATGTCAGCTTGTCTGTTGTGTCATCAGTCGCACACCTGGGCAGATACCAGCACGAGAAATACACGCAGACGCTGGAGTTCAAGTGTCGTGGTACACATCAAAGAGGCTATAGAGAACCAGAAAGGGTTCTGCAGCTTATAGGAGAACACTTCCTGCTAGAACATTTTATAAAGGTTCCCGCTTCAAACCCTTCAAGAGAGTTCTACCCATTACCCAACATAATAGGTTATAACTAAAACATTGTGTGAATGGTTTCATGAGGGCGTCTACATAGAACCTGAACCACAATGCCCACACGAACACACGAAGGGGGTTCTGCTGAGGACCTCTTTATATAGCAAGGGTTTTATCTAGAACACACTCATGTGACCCTACATAGTCCATGGGTTTTATCAAGAAAACACTCAGAGCTTCAACCAAGAACCTCTTTACATTGCAAGGGTTTTATCTGGAACACACACAGGGGGTTCTATTGAGAACTGTTTAATTTTTCCAAGGGCTTAATCCAGAACACACTAGGGTGTTTTACTGAGAACCATGGGTTCTATGCAGGACACACCCAGGGGGTGCTACAGAGCTATTTAATTTTCCAAGGGGGTTATGTAGAACAAACTCAGGGAGTTCTGCCGAGAACCTTTTTATATTCTAAGGGTTGTATCTAGAACACACTCAGGAGGTTCTACTGGGAACCATTTTATATTCCACG